>NW_026781982.1:0-557500 GCF_031769215.1 Ylistrum balloti | reverse complement strand
TCAGTTGTCAAAAATACAGGTTCTTATTTCAGATCAGACGTGCAGTTTGACGTCACATCCGGTTCACATTGATGGTTGTATGTTGAAGTATGTGGAATGGTTGTCTTTGAAATTAGAATCTTTTCCTTTGTGTTTGAATCGATTTCACTGATGTAGTTTTTGCGGTTATCATTTACGGTCTAAGATGTTAGGAGTCAGAAACAATTTTGCCAGGAATGTGTTTACTTCTGATATTTCTTTTTTTATCTTGTATCGACTTAACACAAACCTTTATCTTGTATCGACTTAACACAAACCTTTATCTTGTATCGACTTAACACAAACCTTTATCTTGTATCGACTTAACACAAACCTTTATCTTGTATCGACTTAACACAAACCTTTATCTTGTATCGACTTAACACAAACATTTATCTTGTATCGACTTAACACAAACCTTTATCTTGTATCGACTTAACACAAACCTTTATCTTAAACCTTTATCTTGTATCGACTTAACACAAACCTTTATCTTGTATCGACTTAACACAAACATTTATCTTGTATCGACTTAACACAAACCTTTATCTTGTATCGACTTAACACAAACCTTTTGATGATGTACAGCAAGTATTTGCCTGTTCTCGTTGTAATAGAAATGAATACTACGTGTACTTTCGGTTTACGTTGATTCTATCTTATCGGCGAAAAGAGAGAACTGAAACCTATATCACGTGGTATGTGACGATTTCTTTGAAGTATCTTTCATCACGTTGATTGGAGGGATAGCAAAATCTGCACAAGAGTTTAATTCCCAGAAGCCTACAGCGTCCCTACCGTACTGACCCCTGAGTTGTACAAGCAAGTAATTCTTAAATTTCTAAGGGACATTTTCGTTTTTTCCCCTACTTTCGTTTCCAATTAAGGCTCTTGTTAACTCATAAACACCCCCCATGTTTCGACACCTAAAGCCCGATGTTCCTCGTTCCTCGGCAAGTCCTATGTAGCGCTGTGTTACTAATGCGCACATTCAGTTTCTTCTATTAGCGATCAGTGAATACCAGCTCTTCGAACTTGTATTACATCGAAAACTTGGAGAAAGAGTTTTTGTCATTGTGACACAATTATCCAGCTTCATACAATAACGTCATCTGGATCACAGCTTTGCTCTGCTAATGTAATCATTCAGATAACGCGAAGATCCGAGCTACAAAGCTATTGAAAACAATACGGTAATCCGGAATGTAATTCCGACAAAATAATATTACAAACTACACTGCAGTTTACAGAAGATTTTAATCCGGATAAAATGATAACTAATCTGTACGACACGAGAATCTGAACTTCACAACAATTGAGGGACGGGGGCTACACAACAATTGAGGGCTGGAGCGTGGGGATGAATTGGAGGCTACACAACAATTGAGAGGGGGGAGGAATACACAACAATTGAGAGGGGGGAACGACACAACAACTGAGAGGTGGGGCTACACAACAATTGAGGGCTGGAGCGTGGGGATGAATTGGAGGCTACACAACAATTGAGAGGGGGGAGGAATACACAACAATTGAGAGGGGGGAACGACACAACAACTGAGAGGTGGGGCTACACAACAATTGAGAGTCCGGGGGGCTACACAACAATTGAGAGGAGGGGCTACACAACAATTGAGAGGAGGGGTACACAACAATTGAGAGGAGGGGCTACACAACAATTGAGAGGAGGGGTACACAACAACTGAGAGGGGGGCTACACAACAATTGAGAGGGGTTGGGGCTACACAACAATTGAGGGCTGGAGCGTGGGGATGAATTGGAGGCTACACAACAATTGAGAGGGGGGAGGAATACACAACAATTGAGAGGGGGGAACGACACAACAACTGAGAGGTGGGGCTACACAACAATTGAGAGGGGGGGCTACACAACAATTGAGAGGAGGGGCTACACAACAATTGAGAGGAGGGGTACACAACAATTGAGAGGAGGGGCTACACAACAATTGAGAGGAGGGGTACACAACAACTGAGAGGGGGGCTACACAACAATTGAGAGGGGTTGGGGCTACACAACAATTGAGGGCTGGAGCGTGGGGATGAATTGGAGGCTACACAACAATTGAGAGGGGGGAGGACTACACAACAATTGAGAGGGGGGAACGACACAACAACTGAGAGGTGGGGCTACACAACAATTGAGAGGGGGGGCTACACAACAATTGAGAGGAGGGGCTACACAACAATTGAGAGGAGGGGCTACACAACAATTGAGAGGAGGGGCTACACAACAATTGAGAGGAGGGGGTACACAACAATTGAGAGGAGGGGTACACAACAACTGAGAGGGGGCTACATAACAATTGAGAGGGGTTGGGGGGCTACACAGCAATTGAGAGGAGGGGCTACACAACAATTGAGAGGAGGGGGTACACAACAATTGAGAGGGGGGAACGACACAACAACTGAGAGGTGGGGCTACACAACAATTGAGAGGAGGGGCTACACAACAATTGAGAGGGGTTGGGGGGCTACACAACAATTGAGAGGAGGGGGTACACAACAATTTAGAGGAGGGGGTACACAACAACTGAGAGGGGGGTTACACAACAACTGAGAGGGGGCTACACAACAATTGAGAGGAGGGGGTACACAACAATTGAGAGGAGGGGGTACACAACAACTGAGAGGGGGGCTATACAACAATTGAGAGGCGTTGGGGGGCTACACAACAACTGAGAGGGGTTGGGGGGCTACACAACAACTGAGAGGTGGGGCTACACAACAATTGAGAGGAGGGGCTACACAACAATTGAGAGGGGTTGGGGGGCAACACAACAATTGAGAGGAGGGGGTACACAACAATTGAGAGGAGGGGGTACACAACAACTGATAGGGGGGTTACACAACAACTGAGAGGGGGGCTACACAACAATTGAGAGGAGGGGGTACACAACAATTGAGAGGAGGGGGTACACAACAACTGAGAAGGGGGCTACACAACAACTGAGAGGGGGGCTACACAACAATTGAGAGGAGGGGGTACACAACAATTGAGAGGAGGGGGTACACAACAACTGAGAGGGGGGCTACACAACAATTGAGAGGGGTTGGGGGGCTACACAACAATTGAGAGGTGGGGCTACACAACAATTGAGAGGAGGGGCTACACAACAATTGAGAGGGGTTGGGGGGCTACACAACAATTGAGAGGAGGGGGTACACAACAATTGAGAGGAAGGGGTACACAACAACTGAGAGGGGGGCTACACAACAATTGAGAAGGGTTGGGGGGCTACACAACAATTGAGAGGAGGGGCTACACAACAATTGAGAGGGGGGCTTCACAACAATTGAGAGATGGGGGCTACACAACAATTGAGAGGGGGGCTACACAACAAGTGAGAGGAGAGGGTGAGGGACGCTACACAACAATTGAGAGGAGGGGGGCTACACAATAATTGAGAGGAGTAGGGGCTACACAACAATTGAGAGGACTGGGGGCTAAACAACAATTGAGAGGAGGGATTACACATCAATTGAAAGGGGGCGGGCTACACAACAATTGAGAGGAGGGGCTACACAACAATTGAGAGATGGGGGCTACACAACAATTGAGAGGGGGGGGGGGCTACACAACAATTGAGAGATGGGGGCTACACAACAATTGAGAGGGGGGCTACACTACAATTGAGAGGAGGGGGTGAGGGACGCTACACAACAACTGAGTGGAGAGGGGCTATACAACAATTGAGAGGGGGGGCTACACAACAATTGAGAGGAGTGGGGGCTTCACAACAATTGAGAGGAGTGGGGGCTACACAACAATTGAGAGGAGGGATTACACAACAATTGAGAGGAGTGGGGGCTACACATCAATTGAGAGGGGGGCTACACAACAATTGAGAGGAGTGGGGGCTACACAACAATTGAGAGGGGGGTTACACAACAATTGAGAGGGGGGCTACACAACAATTGAGAGGAGTGGGGGCTACACATCAATTGAGAGGGGTTGTTGGGCTACACAACAATTGAGAGGGGGACTACACAATTGAGAGGGGGGGTACACAACAATTGAGAGGGGGGCTACACAACAATTGAGAGGGGGGCTACACAACAATTGAGAGGGGGGGCTACACAACAATTGAGAGGAGTGGGGGCTACACAACAATTGAGAGGGGGGCTACACAACAATTGAGAGGAGGGGGTACACAACAACTGAGAGGGGGGCTACACAACAATTGAGAGGAGGGGGTGAGAGAGGCTACACAACAATTGAGAGGAGGGGTGAGAGAGGCTACACAACAATTGAGAGGAGTGGGGGCTACACAACAATTGAGAGGAGGGGGTACACAACAACTGAGAGGAGTGGGGGCTACACATCAATTGAGAGGAGGGATTACACAACAATTGAGAGGAGTGGGGGCTACACATCAATTGAGAGGGGGGCTACACAACAATTGAGAGGAGGGGGTACACAACAACTGAGAGGGGGGCTACACAACAATTGAGAGGAGGGGGTGAGAGAGGCTACACAACAATTGAGAGGAGGGGGTGAGAGAGGCTACACAACAATTGAGAGGAGTGGGGGCTACACAACAATTGAGAGGAGGGGGTACACAACAACTGAGAGGAGTGGGGGCTACACATCAATTGAGAGGAGGGATTACACAACAATTGAGAGGAGTGGGGGCTACACAACAATTGAGAGGAGTGGGGGCTACATAACAATTGAGAGGAGTGGGGGCTACACAACAATTGAGAGGGGGGCTACACAACAATTGAGAGGAGTGGGGGCTACACATCAATTGAGAGGGGTTGTTGGGCTACACAACAATTGAGAGGGGGACTACACAATTGAGAGGGGGGCTACACAACAATTGAGAGGAGGGGGTGAGAGAGGCTACACAACAATTGAGAGGAGGGGGTGAGGGGGCTACACAACAATTGAGAGGAGGGGGGCTACACAACAATTGAGAAGAATGGGGGGACTACACCTCAATTAAGAGGGGGTACTACACAACAATTGAGAGGAGGGGAGCTACACAACAATTGAGAGGGGGACTACACAACAATTGAGAGGGGGGCTACACAACAATTGAGAGGAGGGGCTACACAACAATTGAGAGGGGTTGGGGTGCTACACAACAATTGGGAGGGGTTGGGGGGCTACATAACAATTGAGAGGGGTTGGGGGGCTACACAACAATTGAGAGGAGGGACTACACAACAATTGA
The DNA here is from genome assembly GCF_031769215.1 of Ylistrum balloti. Taxonomy (NCBI): domain Eukaryota; kingdom Metazoa; phylum Mollusca; class Bivalvia; order Pectinida; family Pectinidae; genus Ylistrum; species Ylistrum balloti. Next base: position 552,288 of record NW_026781982.1, on the reverse strand, counting down.
GAGGAGGGGGGCTACAAAACAATTGAGAGGGGTTGGGGGGCTACACAACAATTGGGAGGGGTTGGGGGGCTACATAACAATTGAGAGGGGTTGGGGGCTACACAACAATTGAGAGGGGTTGGGGGAGCTACATAACAATTGAGAGGGGTTGGGCGGCTACACAACAATTGAGAGGGGTTGGGGGGCTACACAACAATAGAGAGGGGTTGGGCTGCACAACAATTTAGAGGAGGGGCTACGCAACAATTGAGAGGAGGGGCTACACAACAATTGAGAGGAGGGGCTACACAACAATTGAGAGGGAGCTACACAACAATTGAGATACATGAAAACTTATTTATTTGCATGAATTGATAATTGGGGGAAGGTGGGGTGGGGTAGGGGGAGACTAGCTTACTGATCTTAACAGTTGTTTAAAATTTAAAATAAAATTAGTTATTCTCAATGTGTTTTTGTCACCTATAAGTCTATTTGCCTGATTTAGGGTGGAAGAAACAGTAACCAATATTTGTCAATTTTAAGAAATTGTATGTGATACAGATGGATACCAGAAATGAACACTAACCTACAGTTTCAAAATATCAAATGTTTTTATTGTTCGATTTACACTACGTTCTCTATAAACTAAAATAAAAAATAATAATGATCTAATTTGTTCACAAATCACACCATTCATTTATAAATAAATAAGTAGACATTTGAGCAGGATATTTGATCTAAAGGACTCGGTTTTATTGTGACGGTAGTTATACATTGTATCACACGAGATCTGTCCCTTAACACAGTGTTATAGTCGTGACAACATCATAACTGTCACGTTGTCATGGGAATGGCAACCGTCTAAAATCGGGGTTGAATACGGGAATTCCAGACTGACGTAAAATTCAAAATGACGTTTCAAATGACAAATAAGATTGTATGTTCATAAGGAACAGTAGGTATCGGCAAAATAAAAGGGAAAAAATAAATTTATTATTTCATGGTGAATTGATTTTGATTTAATAATATTTGAGATCAACGCATCGGTCACCCCTGTGGAACCCCCATAGACACAGTCGGGGAAACACCCATCTCGCGACATGGCGTATTTCGGAACACATTACCATCCGACATTGATCCCAGGATACATTGGGCGGAGGCCGCTTGTGATGTTAACCAGTAACATCCGGCTAACAATAATCACTACTTGCCGCTTAGGAACTAATTAATTTCTTGTCATTCAGGGTTAATGATTTGTAACCAGTTATGTTATCGGGCAATTTTGTAATTATACGATCAATCGATCGCAATGCTTGGCCATTTTACTGTAATTAAATCAGAAGAAGATGCTGCCCCGGAGGAAGGAAATGGCAAGCGACTAATATCAAATACCAGATGATAGCAATTTGTTAAAACATTTTCATCGCTTAGTATCATGAAAATATTTCACGCAACGCCATTGTGTTGATGAGAATTCTAGATGACGACGTCTGTCCACAGGCCGCTAAAGATACGAGCCTTTCAAAGCCGATTCAACAATAGAACCTCCAGGCTTGAAGAGTTCTTTACGTCGATTGGGCAGAAGAAACATTTAAACAAATAAGAATTGAAACTCCCTGTGGAGATATCACATCAATATTGTCTCCTGTCGGTAAGAATATAATTGTCAGTTAAATTAGAAATTAACTATCATCATTTTAATTACTCTCAATAGAGTCTTATCTGACTGTTAAACGGCTGCAATTTATACGTTAGAATTGAAGATAAAACAGGCGCATTAGCGGGAAACCCTTTTCATATATTATTCGACTGATTTCCCAGTCGATGATAGCAGTTCAAAATGGTTTTAATTAACGAACTTTAGTCATATAAATTTATCAGTAATTTTGTTTTTCATGCAAAAAAAATCAACCTAATTGAAGAGAAATATCGTGAAGAATATCATGGCGGCACTCCCGTGTTTCGTTATGACATCATACTATATAAAGGACAAAGTTAGTCAGATCGACAAATGTAGGACGTGAAATATGACCACAAGAACCGGTAGGTTAGATTTGTATATTAGAAACAGTATGTTATATATGTACACAAGAAACAGTATGTTATATATGTACACAAGAAACAATATGTTATATTTGTACATAAGAAATAATATGTCAGATTTGTACATAAGAAACAATATGTCAGATTTGTACACAAAAAACAATATGTGAGATTTGTACATAAGAAATAATATGTCAGATTTGTACATAAGAAACAATATGTCAGATTTGTACACAAGAAACAATATGTCAGATTTGTACACAGCAAATAATATGTTAGATTTGCACGTAAGAAACAATTTGTTAAATTTGTACACAGCAAACAATATGTCAGATTTGTACATAAGAAACAATATGTCAGATATATACAGATATGTATGAAGAAACAGAGTTTCTGCCTGTATCCATTATTGATATTGTCGTACCATATTGAAATCCCTGTTCATAAGCCATGTACGGCCCGGAATTAGGATCATTGCATATGTTGTTAATCACGTATAAATTAAACAGAATACCAACTGTATATATCATAGTGGAACTGTATTTATCACAGTCAAACTGTATTTATCACAGTCAAACTGTATTTATCAAATAAAACTGTATTTATAAAATAAAACTGTATTTATCACAATCAAACTGTGTTTATCATAGTCAAGCTGTATTTATCATAGGCAAACTGTATTTATCATAGTCAAACTATATTTATCATAGTCAAACTGTATTTATCAAATAAAACTGTATTTATCCACAATCAAACTGTATTTATCAAATAAAACTGTATTTATCCACAATCAAACTGTATTTATCATAGTATTTATCATAGTCAAACTGTATTTATCACAGTCAAATACAGTTAATTCACAGTCAAACTGTATTTATCAAATAAAACTGTATTTACCACAATCAAACTGTATTTATCATAGTCAAACTGTATTTATCACAGTCAAATACAGTCAATTCACAGTCAAACTGTATTGATCAAATAAAACTGTATTTATCACGATCAAACTGTATTTATCATAGTCAAACTGTATTTATCAAATAAAACTGTATTTACCACAATCAAACTGTATTTATCATAGTCAAACTGTATTTATCAAATAAAACTGTATTTACCACAATCAAACTGTATTTATCATAGTCAAACTGTATTTATCAAATAAAACTGTATTTACCACAATCAAACTGTATTTATCATAGTCAAACTGTATTTATCACAGTCAAATACAGTTAATTCACAGTCAAACTGTATTGATAAAATAAAACTGTATTTATCACGATCAAACTGTATTTATCATAGTCAAACTGTATTTATCACAGTCAAATACAGTTAATTCACAGTCAAACTGTATTGATAAAATAAAACTGTATTTATCACGATCAAACTGTATTTATCATAGTCAAACTGTATTTATCACAGTCAAATACAGTTAATTCACAGTCAAACTGTATTGATAAAATAAAACTGTATTTATCCACAATCAAACTGTATTTATCATAGTCAAACTGTATTTATCATAGTCAAACTGTATTTATCCACAATCAAACTGTATTTATCATAGTCAAACTGTATTTATCACAGTCAAATACAGTTAATTCACAGTCAAACTGTATTGATAAAATAAAACTGTATTTATCACGATCAAACTGTATTTATCATAGTCAAACTGTATTTATCATAGTCAAACTGTATTTATCACAGTCAAATACAGTTAATTCACAGTCAAACTGTATTGATCAAATAAAACTGTATTTATCCACAATCAAACTGTATTTATCATAGTATTTATCATAGTCAAACTGTATTTATCACAGTCAAATACAGTTAATTCACAGTCAAACTGTATTGATCAAATAAAACTGTATTTACCACAATCAAACTGTATTTATCATAGTCAAACTGTATTTATCACAGTCAAATACAGTTAATTCACAGTCAAACTGTATTGATCAAATAAAACTGTATTTATCACGATCAAACTGTATTTATCATAGTCAAACTGTATTTATCAAATAAAACTGTATTTACCACAATCAAACTGTATTTATCATAGTCAAACTGTATTTATCAAATAAAACTGTATTTACCACAATCAAACTGTATTTATCATAGTCAAACTGTATTTATCAAATAAAACTGTATTTACCACAATCAAACTGTATTTATCATAGTCAAACTGTATTTATCACAGTCAAATACAGTTAATTCACAGTCAAACTGTATTGATAAAATAAAACTGTATTTATCACGATCAAACTGTATTTATCATAGTCAAACTTTATTTATCACAGTCAAATACAGTTAATTCACAGTCAAACTGTATTGATAAAATAAAACTGTATTTATCACGATCAAACTGTATTTATCATAGTCAAACTGTATTTATCACAGTCAAATACAGTTAATTCACAGTCAAACTGTATTGATAAAATAAAACTGTATTTATCCACAATCAAACTGTATTTATCATAGTCAAACTGTATTTATCATAGTCAAACTGTATTTATCCACAATCAAACTGTATTTATCATAGTCAAACTGTATTTATCACAGTCAAATACAGTTAATTCACAGTCAAACTGTATTGATAAAATAAAACTGTATTTATCACGATCAAACTGTATTTATCATAGTCAAACTGTATTTATCATAGTCAAACTGTATTTATCACAGTCAAATACAGTTAATTCACAGTCAAACTGTATTGATCAAATAAAACTGTATTTATCCACAATCAAACTGTATTTATCATAGTATTTATCATAGTCAAACTGTATTTATCACAGTCAAATACAGTTAATTCACAGTCAAACTGTATTGATCAAATAAAACTGTATTTATCACAATCAAACTGTATTTATCATAGTCAAACTGTATTTATCACAGTCAAATACAGTTAATTCACAGTCAAACTGTATTTATCAAATAAAACTGTATTTATCACAGTCAAATACAGTTAATTCACAGTCAAACTGTATTTATCACAATCAAACTGTATTTATCATAGTATTTATCATAGTCAAACTGTATTTATCACAGTCAAATACAGTTAATTCACAGTCAAACTGTATTTATCAAATAAAACTGTATTTATCACAGTCAAACTGTATTTATCAAATAAAACTGTATTTATCCACAATCAAACTGTATTTATCATAGTATTTATCATAGTCAAACTGTATTTATCACAGTCAAATACAGTTAATTCACAGTCAAACTGTATTTATCAAATAAAACTGTATTTATCCACAATCAAACTATTTATCATAGTATTTATCATAGTCAAACTGTATTTATCACAGTCAAATACAGTTAATTCACAGTCAAACTGTATTTATCAAATAAAACTGTATTTATCACAGTCAAACTGTATTTATCATAGTCAAACTCTCTCGCCAGCATCAAAATCCTGTTTGTACGTATAGCAACAAACGGTTCTTAGATGTACAAATGCTGTTTCGTCTGTATTTCGTTTTGGCAAAATAACTTGAGAGATTGTCCCGTTCGTATTCTACACATTTAAAGACGGACGAGTTTCCTCCGTAACGCTACAAAACCAGACGAGTTCTGTCAAAGACAGACTGAGGTCAAGCACTGTATCGTCTGTGTATCGTCCGTGTATCGCTCTGTGTAAGATAATCATCAGACGCTCTACATGTATTGTCCACTACTTCACACGCTATAGAATCGATTTCAGTTCCATAAGTTTACAAGGTTTTTTTTATTTCATTAAAACATCTATTGAAATAAAATCGCTGGTCTCTATCCCGATATGAACATCTTCGATGTTTAACAAATACACTTTATTTCTTCATTACCAACCAACAATGATGACGTACCAAATGACCTTGCGTATGTTTTGACAAGATCTGTTTCCCTTTGACCAAAGCTATTTCAAACTGAAGCAAAATCCGCTTAATGGTATTAGCAAAGATCTGACAAAATATAACGATATAACGATTGAAATACGTCTGAAATATAATTAAATTAGTTTATAATTAAAACGTTTTATCGCTCTCACATTTTCACTAAAAACGTTGTTTTTTTTTACCTCAGGATCATAAAATAGTAAAACATCTTATAATCAATCGCCATACATAACGACAATTTCAATATAGGCATAATACAATGTATTAATTTCATTTATTTTGTTACAATTGCCAAACGATTTCAAATCTTATATTAATCACTCTCGTTGCCCCAAGTGGTAGCTGGTAAGTGGTCTTACTGTGGGATCAAACAGGAGTACTCGGAAAAGACCACGTGATCGGATAGATAACTCTAATGCCTTTTCCCGTTCCCTCGGGGAATCAAACTCCGGACCTACGTGTAGGTGCAAGGCAGTGCGCTACCTATATGTCATCGCTCCTCTAATTTGCATCCTTATTAGATATTTTTATGAGCAAACAAGACTCATTTGTAGATACCACAGGCGCAATATCCGAAGTGAAAAAATACATTTAAATTTCTGTTTTAAAATTAAAATATACATTGAATTGACTATAAGCATTAAAGGGCATATTTAAAAAACACACACATTTCTAAGGAAAATAGAAACCCATTACGTACATGACGGCCTTTCCAGTTTGTGATAATCTAATGTGTGTGAGTTTATGATAGATATTTGTTCTCAAAAATTATATCGCCATTTTTAAAGAGATATAAATGAGATATTCCAGATTTATTGTTCCCTTCATCTTTCCGAATGATCTCAAAGAATTTTCAAACTTAAACGTCGGATGATATTCCGCGCTGCCTGGTGCATTTTCCTGTTGCCCTTTTTTATCGGGTACTTATGCGAACATTAATTTAAAATATTTGATAATCGAATTTGAAGAAATAGAAGAAATGACTGAAACCTATATAAAGGTACATGTGAACTGTATAACACGTGCTCTCTCTCTAGGTACATAATGTGCATAATGTATATATGACGTTCGGAACACCTCTCCCCTTTCTGTGTTTGTCCGTAATGTCAATTTTATCGCTGAAAGAAAAATATATATAACGTGACTGTAACAATCAAGAGGTTAGTTTCCTTATTGGATTAATTTTGATTGGATAATAAAACTTGCACTCTCTGTAATGTCAGGTGACCCGAAATGTACTAGTATACAAGCACAGTCTTGTGTTAAAAAATGTTTCCGGTTTGCGATAGCTAATTTAGATTTCTGAATAGTTGTATTATTTTTTTCTTTCGTTTCTGAGAAGGAAATAAACTCAAATCCTTTACTAAGATAAACAGGACATTTCCCCGTCAAGAAAAGTGCAAGTGCTCCTTTGTGTCATTAATTTTGACCTACGGACGTGATACGTTAGGCGCGTAAGCAAGATATTCCGGAAATGGTCATCAATCAAAAATATAAAGAAACATTTTGTTAAATTGCTGTCGAACGGATGACTTTAATCTAACGGTTATTGTGACAAAGTTTTACCGAAGTGACATAAAGATATCAGGAGAAAAATAACAATAATTGATCAATATGTATCTGCAAACCACCTTGCTAGTCAATCTATTTTTATATACTTTTCACGCATGGTTTTTAACGGTGAGTGAACCTACATTTGTACCGTAGATCATACGCTGTCATTCAATTTTGTCAAGTTCAGTTGTATTTACCCCCCCCCCCCCCCCGATAACATAACAACACGAAGCGTTAATTCTAAATATTGATCACATGATTACACTGCTCTCACAATAATAACTTCAAGGCCTCTTGCTCTTTAGTTCAGAATTTGATTTATTTTTTATCAAACTTTCCCTAAATTTTGGTCACTATTTCATTAAATGAAGTATTATATTTAACATCTCGTCAAATTAAATAACATCGATCCTTACTGATTCGCTAGCATTGAACGTATTCAATCGGAAATGTTTTCATTCTTATCATATCCGCTTTTGCTCAAGAATTAACTTTTCAAATGAAGTTAATTAATAATCTGAACGACCTTGACCGGTAGCCATTAACATGACGTCATTTGCGCGATTTGTACGAGGCGGACATTTAGCCTCGCGAACCTGCATGTTCCTGTTGCAGACGCGGCGCCTTGCGCACTCGCCAACCTCGGCGGCGTGCCTTCCGTGGCGCCAAATACTCCCATGCGCCTTATCATCCCGCCATTACTGTCGTCTGCTTGTTCGCTGTCTTCAAACTACATTCTGTGTCTCAGTCCTCGTTACTGTTTGTTTTTTTTTCGCATAAATTTCACCACATAAATGAGGCATTAAATATACGAGGGACACCTGATCACGCGCTATATCAAAATATTGTTTTGTTTCAAACGTAATAACAGCCTTCTTTCTCAAAGCTTAAATGTCATTGAGAAACATTTAAAATCATTTTCGGACATCTATACAAACATTTTTTCACTGCCTTCGAAATGAGTATGATTTGATTGAACCATCCTAATGTCAAACTCTTAGCCCCGCTCCATTGTGCCAAACATACCATTAAACTCACAGAATGTCATTACCTTTGGACTTGGCTGAAGACACGTACAATTACAAAATACTTCTTTAGTTCCTTCTGACGTCGCTTGACTTGTAAGCAATGCTAATACTGTATGAATAACTTATTTATAACCAGTAGGTCACAATTTACAGACGACCTATATATCGCTCAGCCATTAAACACCGACATTCCGACACACCTGTGGTTCGACACGTGGATTCAAAAAGGAAATAGGATATTGAATTTGATAAGAAAACATGTAAGAATGATTGATAGAGTCTTTTTTGTAAATGCAAATAGCAGACTCTTTGTTGTCAAAAAACACATTTCTGTTTCAAAAAGTCTGTAAAAACAAGGAAACCCTCCGAGACATTGGTGAGGTGGAAAAAGCTTCTATTGTCGGACACCCTCGGCTTTTAACGTGTACATTCTAATATTTCAAAGTTCAAGATTCCAGCCACTGTCATAACTCATATCACCGTCAACATTCAGAGCCATACATTATTCAGAATTCTCATATTATTTGTCACCGATTCAAAATGCACATTATATTGCCCAGATATGAGTTTTCATTGTTAATGTAGTAGCACAGTTGTTACTAGAGGAGGCGATGAGGAGTGCGGGGCTGCGCTAAAATTACTTCCAACCATGCATAGTGTATCTCAAACCCAGCTGTATCGGTACTGGAGGACAAACAACACCACTAACTATTGTATTGAATATCCAGTGTAAAGCGATATCAGATGTTCATAGAAAATTCGTATAGAATTACAGTTAAATGGATTTCATCTCGTTTTACGAATGTTTCGTAACTCAACAATAATTGAACATTGAAACAGATTTGAGCGAATGCCATGTTGTAAAGTTAGAGCCAGTTTTAAAAAGAATTATGGTATTGAGTGTGTTTTGTTGAAGTGTATCACAATTTAAGCATCCCTAGTGCAAAGAAATGTTTTTGTTTTTGTTTTGTTACTTTTTGTTATTCCAAAAAATTAACGGATGTTAATGAAAATAAAGTATTTTTGAAGGGATTGGAATATTCCTGTCATATTTCACGAATAGACCTCCACGACAATAGCGTACAACAGAGGACATTGGCATGGTTACCATTTCCATGTGAGGCGATGACGGTCAACACATGTGAACAGGAAAGCAATGCCCTCTACATGCCAATGACAATAAATGACAGACGATATATCAGCATCAGGTACAGGCGGTGATGGACAACGCCATAACATACATTGTTGATGACGTGTATAGCCACCAGCACGCACATACAGCAGCGCCATCTGGTGACAATGGTATTAAACGGCGACACGTTAGCGAGGACGCGCAGACACCCCAAACAGGGTGCGACAATCCACGACAAAGCGTATAAATATATCCTACAGATGGTAACGTTGGAATTTGACAAAAGAGCTCAAAATTAAAAGATAGTGACGCCACCTACAGACGTTGACGTTCAACAACTGCACTATATACATGTTCATATACGAAAATAAAGTCTTCAATGAAAAATCGATGTCCATAAGAAACATCTCTCGATTAAATGTACTTTTGAAAAATACTCTCTCTACATATAGGTGCAGAAACGCCCCCCCCTAAAATTATAAAGTTAAAGTTCCCAACATTCACTTTGTAGAAACGCCGCTCTTCCAAACAGCTATATCTGATGGCGGAACGTAAACCCATCATAAATAAATACAGCAACGCCATCTAGATATAGATAATGCAGGCACATTTTGCACAGACATTAAAAAGACTTCAATAGTAATTAAATCACCTGATTACAAAATCTTCAGAACTGGCTTAGAAGCAGCAGCTATAAAAAACTGTAAGACGAGACGATTTCAAGGAGGAGTAAATGTACTTTTGTCCTTACAGACAGAGTATATTCAAATTCGTTTAAATTAATGGTCAAATTTATTTTAAGCTAAACTAAATATGACACGATCCGGGTGACTAAATGTGAATTCGAAACATCATGGATAAACGTAACAGAATTTGTCGCGTGCTTTACATGGTTACGTGGTCGTAATATATCAAATGGGCTTTCTGTCAAGTCTCATCACCTCACCACATGGCAAACACTTATTTCAAATCGCAATTCATCCGATGTCCATTTTTGTTTAATTCTCGATTAATTAATCGATTAATGGGAATTAAGATCATTTATTTAAAGCAAAGACTTTCATAAACTATCGAGGACACGGACCTACCCATATTTAATGACTATCGCGTCGCCAGGCTTAACTCGGCTTAATGATGATTGACAACGACGATGGTGCCAATGCCAGCCTTTGGCAGCCCCAGGAACGGACAGCGTGTACTGAGTCTCCGCCAGTCATATCTGTTTTTCATGTTCTCTACGTTCACACAATCTGAAATATATGTCACGGAAGGATAAAATACACTTGTTTAAAAATGTGAATTTTATTAGTGTCTGGAGATGATTTTGGGAAGGTATTGTGAAAATCGTCGCTTATACATCTGCTGTATGTGTTGGATGGACCGATTTGTCGCGTCTCTACAGCAAGCTGTCATGATCCTAAGCGGCAGTCGTTTGATGGTGGGGCGATATTACGCTGTAATGTCAGTCTCGTGTGGAGAAGCAGTATGGCGTCGATTGTAATATAAACAACTTTATTCCTAAAGGCCACCCTTGCCGTTTAAAACACATTTAGAAAAATCATTTGTAAAAAACAGTTGTAATTCTTTAAGTTATATACAGTCGGTGAAATAGCGTTTGGGTGTAAAATGCTATACAATGCCGTTTCTAATATCTTTCTCAAAGGCAACTGATTCTGATGTCGACTCAATTTTGAAATCTTTCAGGAAAGATTTTTTTTCAGCGTTGTCTGATATTGAGCACACCGTTTGTGATAGACGACGCGTTTTCACATAAAGTCCGCTGTTTGTAAGTTTGAATTCAAGAAGCTATCATTCATAACATAACAAATGCATTTCTAATCTTAGAAAACAAAGATAGATTCAACCATTCATGTTAAATCTGCGACTTAACAATTCTATATGTCTTGAGGAGACTGGCTTTGAAAATTCAAAAATGATTCCCGTTCATTCTAGATTGACATAAAACGTCTGATCTGCAAGTGTGAATGTAAAATATTCATTACCAGTCGTGTTGAAACGAATGTAAACGATTAGATGCTTTTCACGTTGCAAGTAACATCGATGAAGCTGAAGACGCTTACCCTTGGGTCACATTTATTAATAATTGTAGCCAAGCTTTGAATTATTTCCAAATATCTTATCTTTCTTATATCTAATTATGCTAAAAACTGCAAGTATCTTACACAAACTATTGTAAACGTTACCTCTAACATGGTGGGTAATGTGATACTCTCGGGTCATAAAATTACACCATAAGAAGCTTCAGTCCATGAAGAGTGTTTGAATCAACCATATCCGGATCTGGAGAAGAAGCTTTTAAAAAATGTCAGACCTTCGGGTTATAACAATCCAAACTCCAGCACACATCTTTGATGTTGCCATATATTTGGCCATGAGTGCAAGTTTTTGGTTTTGGTTTTGTTTTATTATGTTTTTGTTTTGTTTTCTGATTTCAATTCATTTTACCCCACACATCACCCCACGGGATCAGCATAGATATATGCAAACCATCAATTTGTCATCAAACTTTGAAATATATAAATTGAACCAATTATCCTCAAACTATGACTTTCCAATACAAACTATAGCTAGATTTACCCTCTATCCAAGGATAAATGAGACCCTGGGGTCGTGAACTTCCTTTTTCGATAAAATACATTGACCCCCTCAATATGTAGATCTTAAGAAAACTATTTAGCTGTTATGACCCCCTTAAGTCCCTACTCTCCGGTCCCAGGGAGACTGGGACCATATAATTCACAATTTGTATTTTTATTTGGCCATTGAACGTTTCTGCAGAATTTCAGCAATTGGCTCTGGGTTTTTGTTTGAGAAGAAAGCGAAAATGTCAAGTCAATTGTTTACGGACGGACGACGGCGAGCAAAAGGTGATTGCAATAGGTCATTTGAAACTTCGTCTCAGGTGACCTAAAATTATCAGACTAATCATGAAGCGCTCAAGTTCTTCGATCAATTTTCTTTCAGCTAAAGTTGGCATTCATAAGCTCTGTAAAAGTTCCAGACTTCAAGAAATAACACGTTCTGTAAAAGAACATCGTACTATATAGTTGTCTTATTCATATCATGACGTGGAATAATTAAAGAGTATTTAACATGAGGACGCCGACATCAGGGTTATACTGGTTGTCAATAATTTTTTCCTCCTTCTTTTGGAAAAAAAATGTTTTCAACGTAGCAAGTGTATGTTTTACCATAGTGATGTCATAATATCAATTATCGTTTGTAAATTATGTGAAAAAAGCTGCTCTATGCTTGATCTCTATACACTTCAATCAAATGATTACTGAGAATTTCGTAAGAAAGCGTTACATTTATGGTACATTGTCACGCATTCTTGGCATAAACCTCTCCGTGATTTTCTATGTTATGACTCAATAACATTTAATCACTATAGCTTAATCACAGGGTTATTGTTTATGTTTATAATGGATTCTTAACTTTGAGGGTTTCTTATTACATCGCAAAATTACAAAATGACGCCGATTTCTTTTATATCATAGGGGATAACATGACAACATGGCCAATGAAATTGCTTGATTCATTAAGAATTTAATCATTTCTCGATGACGTGTCTGTGATTGTGACGCCATGAAGGACGTCACGAGAACATTTCTAAATTCTAAATTACCTCAGGCAAGCTGTGAGATTTACAGAGAATCTTTATTTTACGTTCCTCAACAAGATTATAAATCAGGACATCAATTATCAATTAGTACATGTCGGCAAAACATGTCTACAGTGGAAATTCTGACCAGTTTGTATGTTAACTTTCCCAGAAAATTAAAGTAGAGGGTATAAACTTATCTTAGGTATTCTAACAATGTAGAGTAGAGGGTATAAAACTATCTTAGATATTCTAACAATATAGAGTAGAGGGTATATAATTATCTTAGATATTCTAACAATATAGAGTAGAGGGTATAGAACTATCTTAGATATTCTAACAATATAGAGTAGAGGGTATATAATTATCTCAGATATTCTAACAATGTAGAGTAGGGGATATAGAACAATCTTAGGTAACACTGTAGAGTAGAGGGTAAAAAATTATCTTAGATATTATAACAATGTAGAGAAGAGGGTATATAATTATCTTAGATATTCTAACAATGTAGAGTAGGGGATATAGAACAATCTTAGGTAACACTGTAGAGTAGAGGGTATAAAATTATCTTAGATATTCTAACAATGTAGAGTAGGGGATATAGAACAATCTTAGGTAACACTGTAGAGTAGAGGGTATAAAATTATCTTAGATATTCTAACAATGTAGAGTAGGGGATATAGAACAATCTTAGGTAACACTGTAGAGTAGAGGGTATAAAATTATCTTAGATATTCTAACAATGTAGAGTAGGGAGTATAGAACTATCTTAGGTATTCTAACAATGTAGAGTAGGGGGTATAGAACTATCTTAGGTATTCTAACAATGTAGAGTAGGGGGTATAGAACTATCTTAGGTATTCTAACAATGTAGAGTAGGGGGTATAGAACTATCTTAGGTATTCTAACAATGTAGAGTAGGGGGTATAGAACTATCTTAGGTAACAATGTAGAGTAGAGGGTATAGAACTATTTCAGGTATTCTAACAATGTAGAGTAGAGGGTATAGAACTATCTTAGGTATTCTAACAATGTAGAGTAGGGGGTATAGAACTATCTTAGGTATGCTAACAATGTAGAGTAGGGGGTATAGAACTATCTTAGGTATTCTAACAATGTAGAGTAGGGGGTATAGAACTATCTTAGGTAACAATGTATAGTAGAGGGTATAGAACTATCTTAGGTATTCTAACAATGTAGAGTAGGGGGTATAGAACTATCTTAGGTAACAATGTAAAGTAGAGGGTATAGAACTATCTTAGGTATTCTAACAATGTAGAGTAGGGGGTTGTCACGTAAGCATGTATATTTTGTATACACTTGGGGTAAGTCACCTTAATGGTAGGTACCGCTAGGCGGAATTGCGTCACGGGTAGGTGTGCACGGGGTGAGATTCTCATGACAGGTATTGTGTTATTGTTACCGTGCACCCGATATGGATTTATCGGCATTTAGCGTCATGTGAGACAGGCACAGGGGACTCACTGTGCTTCACATGACGGGTTGGAACATTTATTGAGTCAGGACCAGGCAGGCCTCTCCTTTACATTGCGACCCAAGCGTCAGGACCGACCAGAAGTAACGACTTTCATTCAGGGTCAAGGTCAGCGAGGGAGCATACTTAGAAGTTACACTGCCAGGGTCGGCGACTTGAATTCAGCACTTAATCAGCTGTCATGTCATTGACATAAGTGCGTTGCCTATTATGGTGATACAAGCGTGGAACTGCTTGAGGACGGTGACTCTGGATTGAGTCACGGTGATTCAGAGTATGGAACTCTATTGGGTTTGACAGGAACATGTTGAGGACGGTCTTAATCAGCTGTCATGATTGAGTCACGGTGATTCAGAGTATGGAACTCTCTTGGGTTTGACAGGAACACTGTTCTGTTTCGTGAGCTAGAAGCTACAGGGACACTTATCATTATTTGGTTTATGAGTGTGTGAGTTAGCGAGTGTGATATCTTTAAATATATAGTTTATTTGTTCCATTGTAAATAAACATCATTGTTATACTGTGATCGGTTCTTCCAGCTTTCTTTTCCCGGATCACCAACCGTCGCTCGTCCCACGTTAACAATTTGGTGGCAGCGGTGGGATAGCCAACGTTAGTTTTCGGGAATAGATTTCTGATTGAATTGATTACGTTAGGCTAGATTGCTTGACGGATACCGGCTAGGATCTGGTTGTTCCTTGGGGTGGTTTGAGATACTCTGTGTGCATTTTAACAGGTAAGACAACAGGTTTGAACAAACATGCCGGATCTAAGGTGAGTACTTTTACCCCGCTGTATTATTCGGTTTTTGTTTGTAATTTTGCTTTTGTTTGTAGCAACGTGAGATTGTTTTGTTTTCAGGATGTCTTCCCTCGCCGAGTTAATGGAATTTGGGAAGAACTTTGGATTAGAAGGTGAGGCACTTCGGTTATTTGTTCAAGAGCAGCAAGCAAAGGAAAGGGAAGATCGCGAAAGAGAAAGGTAAGAACGCAGACAGCTTATTGAGATTGAGGAAAAGAGAGAGGCTAGGGCTGATCGGAGGGCTGAAGAAGAACATAAGCGTAAGCTGGAACTGATACATGCAGGCCAAATTTCGCAAGCGGAATCAACCCAGAGGGGCGATGCATTGGTGAAGAAAGGTCCTAAGTTGCCAGCATTCAATGAAGAAAAAGACAACATTGATGCATACATCCAACGGTTCGAAAGATATGCTACTGTACAGAACTGGAACCGGGACGGATGGGGAGCCAACTTGAGTGCACTATTGACGGGAAATGCCCTAGCAGTATTTTCTAGACTACCAGTTCAGCAGGCTCTTAACTTCGACGAGTTGAAGAAAGCTCTGCTAAAGAGATTTGACATGACAGAGGAAGGTTTCAGGAGAAGTTTCCGTACATCTAGGCCTGAGGGAGGAGAAACATTTTCCCAGTTTTCTATTCGTCTAGACAACTATCTGGAGAGATGGATTGAACTCACCCAGACTGTCAAGACTTACAATGGTTTGAAAGATCTAATTATGAGGGACCAGTTTCTTCAAGGTTGTAACCAGGATTTGATGTTGTTCTTAAAAGAACGGATTCCCACATCAATTGGAGAAATGTCTACATTGCCAGATCAGTATGCAGAAGCCAGAAGAACGAAAGCAGCAACCCTGACGACTTCCAAGGGAGCCAAACCCGGGGGGCATAGGCCAGCCGCATCTGGACATTCAACGTCCAATTCTACTGCAGGTAAGTCTACCTCCACGACAGCTGACGTGTCAAAGGACAGGATCTGCTTTTACTGCAAGAAGGTCGGTCATATTGCATCGGAGTGTCGCAAGAAGAAGTGGGACAAGACGAAAGAGGGAAACGCAGCATCCATTGTGCAAGATGTGGGAAGCTCTAAAGCCGAAAATTCCACACCGAAGATGAGTCTGGCTTGTAACACGAAGTTGACGGGATCTACTTCTATGCCAGTTGTATTTGGTCGGGTAGGCAGTAAGGTGGTCACAGTACTTCGGGATTCAGGATGTGAGTGAGGGTGTAGAACTATCTTAAGTATTCTAACAATGTAGAGTAGAGGGTATAGAACTATCTTAGGTAACAATGTAGAGTAGGGGGTATAGAACTATCTTAGGTAACAATGTAGAGTATGAGGTATAGAACTATCTTAGGTAACAATGTAGAGTAGGGGGTATAGAACTACCTTAGGTATTCTAACAATGTAGAGTAGGGGGTATAGAACTATCTTAGGTAACAATGTAGAGTAGGGGGTATAAGAACTATCTTAGGTATTCTAACAATGTAGAGTAGGGAGATAGAACTATCTTAGGTATTCTAACAATGTAGAGTAGGGGGTATAGAACTATCTTAGGTAAACAATGTAGAGTAGGTGGTATAGAAGGGGTTGTAGGCTATCTAGGTATTCTAACAATGTAGAGCTGGGGTATGGTAGGGAAGTTCTAACAATGTAGAGTAGGGGTATTCTTAGGTTATTCAATGTAGAGTAGGGGGTATAGAACTATCTTAGGTATTCTAACAATGTAGAGTAGGGAGTATAGAACTATCTTAGGTATTCTGGGACAATGTAGAGTAGGGGTATAGAACTATCTTAGTATTCTAACAATGTAGGGTAGGGGGTATAGAAAGTATCTTAGGTAAGTTTGCCTCAATGTAGAGTTTTCAGGAGGTATAGAACTATCTTAGGTAAACAATGTAGAGTAGGGGGTATAGAACTACTTAGGTAAGAATGTAGAGTAGCAGTGGTATAGAACTATCTTAGGTATTCTAACAATGTAGAGTAGAGGGTGTAGAACTATCTTAGGTATTCTAACAATGTAGAGTAGGGGGTATAGAACTATCTTAGGTATGCTAACAATGTAGAGTAGGGGGTATAGAAATAGCTTAGGTAACAATGTAGAGTAGAGCGTATAGAACTATCTTAGGTATTCTAACAATGTAGAGTAGGGGGTATAGAACTAGCTTAGGTAAGAATGTATTTGCGTAGAGGGTATAGAACTATCTTAGGTATTCTAACAATGTAGAGTAGGGGGTATAGAACTAGATCTTAGGTATTGCTAGAATGTAGAGTAGAGGGTATAGAACTATCTTAGGTATTCTAACAATGTAGAGTAGGGGGTATAGAACTATCTTAGGTAACAATTTAGAGTAGAGGGTATAAAACTATCTTAGGTATTCTACCAATGTAGAATAGAGGGTGTAAAACTATCTGACGTATTCTAACAATGTATAGTAGAGGGTATAGAACTATCTTAGGTATTCTAACAATGTAGAGTAAGGGGTATAGAACTATCTTAGGTATTCTAACAATGTAGAGTAGGGGGTATAGAACTAGCTTAGGTATTCAAACAATGTAGAGTAGAGGGTATAGAACTATCTTAGGTAACAATGTAGAGTAGGGGGTATAGAACTATCTTAGGTAACAATGTAGAGTAGGGGGTATAGAACTATCTTAGGTATTCTAACAATGTAGAGTAGGGAGTATAGAACTATCTTAGGTATTCTAACAATGTAGAGTAGGGCTATAGAACTATCTTAGGTATTCTAACAATGTAGGGTAGGGCCTTACACGATAGGTGATCTGAGGATCTTAGGTATTCTAACAATGTAGAGTAGGGGGTATAGAACTATCTTAGGTATTCTAACAATGTAGTAGGTGGTATAGAACTATCTTAGGTATTCTAACAATGTAGAGTAGGGGGTATAGAACTATCTTAGGTATTCTAACAATGTAGAGTAGGGAGTATAGAACTATCTTAGGTATTCTAACAGGGTGACATATCTTAGGTAGCTAACAATGTAGAGTAGGGGGTATAGAACTATCTTAGGTATGCTAACAATGTAGAGTAGGGGGTATAGAACTATCTTAGGTAACAATGTAGAGTAGGGGGTATAGAACTATCTTAGGTAACAATTTAGAGTAGAGGGTATAGAACTATCTTAGGTATTCTAACAATGTAGAGTAGAGGGTATCAAACAATCTGACGTATTCTAACAATGTATAGTAGAGGGTATAGAACTATCTTAGGTATTCTAACAATGTAGAGTAGGCATATGTAGAGGTAACAATTTAGAGTAGATGCGCAACTATCTTAGGTATTCTAACAATGTAGAGTAGAGGGTATAGAACTATCTTAGGTATGCTAACAATGTATAGTAGGGGGTATAGAAACATCTTAGGTATTCTAACAATGTAGAGTAGAGGGTGTAGAACTATCTTAAGTATTCTAAAAATGTATAGTAGAGGGTATAGAACTATCTTAGGTAAAAAAGTAGAGTAGTGGGTATAGAACTATCTTAGTTATTCTAACAATGTAGAGTAGGGGGTATAGAACTATCTTAGGTAACAATGTAGAGTAGAATGGGTATAGAACTATCTGAGGTTCTAACAATATAGAGTAGAGGGTATAGAACTATCTGAGGTATTCTAACAATGTAGAGTATAGAACTATCTTAGGTAACAATGTAGAGTAGGGGGTATAGAACTATCTTAGGTAACAATGTAGAGTAGGGGGTATAGAACTATCTTAGGTATTCTAACAATGTAGAGTAGGGGGTATAGAACTAGCTTCCAGGTAGAACAATGTAGAGTAGACATAGAACTATTGTAGAACAATACCTAACTATTTTAGAGTAGGGGGTATCTAACAATGTAGAGTAAGGTATATTTTGTATAACAATGTAGGGTGGGGTATAGAATATCTTAGGTATTCTAACAATGTAGAGTAGGGGGTATAGAACTATCTTAGGTATAATAACATTGTAGAGTAGGGGGTAAAGAACTATCTTAGGTATTCTAACAATGTAGAGTAGGGGTATAGAACTATCTTAGGTATTCTAACAATATAGGGTAGGGGGTATAGAACTATCTTAGGTATGCTAACAATGTAGAGTAGGGGGTATAGAACTATCTTAGGTATTCTAACAATGTAGAGTAGTGGGTATAGAACTATCTTAGGTATTCTAACAATGTAGAGTAGGGGGTATAGAACTATGGTGAGGTATTCTAACAATGTAGAGCTTGAGGGTGTCAACTCTGGTATTCTAACAATGTAGAGTATAGGGTATAGGCACAATCTTAGGTAGAATTGCATGCTAACAATGTAGAGTAGGGGGTATAGAGTAGGGGGTATAGAACTATCTTAGGTATTCTAACAATGTAGAGTAGAGGGTGTAGAACTATCTTAAGTATTCTAACAATGTAGAGTAGAGGGTATAGAACTATCTTAGGTATTCTAACAATGTAGAGTAGGGGGTATAGAACTATCTTAGGTAACAATGTAGAGTAGGGGGTATAGAACTAGCTTAGGTAACAATGTAGAGTAGAGGGTATAGAACTATCTTAGGTATTCTAATAGTTTATGTAGAGTAGAGGGTATAGAACTATCTTAGGTATTCTAACAATGTAGAGTAGGGTTATAGAACTAGCTTAGGTATTCTAACAATGTAGAGTAGGGGGTATAGAACTATCTTAGGTAACAATGTAGAGTAGGGGGTATAGAACTATCTTAGGTATTCTAACAATGTAGAGTAGGGGTATAGAACTAGCTTAGGTATTCTAACAATGTAGGCTGGGGGTATAGAACTATCTTAGGTATTCTAACAATGTAGAGTAGGGTTATAGAACTATCTTAGGTATTCTAACAATGTAGAGTAGGGGGTATAGAACTATCTTAGGTATTCTAACAATGTAGAGTAGGGAGTATAGAACTATCTTAGGTATTCTAACAATGTAGAGTAGGTGGTATAGAACTATCTTAGGTATTCTAACAATGTAGAGTAGGGGGTATAGAACTATCTTAGGTATTCTAACAATGTAGAGTAGAGGGTGTAGAACTATCTTAGGTATTCTAACAATGTAGAGTAGGGGGTATAGAACTATCTTAGGTATTCTAACAATGTAGAGTAGAGGGTGTAGAACTATCTTAGGTATTCTAACAATGTAGAGTAGGGGGTATAGAACAATCTTAGGTATGCTAACAATGTAGAATAGGGGGTATAGAACTATCTTAGGTAACAATTTAGAGTATAGGGTATAGAACTATCTTAGGTATTCTAACAATGTAGAGTAGAGGATATAGAACTATCTTAGGTAACAATGTAGAGCATGAGGTATAGAACTATCTTAGGTAACAATGTAGAGTAGGGGGTATAGAACTACCTTAGGTATTCTAACAATGTAGAGTAGGGGGTATAGAACTATCTTAGGTAACAATGTAGAGTAGGGGGTATAGAACTATCTTAGGTATTCTAACAATGTAGAGTAGGGCGTATAGAACTATCTTAGGTATTCTAACAATGTAGAGTAGGGGGTATAGAACTATCTTAGGTATTCTAACAATGTAGAGTAGGGGTATAGAACTAGCTTAGGTATTCTAACAATGTAGGCTGGGGGTATAGAACTATCTTAGGTATTCTAACAATGTAGAGTAGGGGTATAGAACTATCTTAGGTATTCTAACAATGTAGAGTAGGGGGTATAGAACTATCTTAGGTATTCTAACAATGTAGAGTAGGGAGTATAGAACTATCTTAGGTATTCTAACAATGTAGAGTAGGGGTATAGAACTATCTTAGGTATTCTAACAATGTAGGGTAGGGGGTATAGAACTATCTTAGGTATGCTAACAATGTAGAGTAGGGGGTATAGAACTATCTTAGGTAACAATGTAGAGTAGGGGGTATAGAACTATCTTAGGTAACAATGTAGAGTAGGTGGTATAGAACTATCTTAGGTATTCTAACAATGTAGAGTAGGGGGTATAGAACTATCTTAGGTATTCTAACAATGTAGAGTAGAGGGTGTAGAACTATCTTAGGTAAGAGGGTGTAGAACAATGTAGAGTAGGTATAGAACTATCTAGGTACAATGTAGAGTAGGGGGTATAGAACTATCTTAGGTAACAATGTAGAGTAGGGGGTATAGAACTAGCTTAGGTAACAATGTAGAGTAGAGGGTATAGAACTATCTTAGGTATTCTAACAATGTAGAGTAGGGGGTATAGAACTAGCTTAGGTAAGAATGTAGAGTAGAGGGTATAGAACTATCTTAGGTATTCTAACAATGTAGAGTAGGGGGTATAGAACTAGCTTAGGTAAGAATGTAGAGTAGAGGGTATAGAACTATCTTAGGTATTCTAACAATGTAGAGTAGGGGGTATAGAACTATCTTAGGTAACAATTTAGAGTAGAGGGTATAAAACTATCTTAGGTATTCTACCAATGTAGAATAGAGGGTAAGAACTATCTTAGGTATTCTAACAATGTATAGGGTAGAGTAGGGAGTATAGAACTATCTTAGGTATTCTAACAATGTAGAGTAGGGGTATAGAACTATCTTAGGTATTCTAACAATGTAGGGTAGGGGGTATAGAACTATCTTAGGTATTCTAACAATGTAGAGTAGGGGGTATAGAACTATCTTAGGTATGCTAACAATGTAGAGTAGGGGGTATAGAACTATCTTAGGTAACAATGTAGAGTAGGGGGTATAGAACTATCTTAGGTATTCTAACAATGTAGAGTAGGGGGTATAGAACTATCTTAGGTATTCTAACAATGTAGAGTAGGGGGTATAGAACTATCTTAGGTATTCTAACAATGTAGAGTTGGGGGTATAGAACTATCTTAGGTATTCTAACAATGTAGAGTAGGGGGTATAGAACTAGCTTAGGTAACAATGTAGAGTAGAGGGTATAGAACTATCTTAGGTATTCTAACAATGTAGAGTAGGGGTATAGAACTATCTTAGGTATTCTAACAATGTAGAGTAGGGGGTATAGAACTATCTTAGGTATTCTAACAATGTAGAGTAGGGGTATAGAACTATCTTAGGTATTCTAACAATGTAGAGTAGGGGGTATAGAACTATCTTAGGTAACAATGTAGAGTAGGGGGTATAGAACTATCTTAGGTATTCTAACAATGTAGAGTAGGGGTATAGAACTATCTTAGGTATTCTAACAATGTAGAGTAGGGGTATAGAACTATCTTAGGTATTCTAACAATGTAGAGTAGGGGGTATAGAACTATCTTAGGTATTCTAACAATGTAGAGTAGGGGGTATAGAACTATCTTAGGTATTCTAACAATGTAGAGTAGGGGGTATAGAACTATCTTAGGTATTCTAACAATGTAGAGTAGGGGTATAGAACTATCTTAGGTATTCTAACAATGTAGAGTAGGGGGTATAGAACTATCTTAGGTATTCTAACAATGTAGAGTAGGGGTATAGAACTATCTTAGGTATTCTAACAATGTAGAGTAGGGGCTATAGAACTATCTTAGGTATTCTAACAATGTAGGGTAGAGGGTATAGAACTATCTTAGGTATTCTAACAATGTAGAGTAGGGGGTATAGAACTATCTGAGGTAACAATGTAGAGTAAGTGGTATAGAACTATCTTAGGTATTCTAACAATGTAGAGTAGGGGTATATAACTAGCTTAGGTATTCTAACAATGTAGAGTAGGGCGTATAGAACTATCTTAGGTATTCTAACAATGTAGAGTAGGGGGTATAGAACTAGCTTAGGTATTTTGACAATGTAGGGTAGGGGTATAGAACTATCTTAGGTATGCTAACAATGTAGAGTAGGGGGTATAGAACTATCTTAGGTAACAATGTAGAGTAGGTGGTATAGAACTATCTTAGGTATTCTAACAATGTAGAGTAGGGGGTATAGAACTATCTTACGTATTCTAACAATGTAGAGTAGGGGGTATAGAACTATCTTAAGTATTCTAACAATGTAGGGTGGGGGTATAGAACTATCTTAGGTATTCTAACAATGTAGAGTAGGGGGTATAGAACTATCTTAGGTATTCTAACAATGTAGAGTAGGGGTAGTATAGAACTATCTTAGGTATTCTAACAATGTAGAGTAGGGGGTATAGAACTAGCTTAGGTAACAATGTAGAGTAGGGGGTATAGAACTATCTTAAGTATTCTAACAATGTAGGGTGGGGGTATAGAACTATCTTAGGTATTCTAACAATGTAGAGTAGGGGTATAGAACTATCTTAGGTATTCTAACAATGTAGAGTAGGGGGTAAAGAACTATCTTAGGTAGAGTAGGGGGTATAGAACTATCTTAGGTATTCTAACAATGTAGAGTAGGGGTATAGAACTATCTTAGGTATTCTAACAATGTAGAGTAGGGGGTATAGAACTATCTTAGGTATTCTAACAATGTAGAGTAGGGGGTATAGAACTATCTTAGGTATTCTAACAATGTAGAGTAGGGGGTATAGAACTATCTTAGGTATTCTAACAATGTAGAGTAGGGGGTATAGAACTATCTAGGTTAAAAATGAAGAGTAGTGAAATACAAATATATTATGTATTCTAACAATGTAGAGTAGGGTAACAATTGTAGAGTATAGAACTATCTTAGGTATTCTAACAATGTAGAGTAGGGGGTATAGAACTATCTTAGGTTAAAGTCAATAGGATACTTATGAGTATTAATAAAATTATAAATTATTTAAGAAATTCAAAAAGTGTTGTTTTTTACTTTCAGTAAGATTTTTTTCAGGTAGAATGAGGTGATGAAGAAAATGAAGAGTTGATTGAAACTAACAAGGCAGAGCAAACATCTTGAATTTTTCAAAAATGTTTTGAAACAAGAAGGTATGATCTCGAAATCTGTTTGTCCTTTTGAGAAAAACAGGAAGAGAGAAAGAATGTTATTACTGTAACGGGAAGAATTAAAAGAAAGCCTAGTGGAAGGTTTTGTCTTCGAATAGTGTACGAAAGACACAAGTGAATAGAATTTTAACACAAATTTAGAATTAGATACATTATAGCGAAATAATTATGAATTAGACTGTATCACACAGCTGTTTCATCCATCTTGGACTTATAAATAACCCAGATGCTTGAAGCATATGACTCGACCCATGAAAAATGAAATCAATGTCAAAAACCAGATGAGGAAGTTCAATAATCCCATAATTCCAAAAAATCATATATTTAATATGTGATAATTTGAAAATAACGTTAAACCTCAGGGACATTATGTCTAACGACATGTCTATTCCGTTGTGAATCGTTAAATGTATAATTGAGCTATGCATTCTAACCTTACGACCAAAAACAGCAATGTGAGCAACCCTTTCCTATTGAGATGCTGGTGTTGGATTTTTTCTTTGGAACGAAATACCAACGGGGAGAGATTTCATGTAAGGTATTCTGAAATGAAATGCGAACATTACAGATATGGAAACCAAACACAGGAAATCTCAGAGAGAACAAAAAGAGAAAATGTGTGTGTGAAAATAAGAAAAAGTCACCCTGATCTATGTAAATATAATATAACGATGGGAAGTGACATTAACGAGAATAAAACAATATCATCGATCTTAACGAGGGTTAAACAATATCATCAATCTTAACGAGGATTAAACAATATCATCAATCTTAACGAGGGTTAAACAATATCATCAATCTTAGCGAGGGTTAAACAATATCCTAAATCTTAACGAGGGTTAAACAATATCCTAAATCTTAACGAGGGTTAAACAATATCCTAAATCTTAACGAGGGTTAAACAATATCATCAATCTTAACGAGGGTTAAACAATATCATCAATCTTAACGAGGGTTAAACAATATCATCAATCTTAACGAGGGTTAAACAATATCATCAATCTTAACGAGGGTTAAACAATATCATCAATCTTAACGAGGGTTAAACAATATCATCAATCTTAACGAGGGTTAAACAATATCATCAATCTTAACGAGGGTTAAACAATATCATCAATCTTAACGAGGGTTAAACAATATCATCAATCTTAGCGAGGGTTAAACAATATCATCAATCTTAACGAGGGTTAAACAATATCATCAATCTTAACGAGGGTTAAACAATATCCTAAATCTTAACGAGGGTTAAACAATATCGTTAATCTTAACGAGGGTTAAACAATATCATCAATCTTAACGAGGGTTAAACATTTTCGTAAATCTTAACGAGGGTTAAACAATATCATCAATCTTAACGAGGGTTAAACAATATCATCAATCTTAACGAGGGTTAAACAATATCGTCAATCTTAACGAGGGTTAAACAATATCGTCAATCTTAACGAGGGTTAAACAATATCATCAATGTTAACGAGGGTTAAACAATATCATCAATCTTAACGAGGGTTAAACAATATCCTAAATCTTAACGAGGGTTAAACAATATCATCAATCTTAACGAGGGTTAAACAATATCATCAATCTTAACGAGGGTTAAACAATATCATCAATCTTAACGAGGGTTAATCAATATTATTGACCTTTACATTCGATTTTAATGTAAAAATAAAAGGAAATGTTAATGTCTTTTGCTTCATGAAGGACGCCCACCTTGTAAGTCCTGATCAATTCAGGAAATGTCACGTTCTCAAATTAGAAGAATATTTGTAAAAAAGGTAACCAGGAATATTATATCATTTTACGAGCTGCCTTATTGTGACATTTTTTCCACTACATCAGACATCGTTATATCTTAAATAAAAGTTTATTCTTAGTTTCAGTGATCGGGTAAAGTAGATTTCAAGAATTTTCCTACCTTTTGCATCAAGATTTTTCTTCGGGTTCAAAGAATAAAAAACTATTGAGGTCTTGTCGCATACTCATCGTCTTTGGATTCAGGGCATGTGATTGTCGGTGACATATTTGTCTAATTGTATGAATTTTTTATGACAAAACGTTCCAACGAACAGTGCTAAACACGTGTGTAGTTAGTTAAGGTTAATGTAAACACGTGTGTAGTTAGTAGTTAGTTAAGCTTAATGTAAACACGTGTGTAGTTAGTTAAGCTTAATGCAACCGCTTTCGGTTTTATAAAACACTAGTTATGCTTGCTGTGTTGATGTTTTTTATGTCGACACCGAAATGTGAAGACTGGAATACTTCTTACGGGCGGAGAGTTAGATGTGAGGAAAGACAACAAGAATCGCAAAACTTACAGAAATATTCAATATAATTATCATGCTATTATTTCTTTATCTTACTCTAATAATCAAATTTACAAATCCTCGACATCGCTAATGTATTTATGTTTCCCTAACCAATACACACTGGTCGTATATGACCTGTTCAGTTTTCTTCAGAAATAAAAAAAAATAAAAAATAAAAAATAACATTATCCGGGTATTTTTTTTCCAAAGTACATTTCCGATCCCGAGTTATTCTGTCACTAGCGTGCACTTATCAGCGTTGCCGATTTTTGTACTTTGCAAAATTCATATCAATGTCGATATTCATATCTTCATTTATATTAGATTTAAGTTTGAAGTAAAACCATAGTTCAGAATTTACTATCAACTCCGACATAACGATAAATTTTGTAACACATTTAGATATAATGATAGTCACTTGACTCCGAATTAATGAAAATATTTAACCAGACATCTACATTTCAAGGTTTAATTGCTATAGAATATAACGTGATTTCGTCATTGTCATTCATGTCACAAAATAAACATATTTGTAGATTTTATTATACTAGACTTTTCACATCCACATTTTTTTCTATATTACGTTTCAACATTGGCCGATGTCATAGTTTTTCACAAGATTTTGACACGTCAGTATTCTCGACAATATTTTGATATACTGTAGGTATATCTCGATGTCATTATTCTGTAATTGATTTAGACATAATGATGTCTCACTACCTTCCCATTATGATTGATGTAGTGGACTTCGACATAATGATGTCTCACTACCTTCCCATTATGATTGATGTAGTGGACTTCGACATAATGATGTCTCACTACCTTCCCATTATGATTGATGTAGTGGACTTCGACATAATGATGTCTCACTACCTTCCCATTATGATTGATGTAGTGGACTTCGACATAATGATGTCTCACTACCTTCCCATTATGATTGATGTAGTGGACTTCGACATAATGATGTCTCACTACCTTCCCATTATGATTGATGTAGTGGACTTCGACATCATGAATGTGATAATATATCTTTTTATCATAATGATATATCTTAACTATTTGAACTCTAAAAAGATGAAGTCGTTAACATATTGTAATATTTATTATTATATCATTATGATTTGTTTATGTTTGTATCCTAACGGTTTGGTTTTGATCAGGAAGCTGAGAAATGTCTAAACCTGTTACGGGCCTCCAGTATGTTGTTCAGTAAGTTAGACCAGCTACTCCTGAAAATGGTCCTGGATATTCACTGAGACTATATTAACTCAGTTTCTGTATTATGTCTTGTTTAAGTTAAAAATTAATAAAAAGGCTGATTTTGCCGAAGATTTAAAAACAATTTTGAAATGACTTCAAGTCAAAGCTAAAATAAAATTCCTTTTATTGTCAATATTCCTCTATATGTAAAACAAGATTCCTTTTATTGTCAATATTCCTCTATATGTAAAACAAGATTCCTTTTATTGTCAATATTTCTCTATATGTAAAACAAGATTCCTTTTAATGTCATTATTCCTCTATATGTAAAACAAGATTCCTTTTAATGTAATTATTCCTCTATATGTAAAACAAGATTTCTTTTATTGTCATTATTCCTCTATTTGCAATCTAAGATCCCTTTTTGTTGTCAATATTCCCCTATATGTAAAATAAGAAAAATATCACACATTTGTACTATCTTATCTGACCTTAATGAGATCCTAAAGTGTTTTCGAAAAGAAATGCACAGTGCTAATTTCAAGGTTTTAATTTGTTTAAGTGCAACGCATTTGAAGGCATGCTATGTACAGCGCGTGGGACTCCTAAACCACGTGACATGATTGGAAGTAGAAGAAAGTGTGTGTTTTATTAAACGCTCTGGGAGGTAGAGTACTTTAAAATATGAAAATATCATAAAAATAAAAAAAAATGTGTGATTTGAGAGTATGATGACTACAATTGAAGTAAAAAGCAATGAAGTCCGACCGAGAAAGGGAGGTTGTTTAACTGAAGTGTCTCCTGCCAACGATAATATGTATATATCTATAAATACGCTACTTTTTGTTTTACTATCAACCGAGTTTGTTATTTGGTGTACGCAAAACTAGTCTGTATTTTCAAAGTTGTGTTCATGTAAAAGTATAAATTTTATAATCTTAACTTCCAAGGAAAAGGAACTTTCGAGTTCATTTTTCAATATCTGTTACTTTGATTTAAAATATTTTCTGTTTTATTACTTTTGAATGAAATTCAAAACACACGCGACCACTTCGTCGAATACATTAATTTAAAGGTCACTGAACGGAGCAGAGAAAAATAGCCTTTATAGACAGGTGAACTTTACTACGGATGTTATATTGATTTAGCCTTTATACGCAAGTATTCGTTATATAAAGGTTATCTAAATATATACATTTATACACTGATATTAACGGGAGACACGTTGACTGCTTGTTAAATCTTCCTTCAATTAATATGTTTTAAATTAAGAGCTTCGTCCTGAGGACACGTGGAGTCCAACAGAACCGGACCGAATCATATGACTTCCATATATTATAATTTGTCATCAAACAAATTAAAATACTGAGGAGAATATCCCCAAACCCTGCCGTTTATGGCTGTAGTCCTTCACGTGGATGACAAGGGTTCGCCATAATCGATGTGAAAAGAGAGGGGGATTATTGTCATTCAACTTTAAATACGGATATCTGCCAGGAATTCTTCTTAGATACGGGATTTAAGAAACGATTATTTTTTTCATTTTACAAGACTCTGGCGTTGGATTTTGAAGACTTCGTGACGAATATGATGAGATTGTAACTTACGGAATATATTGTTTTTCACATAACTTATATTAATTACTAGCATTTGTGAAAAATACAGCATTTTGGGACTGAAATGAAATAAAAAATTTCGATATTCGCAATACATGTCTTTTCTTAATTTTAAATGATGCCACGCTCCATATGACGCTAAAATGGAAACAAAGAAAATCTTCAATCCACCACAGCTCCTATGAGTGTTATTACACATGCCGTCATAGATGTAGGAGTTTCCACTTGATGTGTGAGTTTATAAAACGAGTCAAAGATTTTTTTTATGATAAAGATGAGCTAAAAGCAGAAATATATGAGGAGTTTCATAAATCATATATCCGAAGTGGAAACGAATTTCAGGCAAATATTGCAGGGACGTATTAAATTACGATGCAATATATGTGAGTATGTGACGTCATTTCATAATCAAAAGTGATGTCAAAAATAAACTTTATGACGTGTCATATTCACTGGATAACAATGTATCCATGTAATAATATAATTCATGTCATGTTTGTTATAATACGGATAACACGTTAGTTTAGTCATTAAAGATAAAGTTAGCAAAATTCTATTCAAAATTGTATGTAAGTTGACAATGCTTTACATGTTTGATGAGAACAGTCGGTCTGGGCGGACCAGATGTCCACTTGTGATGGTTATTTCTATAAGGCCAATGAAGGGTATGATTCCTGACTACCTGGTGAACACCGGCAGTACCCAAAGGTATTCTTGTATCATAAAATCACATTAGGTTTGGATCGTGGCCTTAGTTTCCAGGTCGTCTGTGGTCAGGAAAAGCTTTGTCAGCTTAAAATCTAACAATAAGAACAAAAACAGTTTGTTCAGTAGTTCTATAAATAGCATTATGTAACCGCAGATGTCGGGGAGATAATGCCTTGTGATAGGTAACCACCCCGTAAATATGGGGCTATTTTCATACTTATAGGAATAAAGAATAATTTTCTAATTTTAGTAAATACAAATTTTCCAATATTCTCTGAAATGATTAAAACCTTGTTTAATATTTTTCTATATAATTAGTCGGATGCTTTAGTTAACAGCGTGTCGCTGTTAATTGTGGCGACCTGGGTTCGACCCCCGATTTGTCTAATACATTATATTGTATCCTGGATAGTCTACCGAGTTCATCTATAGCGAGCATCCAATAGGAAAAATATTGATTAAACCGTGTTCATGTACTGTAAGAAATGTTTTATAATTCCTGTATGTTGTGGAAAATTACAGAAAAATAGAATGAATATTCTCTCCCCGGAGTTTCACCATATCTCGGTGACAAACAAACAAATTATCACACAATGTTGTGTGGCTAGGTATATCATATTAAAATAGAAAACATTTAAATTCCCATGGATTATTTCAACATAAATCATTTTAAACAAGAATGTTGATTACATTAAGAGTCAGCTGTTTACACATTAATGTAGTTACAAAACCAGTTAAACATCATCACATGTTAAACAATCCGGTTAATGTATTACGTTTATACAGGCTTGAATTAACGGACCGTAAATCTATAAATAGAACTGGCAGATGGGTGGGTGTCGGTGAGGAGAGAGAGAGACAAAAGAATGAAACAGATGGTGATGAACAAGTAGGATCTATGTGGAGAGACAGAGGAGGAAAAAGAGGTGTAACATACACAGTTAATCACAGAGAATATGTGCGATGAACAATCAATGAATAAAATAAGAATGATTACGATAAATAACGAGATAATACACCATCATCATACTCCGTTTTATGTAAACGTATCTGAGAGCGCGAGGACATAAAGCCATGTTTTCTATTGCTTTTTTTTTTCTTTTTTGCTCACTGAACTTTTCAGCTTATATATTTAAACGAGAAAGATGTTTAAGTTGATAATTCTGATATGAATTTTCTACAGGTTTGTTTAAAGTCAATTAATTCATCCGGAAGTACGTGTATATACAATATATATGTTCGTTGCCAATGATAAACACACGATGAGGGAAAAAAATAATAAATGCTATTTTAATAAAATTATTAAAAATACAATTTTTTAAAAAGTTGTTAAAATGACAGAATGTCAAAACGTGAAAACGGATGAGAAAAGTAATTGGCGAAATGTGGAAATCATAATGTGGAATGAATGGGTAAAAGGACTTAAACAATGAGAATATCAAGTATCAAATTTTAATCAGATGTAATGCCAGGCTTGTACGATCAGCAATTTACAAGTGTACCGGACAATGGACCTACTTGTATCATAAGTGTTGATTAACTTGTTGCGCGTGCGGTTTGTCGATCATTCTGTCCTAACGCTCTGATCTAAAGTCATCGAAAATCTGTCGTCTTCTAAAACCATTTCTCAAGAGACTGGGCCATTTTGTCACTTCGGCGAGACTAATTCATTAACTGGAAAAAACCACCGAACACTGTCTGTAGTTTTTGTTAGCCATTTTTTAATCATTTCAGTGTTATGATGTGGAGTTTGAATTTATAGAGCTTCGTCTAGACTTATTTATTATAAGGGATTGTATACCTACAGTTTCTGTGCCAGTCTCCCCTTCTCCTTGTTAACTCCTCCTAATGCTGTAATAGGAGATTTTGAATTCCGTTTAGAATGTCAGATTTGAGAATAATTGATTAATTAATCAGATTAATCAAATGAAAATTAAACGCTAATGGAGATAAAATCTTGATTTTACTCTGATTTTCCCAAACAGCCAAGAATGAGTTAGGACATACTGTGAATTATTAAAACACGTTTGTTTTTAAGTATTAATTGAACTGTTAAAAGCCTGGAATTTTGTCTGTTTTGAAGTTTTGTCTTACAAAGTCACAATGAATTTTACATAAAGATAACTGATTTTGGTATTGATTCTTTTTGCTTGTCTGATACACATAGCCAACAAAGTCACACTTTGGATTTTCTTATTTTGGGACAAAACAAGCAGAAAAAATTATTCACCAATCATGTCGTTTGTAGCTAGACGTGAAAAAGGGCCAGTTACAGAAAAAAATTGCTTTAGAGGAAGTTCTTAAAATAATATGATTATTAGTTAAGAAGACATCAATAATCTCTCCTAATATACACTTGTACAATGTACTAGCATTAAAGTTCTTATATAATAATATACTTGTCACGTGGATAATGTCTATAGATAAAATAAATGTGTGTCACGTGAATAGTGTATATACATAAATGTGTCACGTGAATAGTGTATATAAATAAATATGTCACGTGAATAATATTTATAAGTAAATGCTTTTAAATTATTACATCCCTGTCATATTTTTTGTAGTAAAAACTATTTTCTTATACAGTGCATTACATGCGTTGATTTGTCCAAAACACCAAAATTTACTGGTCCATATCTGTCTATTTTAGCTTCCGATTTTAAGTACAAGTAATGAATTCACGTGTTTGTTAACAATGAAATAGTATGAATCTTATTTGATGAAATGTGACGCCACTGACAATATTTTCAGCATATTTTAAGATGAGAATTCAATTTGAAAACTATTTCTTTGTTTCGAAATGTGAAAAAGTAAGCCATTTGAAATAACTGTACAATAATCATTTTTCTTAAAAAAAAAAAAAAAAAGATTTCTCCAGAATTCACAGGTGAAACAGTTCTAGATGGCTAATTTTTAATGGGATCTCGCTCTGTTTATGACATACAGTAATGCTTGTGTCCTTCCTGAAATCTTACTATCAGGGTCAGAGCCAAGTTCAAAGGTTAACAACTTCCACGAGAGAAACAATTGGGACTGCGCTTATGAAGACGTGCTTAGACTCTGTCGAAGTTGGTAAGGCCAGTCTTTTCTTCTGAAAAAAAAACAAAAAAAAAAAAAAAAAAGAACAGAATTCACAATTTGCAGAATTTTTGGAGACACAAGACCCCAAATAGTATTCAACGTCTTTCCGTGTCTTTTCGCTTGATTTCCATCAGTTGCAAAAACTATCGGTTTGCGTACGACTCCATGTTTAAACTCGAGACTGGTTTTCACCTCTCTAAGCCCAGGTGTTTTAAGGTTGAGGTCACTTCACACCTGCAATATGTTACCGAGATTCTAGTGTAGACCACGGGGTTATATAAACGGCATATAAAATTTCTATCATAAATTTATCCAACTTAAGTATCGCGACCCCGGGGAAATCATGTCATAGAGAGTTTCAATGGTCCTCGTTCTGATATAGGATCATAACACTACCTAAAAAAATTAAAATAAAAAATAACATTTTCACACCTTTGATTTTTCATCAGGCTTTCAAAGTACATGTCATACTTGATAAATGATATTTTCGAGATCTGTTCCCCCCAAGTCATTTTCAATTAGATTATCGTCATTTTGCGTGTCGGACACGTGGAATTAGAGAAGTTTAATGATTTAGTGGTTTACTAATATTTCCCTCTCAAGTCGATTAATCTGTACTGTACACGTCACACACACACACCTATATGTATGTTGTTACATGTTTATGTTCACAGAAATGTTCTGTGACAAAAAAATACAACACATTTTATTTATCTACATTATGTTGTGCATATAAGAAATCAAATGTCGATTTTTAATGTAAGTTCATTTCAAAGATATTTAATGTATATGCAAATGTGATTAAAATGACATGCTTTGTAAGAATGCATAATCAAAGAATTAAAAAAATAGGTAAACAAAAACATGTAAAATCCGTTCATTTATTTTCTTAGATTTATCTAGAAAATGTTTTGGTTGTGGCTTGCCGCTGTGGCCACTAGTTCTAACATTATGGAGCCATTGAATGACCACAGCGGTAACGGTTAGGGTATTCTGGTTTCCACCCACAGTAACACTTCCCACGTATGTTGAAATACTCAAACTCATCAAGGATTTTGAGTTGAATTTTAAAATTCAGTTTTCACGTGACTTGTAAAAGTGCTGGTCAACTATTTATTGGAAAATGTGAAGTACTGGACAACAATATATTGGAGAAAATGAAGTAGACAAAAATATATTGGAGAAAGTGAAGTGGAAAACAATATATTGGAGAAAGTGAAGAGGACAACAATATATTGGAGAAAGTGAAGTACTGGACAAAAATATATTGGAGAAAGTGAAGTGGACAAAAATATATTGGAGAAAGTGAAGTAGACAAAAATATATTGGAGAAAGTGAAGTAGACAAAAATACATTGGAGAAAGTGAAGTGCTGGACAACAATATAATGGAGAAAGTGAAGTAGACAAAAATATATTGGAGAACGTGAAGTGGAAAACAATATATTGGAGAAAGTGAAGTAGACAAAAATATATTGGAGAAAGTGAAGTGGAAAACAATATATTGGAGAAAGTGAAGTACTGGACAACAATATATTGGAGAAAGTGAAGTACTGGACAACAATATAATGGAGAAAGTGAAGTGGAAAACAATATATTGGAGAAAGTGAAGTGGAAAACAATATATTGGAGAAAGTGAAGTGGACAACAATATATTGGAGAAAGTGAAGTACTGGACAACAATATATTGGAGAGAGTGAAGTGGAAAACAATATATTGGAGAAAGTGAAGTGGACAACAATATATTGGAGAAAGTGAAGTGGACAACAATATATTGGAGAAAGTGAAGTGGACAACAATATATTGGAGAAAGTGAAGTGGAAAACAATATATTGGAGAAAGTGAAGTGGACAACAATATATTGGAGAAAGTGAAGTGGAAAACAATATATTGGAGAAAGTGAAGTGGACAACAATATATTGGAGAAAATGAAGTGGAAAACAATATATTGGAGAAAGTGAAGTGGACAACAATATATTGGAGAAAGTGAAGTAGACAAAAATATATTGGAGAAAGTGAAGTGGACAAAAATATATTGGAGAAAGTGAAGTAGACAAAAATATATTGGAGAAAGTGAAGTAGACAAAAATATATTGGAGAAAGTGAAGTGCTGGACAACAATATAATGGAGAAAGTGAAGTAGACAAAAATATATTGGAGAACGTGAAGTGGAAAACAATATATTGGAGAAAGTGAAGTAGACAAAAATATATTGGAGAAAGTGAAGTGGAAAACAATATATTGGAGAAAGTGAAGTGGAAAACAATATATTGGAGAAAGTGAAGTACTGGACAACAATATAATGGAGAAAGTGAAGTAGACAAAAGTATATTGGAGAACGTGAAGTGGAAAACAATATATTGGAGAAAGTGAAGTGGAAAACAATATATTGGAGAAAGTGAAGTGGAAAACAATATATTGGAGAAAGTGAAGTACTGGACAACAATATATTGGAGAGAGTGAAGTGGAAAACAATATATTGGAGAAAGTGAAGTGGACAACAATATATTGGAGAAAGTGAAGTACTGGACAACAATATATTGGAGAAAATGAAGTAGACAAAAATATATTGGAGAAAGTGAAGTGGAAAACAATATATTGGAGAAAGTGAAGAGGACAACAATATATTGGAGAAAGTGAAGTACTGGACAACAATATATTGGAGAGAGTGAAGTGGACAACAATATATTGGAGAAAGTGAAGTGGACAACAATATATTGGAGAAAGTGAAGTACTGGACAACAATATATTGGAGAGAGTGAAGTGGACAACAATATATTGGAGAAAGTGAAGTGGACAACAATATATTGGAGAAAGTGAAGTACTATATTGGACAACAATATATTGGAGAAAGTGAAGTGGACAAATATTGTATATATATTGGAGAAAGTGAAGTGGAAAACAATATATTGGAGAAAGTATATATTGGAGAAAGTGAAGTGGACAACAATATATTGGAGAAAGTGAAGAAAACAATATATTGGAGAAAGTGAAGTGGACAACAATATATTGGAGAAAGTGAAGTGGAAACAATATATTGGAGAAAGTGAAGTGGACAACAATATATTGGAGAAAGTGAAGTGGAAAACAATATATTGGAGAAAGTGAAGTGGACAACAATATATTGGAGAAAGTGAAGTGGGAAACAATATATTGGAGAAAGTGAAGTAGACAAAAATATATTGGACAAAATATATTGGAGAAAGTGAAGTGGAAAACAATATATTGGAGAAAGTGAAGTGGACAACAATATATTGGAGAAAGTGAAGTACTGGACAACAATATAATGGAGAAAGTGAAGTAGACAAACAATATATTGGAGAAAGTGAAGTGGACAAACAATATATTGGAGAAAGTGAAGTAGACAAAAATATATTGGAGAAAGTGAAGTGGAAAACAATATATTGGAGAAAGTGAAGTAGACAACAATATATTGGAGAAAGTGAAGTGGACAAACAATATATTGGAGAAAGTGAAGTGAAGTATATTGGAAAACAATATATTGGAGAAAGTGAAGTCGACAACAATATATTGGAGAAAGTGAAGTGGAAAACAATATATTGGAGAAAGTGAAGTGGACAACAATATATTGGAGAAAGTGAAGTGAAGTGGAAAACAATATATTGGAGATAGTGAAGTGTAAAACAATATATTGGAGAAAGTGAAGTGGAAAACAATATATTGGAGAAAGTGAAGTGGAAAACAATATATTGGAGAAAGTGAAGTGGACAACAATATATTGGAGAAAGTGAAGTGGAAAACAATATATTGGAGAAAGTGAAGTGGACAACAATATATTGGAGAAAGTGAAGTACTATATTGGACAAAATATATTGGAGAAAGAAGAGTATATTGAAGTGGAAAACAATATATTGGAGAAAGTGAAGTGGACAAAAATACAATATATTGGAGAAAGTGAAGTACTGGACAACAATATATTATATTGGAGAGAGTGAAGTGGAAAACAATATATTGGAGAAAGTGAAGTGGAAAACAATATATTGGAGAAAGTGAAGTGGACAACAATATATTGGAGAAAGTGAAGTAGACAAACATATATTGGAGAACGTGAAGTGGAAAACAATATATTGGAGAAAGTGAAGTGGAAAACAATATATTGGAGAAAGTGAAGTGGACAACAATATATTGGAGAAAGTGAAGTGGAAAACAATATATTGGAGAAAGTGAAGTGGAAAACAATATATTGGAGAAAGTGAAGTGGACAACAAAATATAACACAAATTGAAGACGAAAACAATATATTAGAGAAAGTGAAGTGGAAAACAATATATTGGAGAAAGTGAAGTGGAAAACAATATATTGGAGAAAGTGAAGTGGAAAACAATATATTGGAGAAAGTGAAGTGGACAACAATATATTGGAGAAAGTGAAGTGGAAAACAATATATTGGAGAAAGTGAAGTGGAAAACAATATATTGGAGAAAGTGAAGTGGATAACAATATATTGGAGAAAGTGAAGTAGACAAAAATATATTGGAGAAAGTGAAGTAGACAAAAATATATTGGAGAAAGTGAAGTGCTGGACAACAATATATTGGAGAAAGTGAAGTAGACAAAAATATATTGGAGAACGTGAAGTGGAAAACAATATATTGGAGAAAGTGAAGTAGACAAAAATATATTGGAGAAAGTGAAGTGGAAAACAATATATTGGAGAAAGTGAAGTGGAAAACAATATATTGGAGAAAGTGAAGTACTGGACAACAATATATTGGAGAAAGTGAAGTAGACAACAATATATTGGAGAAAGCGTGAAGTGGAAAACAATATATTGGAGAAAGTGAAGTGGAAAACAATATATTGGAGAAAGTGAAGTGGACAACAATATATTGGAGAAAGTGAAGTACTGGACAACAATATATTGGAGAGAGTGAAGTGGAAAACAATATATTGGAGAAAGTGAAGTGGACAACAATATATTGGAGAAAGTGAAGTACTGGACAACAATATATTGGAGAAAATGAAGTAGACAAAAATATATTGGAGAAAGTGAAGTGGAAAACAATATATTGGAGAAAGTGAAGAGGACAACAATATATTGGAGAAAGTGAAGTACTGGACAACAATATATTGGAGAGAGTGAAGTGGAAAACAATATATTGGAGAAAGTGAAGTGGACAACAATATATTGGAGAAAGTGAAGAGGACAACAATATATTGGAGAAAGTGAAGTACTGGACAACAATATATTGGAGAGAGTGAAGTGGAAAACAATATATTGGAGAAAGTGAAGTGGACAACAATATATTGGAGAAAGTGAAGTACTGGACAACAATATATTGGAGAGAGTGAAGTGGAAAACAAAATATTGGAGAAAGTGAAGTGGAAAACAATATATTGGAGAAAGTGAAGTGGACAACAATATATTGGAGAAAGTGAAGTGGACAACAATATATTGGAGAAAGTGAAGTGGAAAACAATATATTGGAGAAAGTGAAGTGGAAAACAATATATTGGAGAAAGTGAAGTGGATAACAATATATTGGAGAAAGTGAAGTGGACAACAATATATTGGAGAAAATGAAGTGGAAAACAATATATTGGAGAAAGTGAAGTGGACAACAATATATTGGAGAAAGTGAAGTAGACAAAAATATATTGGAGAAAGTGAAGTGGACAAAAATATATTGGAGAAAGTGAAGTACTGGACCATAATATATTGGAGAAAGTGAGGTAATGGACAACAATATAATGGAGAGAGTGAAGTGGTCAACAATATATTGGAGAAAGTGAAGTACTAGACAACAATATATTGGAGAAAGTGAAGTACTGGACAAGAATATATTGGAGAAAGTGAAGTACTGGACAACAATATAATGGAGAGAGTGAAGTGGACAACAATATAATGGAGAAAGTGAAGTACTGGACAACAATATAATGGAGAGAGTGAAGTACTGGACAACAATATATTGGAGAAAGTGAAGTGGACAACAATATATTGGAGAAAGTGAAGTACTGGACAACAATATATTGGAGAGAGTGAAGTTGTCAACAATATATTGGAGAAAGTGAAGTACTGGACAACAATATATTGGAGAAAGTGAAGTACTGGACAACAATATATTGGTGAAAGTGAAGTACTGGACAACAATATATTGGAGAAAGTGAAGTACTGGACAACAATATATTGGAGAAAGTGAAGTACTGGAAAACAATATATTGGAGAAAGTGAAGTACTGGACAACAATATATTAGAGAGAAAGAGATAAGACAGAGGGAAACAAAATAGAAGATACACAATATATTTATATTTCCGTTAAAGATCCCGAAATCATGCATGACGATAAATTCCAGGCTTCAGAATGATCTTTTCAAACCTGAAACAGTTAATGTATCTAAAACCAAAGTTATGGTTTTCCTTTAGTCAGGAAGATTTTCACAGGAGGAGAAATGATGGTTTAATGGTTCATTACTTGAATATGTTAATAGTTTTTGTTATCTTGGCTTGCTGCTACACTAACTTTATTACATCTCACAAAGCAGTTAGCATCCAAATGCAAGAAAGCATTATTCGCACTGATAAAGACTTGTGTACCCATGTATCTGAATATCTCAGTAACGATGTATATGGATTTCATACTGACCCCTACTCAGAGAAGATTTTCAGCTAGATCTTTGTAAAAATATTCTTGGTGACAAACGGTCGACACCTAATGTTATGATATTCTTTGCACTTGGGAAAGGTTCGTTGTCTCTTTTGCGTAAATTAAGAATATTAAAGCATTGGTGTAAGCTAGACTCTACCAATAATTGCATTTTAAAAGTATGTTAAGAGTACATTCACAGCGAGTGTGAGGCTAACCTGAATTGTAAAAAACTGGGTAGCGAAAGTCAAATGCGAGCTTGGCGCCTTAGGATGATGGATTTTTGGGTCTCACAACATGTCGTAAATGTAGATATTTTTAAGATATTGTAAAACAACGTCCGAGGGACATTTTCAAGCAAGTGTGTTAAGCTTTTTTTGTTCCATCTCCTAAATGTGTTATTTACAAGCACGTTGTAGATCATTTAGCATTGCAAACTTATCTTTGTATGCCTATGCCTATTAACTTTATAAAGGCTATTGTAAAAATACGTTTATCTTCGTATTCTTTTCTTATCGAATCGGACAGACAAACGGACATTCTTCGCCAACTTCGTAATTACCCTGTAGGTCATAAGAATATTGAGGACGGGTAACCTTGTAATTACCCTGTATGTTATAATGATATTGAGGACAGGTAACCTCGTAATTACCCTGTATGTTATAATGATATTGAGGACAGGTAACCTCGTAATTACCCTGTATGTTATAATGATATTGAGGACAGGTAACCTCGTAATTACCCTGTATGTTATAATGATATTGAGGACAGGTAACCTTGTAATTACCCTTATGTTATAATGATATTGAGGACCCTGTATGTTATAATGATATTGAGGACAGGTAACCTGATATTGAGGACGTAATTACCCTGTATGTTATAATGATATTGAGGACAGGTAACCTTGTAATTACCCTGTATGTTATAATGATATTGAGGACAGGTAACCTCGTTATTACCCTGTATGTTATAATGATATTGAGGACAGGTAACCTGTAATAATGATATTGAGGACCCTGTATGTTATAATGATATTGAGGACAGGTAACTGTTACCCTGTATGTTATAATGATACTGAGGACAGGTAACCTTGTAATTACCCTGTATGTCACAATAATATTGAGGACGGGTAACCTTGTAATTACCCTGTATGTTATAATGATACTGAGGATGTTATAATGATATTGGGTAACCTTGTAATTACCCTGTATGTTATACTGATATTGAGGATAGGTAACCTCGTAATTACCCTGTATGTTATACTGATATTGAGGGCAGATAACCTTGTAATTACCCTGTATGTCACAATGATATTGAGGACAGGTAACCTTGTAATTACCCTGTATGTTATAATGATATTGAGGACAGGTAACCTCGTTATTACCCTGTATGTTATAATGATATTGAGGACGGGTAACCTTGTAATTACCCTGTATGTTATAATGATATTGAGGACAGGTAACCTCGTAATTACCCTTATAATGATATTGAGGACCCTGTATGTTGTTATAATGATATTGAGGACAGGTAACCTTGTAATTACCCTGTATGTTATAATGATATTGAGGACATATTGGTAACCTTGTAATTACCCTGTATGTTATAATGATATTGAGGACAGGTAACCTTGTAATTACCCTGTATGTTATAATGATATTGAGGACAGGTAACCTTGTAATTACCCTGTATGTTACAATGATATTGAGGACTAACCTCGTAATTACCCTGTATGTAATTACCCTGTATGTTATAATGATATTGAGGACAGGTAACCTCGTAATTACCCTGTATGTTATAATGATATTGAGGACAGGTAACCTAGTAATTACCCTGTATGTTATAATGATATTGAGGACAGGTAACCTCGTAATTACCCTGTATGTTATAATGATATTGAGGACAGGTAACCTCGTAATTACCCTGTATGTTATAATGATATTGAGGACGGGTAACCTTGTAATTACCCTGTATGTTATAATGATATTGAGGACAGGTAACCTTGTAATTACCCTGTATGTTATAATGATATTGAGGACAGGTAACCTTGTAATTACCCTGTATGTTATAATGATATTGAGGACAGGTAACCTCGTTATTACCCTGTATGTTATAATGATATTGAGGACGGGTAACCTTTACCCTGTATGTTATAATGATATTGAGGACAGGTAACCTTGTAATTACCCTGTATGTTATAATGATATTGAGGACAGGTAACCTTGTAATTACCCTGTATGTTATAATGATATTGAGGACAGGTAACCTTGTAATTACCCTGTATGTTATAATGATATTGAGGACAGGTAACCTTGTAATTACCCTGTATGTAAAAATTATATTGAGGACAGGTAACATAGTAATTACCCTGTATGTCACAATGATATTGAGGACAGGTAACCTTGTAATTACCCTGTATGTCACAATGATATTGAGGACAGGTAACCTCGTAATTACCCTGTATGTTATAATGATATTGAGGACAGGTAACCTTGTAATTACCCTGTATGTTATAATGATATTGAGGACAGGTAACCTCGTAATTACCCTGTATGTTATAATGATATTGAGGACAATTACCCTGTATGTTATAATGATATTGAGGACAGGTAACCTCGTAATTACCCTGTATGTTATAATGATATTGAGGACAGGTAACCTCGTAATTACCCTGTATGTTATAATGATATTGAGGACAGGTAACCTTGTAATTACCCTGTATGTTATAATGATATTGAGGACAGGTAACCTCGTTATTACCCTGTATGTTATAATGATATTGAGGACGGGTAACCCTGTATGTTATAATGATATTGAAATTACCCTGTATGTTATAATGATATTGAGGACCCTGTATGTTATAATGATATTGAGGACCCTGTATGTTATAATGATATTGAGGACCCTTGTAATTACCCTGTATGTTATAATGATATTGAGGACAGGTAACCTCGTAATTACCCTGTATGTTATAATGATATTGAGGACAGGTAACCTTGTAATTACCCTGTATGTTATAATGATATTGAGGACAGGTAACCTCGTAATTACCCTGTATGTTATAATGATATTGAGGACAGGTAACCTTGTAATTACCCTGTATGTTATAATGATATTGAGGACAGGTAACCTCGTAATTACCCTGTATGTTATAATGATATTGAGGACAGGTAACCTCGTAATTACCCTGTATGTTATAATGATATTGAGGACAGGTAACCTTGTAATTACCCTGTATGTTATAATGATATTGAGGACAGGTAACCTTGTAATTACCCTGTATGTTATAATGATATTGAGGACAGGTAACCTCGTAATTACCCTGTATGTTATAATGATACTGAGGACGGGTAACCTTGTAATTACCCTGTATGTTATAATGATATTGAGGATAGGTAACCTCGTAATTACCCTGTATGTTATAATGATATTGAGGACAGGTAACCTTGTAATTACCCTGTATGTTATAATGATATTGAGGACAGGTAACCTTGTAATTACCCTGTATGTTATAATGATATTGAGGACAGGTAACCTTGTAATTACCCTGTATGTTATAATGATATTGAGGACAGGTAACCTTGTAATTATCCTGTATGTTATAATGATATTGAGGACAGGTAACCTTGTAATTACCCTGTATGTTATAATGATACTGAAGACGAGTAACACTTCTCTCTAACATGTCCTTTGTATAATGATCTGTGTTCTAAATATATCAAGTCTTACTATCGATCGAATCCTTCTGTCTCTAAATTAATTTACTTTTCATCATCCTTTAACTCAAAGGAACTATATAGTTTAGGAAAATCTATCCACTATGCAACCAAATTAAAAGAGAATTATTTAATAGAAAATTAACGGAATTTCCTGAAAAAATGTTGTTATTAAGTTTAATTAAAATGCTGTATCAATGAAATGTTAACGATAAATAATAATAGTAGTACATGAAAAATTGTTTTAAAAGCGTCTTGGTGACTGATCTTTCACTGGTTCCAATTACGCTTGATTTGCTTACATGACCACACACAACAATTAACTGCCCTAGATGTTCTAATCAAAGGAAAATGAAAAATTACGATATTATAAAATTTGTGCAAAGGATGTGATTCTGATACGTAGATCTACAAAACCTGGTCCTATAGTGAGCTGGAAAGTACCTTGTTAAGGAAGATTTTTTTATATGAATGTCCATACTATTTTGATATGAATTATCGCCAAGTCATTGCGAGCGTTGTATTATCACTAATATTTTTCATTATGGTAAAGAAACAAGATATTTTGTGACAATATTTATTGCAGCTAAACTTTAAAGAAGTCTTCATTCCTTCTACTTTATGGCGTTTTGTTTTTTCTAGTTTATCCTTTTCGACAATCTCT
Organism: Ylistrum balloti; assembly: GCF_031769215.1. NCBI lineage: Eukaryota > Metazoa > Mollusca > Bivalvia > Pectinida > Pectinidae > Ylistrum > Ylistrum balloti. Next base: position 508,022 of record NW_026781982.1, on the reverse strand, counting down.
GTAGGTTTATGGGTAAGACACTTTGTCTCGTTCACCCAGACCCTTGTTGTCTGCTCACGTTATAAAGCGTCTTGGTGAGTGAGACTATTTGTTGCCGTGTCCACCACCCGCCAATGGCGCAAATAATTCCTGGGAATTCCATGTCTGTGTCACAGCTTAATGACTGGTATTGTGTGTGATTTTTTCACTTCCTTTTTTCTTCATATGTATTGTGTATAGGACTTGCTACGGAAGCGACCCCTGTCAGACCGCTCGAGCTACGCAAGCGACCCCTGTGGGACTGCTCGAGATAGGCTCGCTGCTGTGAGAAAATGCGGAAAATTACACAAATTATAAGAATTAAAGACGTATTTGTCATTTATAAGTCTGGAAAAATATTTTCTCATAGATCTGAAATTTCCTTTTGGACTCCTGTATAACGACCCAGGAGTATAATCGTGGTCTAAGGCCATATACAATGTAACATGTAGTTAAAATTTGATAAAAGTTTGGAAATATTCCGATTGACTTTTTCAATGTACGAAATATAGTACAACCAATATTGCCATTGTTCAGACTAAACTCGCACTTATATTTAACAAATTTAGAAAATTGACCCGAAATCTGAGGGACTTCTGAGACTGGCCCCGAAGAAGTCAGACGACATATAAAGACGAACATTTGAACTGTAATTTCCCCTGAGAACGAGGCCAATTATCGAGCGCACATGATTCAAACGTACTAAGTCTATGTCTTATTCTAGTTATTGCCAGCTGACACACAAAGATGACAATTTCATGACAGCGCATTGTTCGTTTTAACGCCCTCCCTCCTTACATCTATAGACATTAATCTACTAACTGAACGCAACAAGTCATTTCCTTTGAAACTGGGAATTTTTCAAAAAATACATAATTTTAAACCTTATACTTAAAATTTTCCACTTATTGTTTTTCTAAAGATCGCTTAAAAGTGTATTTTGACTGTCAATTTATTATTCTGAAATTACACGATGTACTTTTATAAGGTAAAAGTACAAAGCTGGTGTTTTATTTTCGTATCAACGTCCGCACATTAAAATTTACTCGTTCTTCATATACAGCTTAGCTTCAGATCTTTTGAATATCTTATTGATCCTAGAAGGTCTTGCTTGGGAGAATTGTACCTGACTTGCCTACTCAGTAATGAAGGCCACAGATCACTATCACTTCCGGGTCGGCTTTATCTACAAGTAGATTTTACAGCTAATTTTTTTTCTTACTTAGATATAACAAGTATTACACTGTACTTATATTTTTGACGTAGCAATTGGGAGCTTTCGTTATTGATGTTTATATCAGGGCACAGTGTATGGTGACACTATTCATACAAAAGGTGTGATTTATGGCACGATAAATGACATCCAATGCGTTACGATGACAACATTACTATCGTGGGCAAGGGAACGGAAACGTTCGTCGTCAAATGGCTGGATAATGAATAATCTATTTCAGTTTTAATTAAATTATTAACAACACAGGCACAACATACTTAAGGAATGCATATATAAGCATCAACCTGCACGTGCAGCTAGGCATGCATGCCTGTAAAACTGTCATTTATTACAACCATAAATGTCATATCACGACAAAATTCAAGGCTTTTATAAATACTACATCCACTGGAAAAGTTTCCAGTATCTTCGTTTTCGTATACCACAGAAATTGTGGTCTGAGACCAGACCAGCGAATTCAATAGAGGGAACCGGTCTACCAGAAAGATCTTTACAAAGAAAGTCTGTTACAAATCAGAGGTGTCCTTTCTTTAAGGTCCGTTATGAAAATAACCAAAATATCGGAATGGACGAATTTTTCAAAGAATCTTTTAAAAGAAGTCCCACTGGGGTGTACAGTTCTGTTTCACAGACCCTAATACAGATGTGGTCAGATATTATTGTCACAAACGACAGAAGGGATAACTAACCAAGGTCCGAAATGACCATGGAAAAAAACTGCCTTTTATGAGTGACCGATTAAAAATAATTGACCACCACTGCGAGCTGATTGAAATTGTCTGTTGTTTACGATCGTATCCATGGACATTTGATGGAAATAATATGGCCATTTTTGATTTACTATTGAATAGCCTCTCGGTTTTTCATGTCAAGATGTTCTTTTTTCTGCTCGAGTGTTCACACTCAAGGAATAAGAGGGGTAGAGTATGCTTGGTTAATTTTACCGTAATTAATCACGAGTATATGTAGAGGACTGGGTCAGAGCCTCCATCACGATGACTAGGAGATGAAAGTCCTGTATAAAACGAGGGCTGTGCTCCTCGATGTTTGATAAGTGTTTCAAATAACGTTTCTAACTTGATTAAATTTCCTCTCTATTATGGTTGATAATTGAATACAGCGCTCTCGGGAAGTCTGTGCTTTTGTCAGCAGAAGGATTTTCCTCTGGTTTCTAATGAGGAGAACAGACACATCGACGGAAAAAAAATCAATGTTGCCTATTTTTATAGCAATATCATTTTTAATTATAATTCAATTAATATCTGTTAACGCTAATTTCAATTAGTCATAGAACACATTGAAGTCTGGCTGTCAAATGGTTATAAAATGATAGAAATACGAAACGATAATTGTAAAGGCGAATCCGGACAAAAATAGCCGATCCTGTCAATCTATTATGTTTTTTTTATAATTCATATAGTTAATAGTGTTTCTAATCCAACTGTCGATGTGTAAGTTTTATGTAATAAAAACATTTCGGTAACAGTCCACCGAGATCCTATCAAAGTCTCGCCAATGCTCGAGTTTTTATCTTGTATATATACAAATGGTGGATGAACGGTTACCCGAATAACAGGAAGCACAATGATTTTAGTGTTTAAAAAATAAGATAAAAATATTAAAAAAAAAGAACAACGTCGCGAAATTTTTATTTGGATTTCAATTTCAACATTTCAAGTGATGTCATTTTTAAGTTTTGTATTAAAATTTTCTTTCATCTGATAGAAGCTGACATTGTAAAGTATTGTGAAGACATTCCCATCTGGTTCTCTGTAGCTATAGCGATAAGTCTAGTGTACATAGTTGACAGAACAACAATGGTCAGACTCAAACGATAATTATCTCCGAGCCGTGGTAGTGGGGCTGTTTAGGAGAGGCTGGGGGGAGAAAATAGTGATGCTTAACATAAATTGTTTAAAAAGTTAAAAGAGCACAGAACGTACTTAGTGCCTATATGTACGGGCTATGATAAAACTGTTATCTAATAAAAATGTCCCGAGACATGTTAGCTGTTGATTGTCTCCATGATGGGTGGGAATCATTGTTTTAGCATCGCACCCTACCGTCAGCCTGACGATCTGTACGTTCGGACGTACAGTCTAGACGGCGGTAAAGGACCTTCCCGATAAGTCTCGAAAGATTGTGATAAGAAGTCACGTGGTTCACCGTCTTTGTTTTGCTCTGTAACGATTGCAATTTTTCAAATAGAGCACGCGATGATATTGTTTTTAACTTTTTTTCTCTGGTTATAAAAGCATTCCTAATCTCACCATTGCACGAACTGTTCTTTTAAACAGGCAGCAAAATCTTTGGACAATCTTGAAACAAAATACTCATGTTTGCCGAAGACTAACTGTAGGCGAGAAAGAAACTACTTCAAGGAGACACAACAATTTCTCCTAAATCAAAGACAGAAATTCCACGATTGAAATTATTATCGTTTGAACAAATTGTGAAAGAATCAATTTGTTGAAGAACCAAGATGGTCTTGAATGACACAATTGATAGATATGTAAATAAGACAAAGTACACAATTTTTTACAGAATGTGAACTGTATTACTTTCTACTAACGAACTGAAACACAACAAATTGTGACTATAAAAATGTCAGCGACAACAAAAACAAGTGCTATGTGTGACGTTACCATAACAACAGCAGGTGCTTTCTATTACGTCCAAGATAATTTTTATCAATAGACACAAACCACTATGTATACAATATTAGAGGCAAGACCGCAAAGTGTCATTAATTTGTTATCATTTATTAAACATACTTCGGTTGATAAATACCATCATCTGTGTGAATTTCAATATTCCTTCTTGGTTTTTATTGCTAAGAGTTTTTCGGTCAGAATTTACGTATCTTTTAAATAAAACGACATGGGTTAACTCAAAATACACGTACACTACCTACTAACAATGTGATTGGTCAGCCCTTAATTAAAGGACCAATCAAATAGCTAGAATACTGCTTCGGATTAGGATGGTAAATTGTCATGCTGTAGAGGAAACATTTTGTATCAGGAATGGAACCCTTGAATTTTGTAAACCTTGTCCGCGACAAACCTCATCTGATTGTCACGAGACTGTTTAACAACGCGAATGCTGATATGGCAAAACGCCCGTTATTTCAGAGGCGCATAATACTGTATTCATGAGCAATTTCTCACTGAAACTGAGGAAAAACGACATACTCTTTATCTCATTATAAAGAATTACGACATCGAGGGAAGATGGTCAAATATGTCCGCGGTCTTCGTTTAGTCAATGTTAAACTCTCATCATCGGCATACTGATCAGTGACGTCAGACATGGCAGTGACGTCAGACATGGCAGTGACATCAGACAATGCAGTGACGTCAGACATGGCAGTGACATCAGACAATGCAGTGACGTCAGACATGGTAGTGACATCAGACATGGCAGTAACGTCAGACAATGCAGTGACGTCAGACAATGCAGTGACATCAGACAATGCAGTGACGTCAGACATGGCAGTGACATCAGACAATGCAGTGACGTCAGACATGGTAGTGACATCAGACATGGCAGTAACGTCAGACAATGCAGTGACGTCAGACAATGCAGTGACATCAGACAATGCAGTGACGTCAGACATGGCAGTGACATCAGACATGGCAGTAACGTCAGACATGGCAGTGACGTCAGACATGGCAGTGACGCTATCAGAACACCCTTAATATGGAGATAATATAGAACACACTTTCGAAATCCAAGCTGGGCTGTTAGTTTTCACTTTATGCACAAACTTAATTATCAAAACATTTAAATAAACAGTTATAAATTATGAGTTTATAGTTTTCGAAAATTTGTTTGGAGAATAGGTCCTTGAGACATACTTCAGGTAATATTATAGATGGAAAATCTTTCAAAATTATCACAAATATGTATAATGATATTTAAGTTAGAATTATGAAACAAGACGTATTTTGAAATGTATTCTCATGTAGTTCTGGGGTTCGACAAGGCGATCTCTACCTATTTTTGTTTTCACTTTTTATCCCACATGACTGCACTCGGTGACCTCAGTCGGATATCACAACTTACTCAAACCGACGAGTGGCTGCTTTGTTTGCAGGTTCCGTAATGCGCCACTGTAACATCACAGTTAACATTAACTATAACAATCCTTGTACAGTGAACAGGCAGAGCCTCGGGTTAGACAACAACAAAAATCACCCCTCGGGTTGGAGATTTCTCTATCACATCCTCAGGGTAGGGGAAGATTCTATTAATACCACATCAAAACAGGATATATAATTTTTGTAACTTAAGAGAGATTGGCGACGAATTCCATTATCTGCTCAACCGTACCCCACAGAAAACTAACACCCTGTAGTACACGAAATGTTCAGGTATTATTATGAAAGACGAAGTAGATTTAAATTTCATATATAATTTAATTATTTAACACAATGTGAGTTCCTATCACAGACTGAACAAATTACCAACATTAATGAATTTATACCCAATACTAGTGTGTCACTCCTGTCTAATCAGGCATGAGTAGTGACATTCATATTTACTGTACAATATGAGAATTAAACAAATGCCGATACATGTATGTCATTCCACAGAAATTACTGAAAATGGACAGACAGGACGACAGACAGATTGGATTGTCATGAATGGCTGATTTTGTTCTTAAACTCATTACGTTAATTGTCTTTAAGAAAGCGTCTGTCTGCAGGCAAATTTGTTATTTTATAAAAACGACCATAAACAAGTTAGGAATTGTTATATTTCATGATAGTTTTGTTTCATTGTTAATGAGTATGCAGGACACTGCCAGTTTCTTTCAATATCTAGATGGTATCTCACTTAAGAAACTAAAATAATGAAATGAACGAAGGGACGAAAATAAATCTTTCCTATTACATAACAATATAATTGGACACAAATGATAAAATTCGACAATAATTTTCACTGAGAATCATCCATTTCTTTTTTAACGTTTTCCTTCTTTTTTCTTCTTGTAGAGATAAGATATTAGATAAATAAATCCAAGATGTTGAAGACACTAACCGTGATTGGCACTAATTTATTAAGTTTCGATGCTACTGTAACGGACTCTGTGGAAATAGGGAGCGCGGGTCAAGTGTATTAGCTGCCCCAAGGGTTGTTTGATATTGAAATATTAATCGCCGTTGGCAATATTCACGAACGATTAGGACGTTTTTATATCCGTCCCCCTGTCGACTTCCTCTTACAGTATACACGCAGTATTTTTACCTTGTTAAGAAGACGCCTGTTGCCGCTTTACGACAGAATATTCTGCTTCGTTGTCACAGCCCAAGTAAACCAAATTGGATCTCACGACATACACACAAGAAACTTGGGAGGCGAGTCGGGCAAAAACCAACTCCAAATGTCAGCTATTTCGTATGTGTCTGTCTCTGGAGACAGACTGTCACGGAGTCCAACTCGACGGGGATCTTGAGGGAAATTTTCTATAACATCCTGTATTAAATGGCACGGTGTTAATCCCTATATAATGCATTTCTTGATAATTTCATGAATATTATGTTTAAAAACAGAGATTCACAAATCTTGAACTGTAATTCTTCCCCAGGGTTATAGCGAGCATCAAAATCTGTAAGCTACACAACTTTAAATACTACTCTCTTAGCGATTCAACGATCACGAACTTTTCAAACGATTAGAATTATGTACTTCTGAGAGTTTCGACGTTTTATCATTACCGGATAAAACATATATTCAGTAATGTTTTTTTAGATAATTTTTGCATCGTCCATGACAAAATCTGGTTTAATGTGACGGAAATGCCGTTCATGGAAAAACTATTTCATGAGTTGGTTGTCAGTGTCTGATTAATCTGGCGGGTTGGAAATGTTTGCTAATAGTAAAATTAAGTTGAACTGTGAAAATGTTGTTGTTTTTTGAAATGTTATTTTTATGTAATTTATCAACGAAAAACGCAAATATTGAGGTTTTTGGAATAAAAATATCAGGCTTTTAAATCTCAGCGTATGGCCAAAGTTTTCGTTTTAAATGCTTATTACATTTTCATTGTCGCGTTCAATGTATTCTAAATAAACAACATTGCATCAAGTACTCGGGTCATTTTTCTGTAAGAAAACAACATTCGTACTTTACGAAGAAAAGTATGCAAACTGATTTTTTTTGCATTTATTTAAGATTTCATGTTCGATATGCAACATTTCAAAACAAATTCTATAAATATGATTGGATCCGTAACTAACGGATGTAAAAAAATCTCCAAAAATGTTTATTAAAGTGTGTGGTAGGCTAAGACAAAAACCATGTCTTAGAAAATATCTCCGCGTCGTATACACAATACATTAATCATTGGGACATGTACAAGATTATTTGAAATAAAAAAACAAGTGAAAAAAATAATAAAAAGGAGTTACTTCTAGGGTTATATCATGTTATAAAATCTTTCGTATTTTGTAATGATCAATTTATCAACTTGGCAAACATGAGGTGTCATATATTTTGTGTCAATTTGTTAAATTGTGATACTTAATTATCTTTCTTCTTGGATTGGGCCCCCATAATTCACTCTAAAGGGGGGGGGGCTCCTACACTAGATAATAATACAGGTTGGATGTCACAACACTATGTCTGATAATGGATGAACGAAACGACTGGTCCATGTGATTTTCGGTTGCACTCGATGAATTTTGATTTATTTTCCTAGGGAAACTCGGCACCCGAAGGTAATAAGTCCGGTCACTGAATGACCAGTCCTCTACATGATAGATGTTCACACATTTGTCGGACAGCGTCTTTGCTGATATTTTCTTGACCTCTGTATCTCGGACCTTGTCCGAACGTTTAATTAGAAATACTGTGGTCACCACAAGAGTGATCAAATTTCTTTCTGAACATGTAATTAGACAGAATTAATTTCTCTCGTGACAAAACAAAACTATGGCGCTTTAAAGGGTTTAGTTAGGACGTTAAATAAATCTGTTCGTGAGAAACTAGATGGATGGCCAAACTTGTCGACCCGATACAATCACGTATTGGTCAAATATCACAGAAAATCATGGCATAAACTTCTATTTCTCGCGAGAGCGAGAGTTTAAAATCTTATCCTCGGACATAAGAGACATATACCCTGTATATAATCATGCTAGTCACGTGGTTGCTATTGCAGGTTTTCTTTCTTATTCTTTTGTCATAAATTTGAGAGAATAGCATTTTATCTTACGTCTGAGATAAATCTTTGTAAGATAGATACGTACGACAAACATGTGATGTAAGTATAAGTTTCATTTTAACTCTTAATTTCATCTTTCCAGAAAAGTAAGAAATCTTAAAATTTTCATCCTCATAGTCTCAAGCTAACTGATACATGCCTAATGAATTTAAGTGCTTAATCATAATCTTAAAAATGATAGTGGATCGTGCAAGTGTTTGAATTGAGGGTGTAAAATGAGACAAGCATGTTTGGGATAAAGAATTTGATGTTATAATCAGAGAACAATGATAGTAACAATTACTTGTGCTGTGAATCAACTTCACAAAGTTGCATTTACTTTATTTGAATGATGATATGAAACTTCAGAAAGAAACCGCTATTTGAGTAGAAATCAAGGATGGCCACGGTGGCCATATTCAATTTTCAGACTCGCCTGCAAATCAAAGCCTAACTGGCTTTTGATACTTCAAAAATATTTATTAGGAAGGATACAATTAAAATCTTCTTAAAAACGTACCATAGAAACCATATATGATGCAAAATCCAAGATGGCCGCGGAATTGAATTTTTTCTATAATAATTATTTATACATATATGTTTACAGGAATTTTCCATGCTATTTATCTAAAAATCTTTAAATATCGAGTTAAGTTATTCAATTATTGGGTGCAGCATCCGAATTCAACACTTCCTGTGTTAGAGACAAAGGAGAGTTCCTACAAACTGAGGTGACAATTTATTTTATTGACCGATGTGTAATCTTCAGATTTATTAATCGTTTTGTTCCCGGCGTTTTATAACCCCGGGACTATCTTTACAGGATTTAGTTTCGAAAATCATTATTGCCTGTTTTGATTAACATTGTCAAACGTCTGAATCTACCACCTACAATGATGTAAAGAAATACCTACAAATGTATTAAAACAAGAAAATTTTAAACATTTTGTCTCGAATATTACCAAATCATCGTAGACATGTTTGTTTGCAGTAAGGGAATGATCAGTCAATATATAAATATAAAGATTTTGGTCTATATTAGGAAATGTATTACCGGTAAAGAATATGCTATTCCAATAGCGAGGTCCATTGACAATACAGAATGTTTCTTCAGAAAGCCATGTCTCAATAAATATATAGTCAGTTTCCAAAACCGATCTCTCAACTAAAATGTAATTTCCTTGAAAGAAATGACTGAGCAAAGGTCGCTGACTGCTATCAAAACTCAGGACACAAGTTACGTGTGACAAGTAGGTCCTATATGGTCACAGCGAGGAACCAATTAAGTTCCTTAGGGTCATGCCTTATGGGCGTAAAACTGAAAGGAAGTGAAACATATGGGAAGTTTTATTACCGAAGACATGAAGGGACCATGAATGACAATTTGTTGACGAGCGCATTTGTATAGAAGTTTGACACATGCTGGTGATGTTGTAGTGTCGCCTCAGAAAGTACTTACACAATGTCGTCATCAAATCCATCGTCGTCGTCGTCATCATCATCATCATCATCATCATCATCATCATCATCATCATCATCATCATCATCATCACAACAATCACCATCATCATCATTTTCATCACAATTATCAGCACCATCATCATCATCATCATCATCATGATCATCATCACAACAATCGCCATCATCATCATCATCATCATCATCATCATCATCATCATCATCATCATCATCACAACAATCAGCACCATCATCATCATCGTCGTCGTCGTCGTCGTCGTCATCATCATCATCATCATCATCGTTATCACAACAATCATCATCGTCGTCGTCGTCGTCAAAATAGCCATCAAATTCGAAAAAGAGGTCAAATAATTGATCTTGTCACGTGAGCTTTGTATGGGTATGATCGTAATTAGTTATAGAGTTTAATTCGGGTAAGATAATAGGTTTTTTTTTCTTTAGCCGTAGATCCGTAAAAGCTTGGCCCTTATCGCTGTTGTCTGTGATGGTGCGGGCTGTACTTGGCTGAAGTGTCCGTGGTACATTGCCTTTATCAAATAACTCATCTACCTTTAGCTCACGTGTACTTTTACCAACGGTACTTATTCATTTTTCTAGAAAAGTACATATGTACGAGAAAAAAAAATGTAAAAAACACCCGTTATTATGTTGATATTTTTAGCGGTGTAGTTGTAATTTATAGCAGTTTGTCTTCACAATTTCATTTTATTAATCAAATTTTTGCTTCATAAGAACATACTACCGAAAGAGTTGATTTGTGAAAAATACGTACATTGTACATACTTTCGGCATCAACCTAACTTAAATGCTTTTTTCCCCGTCTATGTCACAAGAAAGTTTGCCACAGCTGATGTAATTACAGTTCAACTTCAAGTTCATTATTGACCTTGAGTCTACCGACCTATCGGTTTTAAACAAAACGTCATCAATTTTTATAGTACTTACAATATACTCTTACATATATCAAATCAATAATGTCACAAAATGATAAATACGGAGAAAGCAAATAATCAGCTTCATTTGTTTCTTAAAACACTTTCTGTTTTTTGTATTTGGCGTTTTTTAAAAATTTCTTTTGTGTTCCTAACATGTAATAATTCTTTCTATTTAAACATGCTAAATTTTTTTAAATAATATATTTGCAAAAATGTATTTCCTGAGTCAGAAAAACTAGAACATTTAAAATCAAATGGGACTTATCTTCAAAATCATTTAAATTATAAACTGTGCATACTCTAAAATTTCTCTGTGTAGTTGGGTTTCTGCATTTTTCTACATTTAAATTGTGGAGGCTGATAGTCTATTTTTTGTTATTTATTTCAAATATTCCTCGGATACTGGTTTTGTAAAGTAATATTGCAGATAAAAACCTCATGTTTTAAATGCGTATAGATATGTCCTCTCGAAAATATTCTAAATTTCTCTTTTCTCGCTTGTCTGAAAATATCAATTATCTTATCTCGAAATATATTATAAAAAAGAGAACACTACCGTTTTCCTGTTTGTACCCGAAACGTAGTCTGTAATATTCCGTTTTAATGTTCAACTCTCATTTAGTTCTCTACCTTCAATGTAGCTTTTAAAAGATTTCTTAACAACTTCAATGGAAATCTACCAAGTTCTGGACAAACCATATTATTACAAACTCCTAGTAATCTTTTACAGATTTATTCAATGTTCGGAGGCTTTTCTTCCCTGCGATTTTTCTGCTTTATGGTGTTAAATTCTTTGATTGATTGGAAATTGAAAACACATCAAGCGTATCACATCAGGAGTACTTTTTGCTAACAGGTTTGATACGAAGCAAACTGGTTTGTATTACAGGTCAAACATATTTATATAATACACATCTTGTGATTTATGTTTTGTAAATATCGTGAATTTCAAAGTGAAAATCCTGTAATTTATAAATAGTAAATAATGTAGTTTACATAGTGTTAATCATGTAATTCATATAGTGTTAATCCTGTAATTTATATAGTGTTAATCCTGTAATTTATATAGTGTTAATCCTGTAATTTACATAGTGTTAATCCTGTAATTCATATAGTGTTAATCCTGTAATTTATATAGTGTTAATCCCGTAATTCATATAGTGTTAATCCTGTAATTTATATAGTGTTAATCCCGTAATTCATATAGTGTTAATCCTGTAATTTATATAGTGTAAATCCTGTAATTCATACAGTGTAAATTCTGTAATTTATACAGTGTAAGTTATGTAATTTATATACTATAAATCCTGTAATTTCTTTAGTGTTAATCCTGTAATTTATATAGTGTTAATACTGTAACTTATATAGTGTTAATCCTGTAATTTACATAGTGTTAATCCTGTAATTCATATAGTGTTAATCCTGTAATTTATATAGTGTTAATCCTGTAATTTATATAGTGTTAATCCTGTAATTTATATGTAAATAATGTAATTTGTATATTATAAATCCTATATTTTATACAGTGTAAATTCTGTAATTTATATAGTGTAAATCATGTAATTTGTATATTATAAATCCTGTATTTTATACAGTGTAAATTCTGTAATTTATATAGTGTAAATCCTACATGTTTAAAATCTTGTCTATACGGTAACACTTGATACGTCATGATACTGGTGACACAATTTGTTAACTATTCGGAACATAAGGTCAAGTTGATGTACTGATTTTTCACCAGGAAATAGTTTGTTTAGAATGAATACGATTTGTTGATGGTTGATGTAGGAACACCAATGGCGCTTAATTACGTTGAAACTAAATTCTGACTGAGAATGAAGGCTCTGGTCGATCCAAAGACGTTTTCCGAGTTAAATATGTGTGGAGAAAAATAATCATGATAAGAATAGAATTCTAGCCGGATGATCTCGCGGAAAACCCCGTTTGTGTGTGTTTTTTTAATTACAGCTGGTGATGTGATGTGATTATAATGAACTGGTATTATCCAATTTCAATAATTACATTACATAACCATATCCTACTTAATTCAAAACGATAGTTTATGTAGAAGGTAACAATATTCACTAAACTGTCTGTTTTTTCAGTCCTATAGCGCCATCTATTATCATAAAAAATATTAGCAGAGTACGAAACTAAAATGTGCAAGTCACGGATATCTTACACAACTAGCATAGTATGAAACTAACATGTACACAACTAGCATAGTACGAAACTAAAATGTGCAAGTCACGGATATTTTACACAACTAGCATAGTACGAAACTAAAATGTGCAAGTCACGGATATTTTACACAACTAGCATAGTACGAAACTAAAATGTGCAAGTCACGGATATTTTACACAACTAGCATAGTACGAAACTAAAATGTGCAAGTCATGGATATCTTACACAATTAGCATGCGACGGGCCTGCCATATCTACTGCGGACGAGCAGATACCTGCTAATCGAAAGGGGGTGCCAATCTTAAACTGATACTGGCTGAAGGTGGGGTGACAAACCCAGCAAATAATATTTTCTCTACGTAACGTGTTGTGATAATGAAACATCACTTACGTCTCTGGTATATTTTTGCTGTGTTCCGTATGCACAATAATTACACTAATATAAAGTTTTGAAACAATTTTACGTGTGTGAATTGTAAGAGTGTAAATCACTGGAATTGATCTGAATCTTAAGATATTCCAAAGTCTATCCTTCTAAATTTTGATCTTTCCGATCGTTAAGTCTGGGTTTCAAAATAATAAATGTCATGCCCTTTAGATTGCTCAAGTTGAGGAATAATTATTTCAACATTTCCGATTAAAAATTGTCACACTTATTTCGTGGATAAGTTAATTAAACAACTATGGAAATTTATCAAACTCCAAGATCGTGCCAAACTTGTATAATGTATATTTTAATGAGTATATAAGCTTGTTTCAAAACAGTTTTGGTCTTATTTGGATTCTAATGTGATAGAAAGGGGAGATAACTCCATCTATTCTTCGGGAATTATCTCCCCCTCGGGAAATTACGCTAGGCGTAATTTCTCTTTTAAGATGAAATTAAAATAAATCTCTCAAATCGATATGTCTTTTCCTTAATTTCTGTCGTCTGCGCCTTTCGGAACTCCAAACACAATTAAAGTGTTAGCGAGACCATGTTGAAAAATGACCAGGCCGTGCTAACTCGGCTGCGCAAACAACCAACGGTAGGGTGCGCTGTGATAGCATCGGGCCACGTGGGTTGGACACACACCTCAGTCTTAACTAATACAATAGTGTCAAGGAATGTAATGAATATGTATCGGGAAGAAAGCAAACGAACACTAAAGACAACGTAGACCTCCTTTCTGTATCATCATTTGTTAATGGAAGGTTAAACTTAGTACAAGAAAGGAACTGCTCTGCTTAAGTTTGTCTTTCAAGCTTGTTACTTAAAATATGGTATATCAAGATCAATCGATACTTTTCCCCTCTTTCTCTTTTATTCATGTTTTTCATATACAAGCACTTTTTTGCATGTTTAAAACTGAAAATGTGAGTCTTTGGAAAGGAAGAGTTCGAAAATAAAAAGCAAGATATGAAACGTTTTTGTTTAATAATAGCCGAATTGGCTTTGTCTCTAATATTCATATTCAAAGCGAAAGTAGTACATTGTGAAGTTGACGTGGTCTATATGATATGACAAGAGTACAGTGTCAAGTTAGAGAGACGTTGGTCTGTATGATATGACAGGAGTGCATTGTCAAGTTAGAGGGACGTGGTCTGTATGATATGACAGGAGTACATTGTCAAGTTAGAGAGACGTTGGTCTGTATGATATGAGAGGAGTACAGTGTCAAGTTAGACCTGGTCTGTATGATATGACAGGAGTACAGTGTCAAGTTAGAGGGACGTGGTCTGTATGATATGACAGAAGTACAGTGTCAAGTTAGAGAGACGTGGTCTGTATGATATGACAGGAGTACAGTGTCAAGTTAGAGAGACGTGGTCTGTATGATATGACAGGAGTACAGTGTCAAGTTAGAGGGACGTGGTCTGTATGATATGACAGGCGTACGTTGTCAAGTTAGAGAGACGTGATCTGTATGATATGACAGGAGTTCATTGCCAAGTTAGAGAGACGTGGTCTGTATGATATGACAAGATTACATTCGCAAGTTAGAGAGACGTGGTCAGGATGATATGACAGGGGTACAGTGTCAAGTTAGAGAGACTTGGTCTGTATGATATGACAGGAGTACATTGTCAAGTTAGAGAGACGTGGTCTGTATCATATGACAGCAGTAGAGTGTCAAGTTAGAGAGACGTGGTCTGTATGATATGACAGGACTACATTGTCATGTTAGACATGGTCTGTATGATACGACAGGAGTACAGTGTCAAGTTAGAGAGACTTGGTCTGTATGATATGAAGGGAGTACATTGTCAAGTTAGAGAGACGTGGTCTGTATGATATGACAGGAGTACAGTGTCAAGTTAGAGAGACGTGGTCTGTATGATATGACAGGAGTACATTGTCAAGTTAGAGAGACGTGGTCTGTATGATATGACAGGAGTACAGTGTCAAGTTAGAGAGACGTGGTCTGTATGATATGACAGGAGTACATTGTCAAGTTAGAGAGACGTGGTCTGTATGATAGAACAGCAGTACAGTGTCAAGTTAGAGGGACGTGGTCTGTATGATGCGAGAGGAGTACATTGTCAAATTAGACGTGGTCTGTATGATATGACAGGAGTACATTGTCAAGTTAGACGTGGTCTGTATGATATGACAGGAGTACATTGTCAAGTTAGAGAGACGTGGTCTGTATGATATGACAGGAGTACATTGTCAAGTTAGAGGGACGTGGTCTGTATGATATGACAGGAGTACATTGTCAAGTTAGACGTGGTCTGTATGATATGACAGGAGTACATTGTCAAGTTAGACGTGGTCTGTATGATATGACAGGAGAACATTGTCAAGTTAGAGAGACGTGGTCTGTATGATATGACAGGAGTACATTGTCAAGTTAGAGGGACGTGGTCTGGATGATATGACAGGAGTGCATTGTCAAGTTAGACGTTGTCTGTATGATATGACAGGAGTACATTGTCAAGTTAGACGTGGTCTGTATGATATGACAGGAGAACATTGTCAAGTTAGACGTGATCTGTATGATATGACAGGAGTACATTGTCAAGTTAGAGAGACGTGGTCTGTATGATATAAAGGGAGTACACTGTCAAGTTAGAGAGACGTGGTCTGTATGATATGACAGGAGTGCATTGTCAAGTTAGAGAGACGTGGTCTGTATGATATGACAGGAGTACATTGTCAAGGTAGAGAGACGTGGTCTGTATGATATGACAGGAGTGCATTGTCAAGTTAGAGAGACGTGGTCTGTATGATACGAGAGGAGTACATTGTCAAATTAGACGTGGTCTGTATGATATGACAGGAGTACATTGTCAAGTTAGACGTTGTCTGTATGATATGACACGAGAACATTGTCAGGTTAGAGAGACGTGGTCTGTATGATATGACGGGAGTACATTGTCAAGTTAGACGTGATCTGTTTGATATGACAGGAGAACATTGTCAAGTTAGACGTGATCTGTATGAAAGATGACAGGAGTACATTGTCAAGTTAGAGGGTGGTCGTATGACAGGAGTACATGTATGATAGACAGGAGTGTATGATTGTCAAGTTTGTCAAGAGAGACGTGGTCTGTATGATATGACAGGAGTACATTGTCAAGTTAGAGAGACGTGGTCTGTATGATATGACAGGAGTACATTGTCAAGTTAGAGAGACGTGGTCTGTATGATATAAAGGGAGTACACTGTCAAGTTATAGAGACGTGGTCTGTATGATATGAGAGGAGTACATTGTCAAGTTAGAGAGACGTGGTCTGTATGATATGACAGGAGTGCATTGTCAAGTTAGAGAGACGTGGTCTGTATGATGATATGACAGTAGTGATATGTCAAGTTAGAGAGACGTGGTCTGTATGATATGAAGGGAGTACACTGTCAAGTTAGAGAGACGTGGTCTGTATGATATGACAGGAGTACATTGTCAAGTTAGACGTGGTCTGTATGATATGACAGGAGTACATTGTCAAGTTAGAGAGACGTGGTCTGTATGATATGACAGGAGTACATTGTCAAGTTAGACGTGGTCTGTATGATATGACAGGAGTACATTGTCAAGTTAGACGTGGTCTGTATGATATGACAGGAGTACAGTGATATGACAGGAGTACATTGTCAAGTTAGAGGTCTGTATGATATGACAGGGTCTGTATGATATATGACAGGAGTACAGTGTCAAGTTAGAGAGACGTGGTCTGTATGATATGACAGGAGTACATTGTCAAGTTAGAGAGACGTGGTCTGTATGATATGACAGGAGTGCATTGTCAAGTTAGAGAGACGTGGTCTGTATGATACGAGAGGAGTACAGTGTCAAGTTAGAGGGACGTGGTCTGGATGATATGACAGGAGTACATTGTCAAGTTAGACTGTGTGTATGGTATGACAGGAGTACATTGTCAAGTTAGAGAAACGTGGTTTGTATGATATGACAGGAGTACATTGTCAAGTTAGAGAGACGTGGTCTGTATGATATGACAGGAGTACATTGTCAAGTTAGAGAGACGTGGTCTGTATGATATGACAGGAGTACATTGTCAAGTTAGAGAGACGTGGTCTGTATGATATGACAGGAGTGCATTGTCAAGTCAGACGTGGTCTGTATGATATGACAGGAGTACATTGTCAAGTTAGAGAGACGTGGTCTGTATGATATGACAGGAGTACATTGTCAAGTTAGAGAGACGTGGTCTGTATGATATGACAGGAGTACATTGTCAAGTTAGAGGGACGTGGTCTGTATGATATGACAGGAGTGCATTGTCAAGTGAGACGTGGTCTGTATGATATGACAGGACTACATTGTCATGTTAGACATGGTCTGTATGATACGACAGGAGTACAGTGTCAAGTTAGAGAGACTTGGTCTGTATGATATGAAGGGAGTACATTGTCAAGTTAGAGAGACGTGGTCTGTATGATATGACAGGAGTGCATTGTCAAGTTAGAGAGACGTGGTCTGTATGATATGACAGGAGTACATTGTCAAGTTAGACGTTGTCTGTATGATATGACAGGAGTACATTGTCAAGTTAGAGAGTATGACAGAGTACATTGACGTGTTCAGACGTGGTTAGAGGGACGTGTATGATACGAGAGGAGTACATTGTCAAGTTAGAGGGACGTGGTCTGGATGATATGACAGGAGTGCATTGTCAAGTTAGACGTGGTCTGTATGATATGACAGGAGTGCATTGTCAAGTCAGACGTGGTCACTATGATGTGACAGGATTATATTGTCAAGTCAGACGTGGTCTGTATCATATGAAAAGAGTACAGTGTCAAGTTAGAGAGACGTGGTCTGTATGATATAAAGGGAGTACACTGTCAAGTTATAGAGACGTGGTCTGTATGATATGAGAGGAGTACATTGTCAAGTTAGAGAGACGTGGTCTGTATGATATGACAGGAGTGCATTGTCAAGTTAGAGAGACGTGGTCTGTATGATATGACAGGAGTACATTGTCAAGTTAGAGAGACGTGGTCTGTATGATATAAAGGGAGTACACTGTCAAGTTATAGAGACGTGGTCTGTATGATATGACAGGAGTACATTGTCAAGTGTCAAGTATGATATGACAGGAGTACATTGTCAAGTATGGTCTGTATATGACAGGAGTACATTGTCAAGTTAGACGTGGTCTGTATGATATGACAGGAGTGCATTGTCAAGTTAGAGAGACGTGGTCTGTATGATATGACAGGAGTACATTGTCAAGTTAGAGAGACGTGGTCTGTATGATATGACAGGAGTACATTGTCAAGTTAGAGAGACGTGGTCTGTATGATATGACAGGAGTGCATTGTCAAGTTAGAGAGACGTGGTCTGTATGATATGACAGGACTACATTGTCAAGTTAGACATGGTCTGTATTGTCAAGTTAGAGAGACGTGGTCTGTAAGATATGACAGGAGTACATTGTAAAGTTAGAGAGACGTGGTCTGTATGATATGACAGGAGTGCATTGTCAAGTTAGAGAGACGTGGTCTGTATGATATGACAGAAGTACATTGTCAAGTTATAGGGACGTGGTTTGTATGATATGACAGGAGTACATTGTCAAGTTAGACGTGGTCTGTATGATATGACAGGAGTACATTGTCAAGTTAGAGGGACGTGGTCTGTATGATATGACAGGAGTACATTGTCAAGTTAGAGGGACGTGGTCTGTATGATATGACAGGAGTGCATTGTCAAGTCAGACGTGGTCTGTATGATATGACAGGATTACATTGTCAAGTCAGACGTGTTTTGTATGGTATGACAGGTGTGCATTGTCAAGTTAGAGGGACGTGGTCTGTATGATATGACAGGAGTACATTGTCAAGTCAGAGGGACGTGGTCTGTATGATATGACAGGAGTACATTGAAAAGTTAGAGGGTTGTGGTCTGTAGGATACGACAGGAGTGCATTGTCAAGTTAGAGGGACGTGGTCTGTATGATATGACAGGAGTACATTGTCAAGTTAGAGGGACGTTGTCTGTATGATATGACAGGAGTACATTGTCAAGTTAGACGTGGTCTGTATGATATGACAGGAGTACATTGTCAAGTTAGAGGGACGTGGTCTGTATGATATGACAGGAGCAAAATGTCAAGTTAGAGGGACGTGGTCTGTATGATATGACAGGAGTACATTGTCAAGTTAGAGGGACGTGGTCTGTATGATATGACAGGAGTACAGTGTCAAGTTAGAGGGACGTGGTCTGTATGATATGACAGGAGTACATTGTCAAGTTAGACGTGGTCTGTATGATATGACAGGAGTACATTGTCAAGTTAGAGAGACGTGGTCTGTATGATATGACAGGAGTACATTGTTAAGTTAGAGAGACGTGGTCTGTATGATAGAACAGCAGTACAGTTTCAAGTTAGAAAGACGTGGTCTGTATGATATGACAGCAGTACAGTGTCAAGTTAGAGAGACGTGGTCTGTATGATATGACAGGAGTACATTGTCAAGTTAGACGTGGTCTGTATGATATGACAGGAGTACATTGTCAAGTTAGACGTGACCTGTATGATATGACAGGAGTACATTGTCAAGTTAGAGAGACTTGGTCTGTATGATATGACAGGAGTACACTGTCAAGTTAGAGAGACTTGGTCTGTATGATATGACAGGAGTGCATTGTCAAGTTAGATGGACGTGGTCTGTTTATGACAGGATCACAGTGTCAAGTTAGACGTGGTCTGTTTGATAGGACAGGCGTACATTGTCAAGTTAGAGGGACGTGGTCTGTTTATGACAGGATCACAGTGTCAAGTTAGACGTGGTCTGTTTGATAGGACAGGCGTACATTGTCAAGTTAGAGAGATGTGTGCGGATAATACGGAATAACAGGAGTTTTTACAATACATGAAAAAATAATGGAGATTTAATATTGCTGCAAATCTATGCTGATGGCCCGACGAAACATAGACGATGAAGGAACAGATTGTGAACATTTCTAGAAATGATCAAACCGATTTCTATTGACAGATAAAGAAAAAAATCAGATCAGTTTGAAAATACTAATGATAGGAAAATCCTGATTTATACAGAAACCGCTCGCAACTAAACTCTATATAACCATTGAATTATAGAAAATCGTATTGGTCTGTTTGCTGTGGGCTTCTTTCCTATCATCAACCCATTTAAGGAATGCACTTCGCCATTTTGTTACCATTTTCGTTAGATAAACACTGAAGCGACTGTTTGAAATAACACTGATTGTTGGTATTGTCTCTCGTAGAACTGCCTGAGGTTGAAAACCAACACAACCCACAATTATATGTCAATGTTCTGCTAGAATTGTACCTCTGCGATGCAGCGAGTGAGAAAAATTATTATCAGTGTTTTATTTACGTTTGTTGATGAAGTTTGCAAGTGCACGTTTCCTGTAGATAGCATCCCAGATGTTCAATAAATTCATGTTATATCCCAAAAATGGCTGCCGCGCATTTACATTAATTTCTTGTTGAAGTCGTTCGGATATATACCGACATTGTTTTGTTTTTTATTTAGTTCGGTGTTTTGCGCTTAAAGATAGATTTTTTTCTGTGGTGTGTTTTATTCCAGAAATACACATATAACAAAGTTGAATTGAAATGCCCTGTATTTTCCCAGGAGTTTTTATTCGAATATGAAATTCGTTTAAAAATTAAATAATTTTGGATCCCGGATTGAATTTTTCTGCACGTTCTTTGTTCTTTATATTTGAAAATTCATTCGTAGTACTAAATAACGTACCTGATATAAAAACATCCGGCAATGAACGTCAACATCGTAATTTTAGTCCATATGATATGGATTGCACAGAAATAAAATCAACAAACGTTACTTCTGCACGACGTAAAATTTTGTCTGATGAGAAGACGGTTATGAGGGACACATATAACGGAATGTGACTCCCCTATCATAAATGTTCAGACTGACAAACGTGGCACATAAAATGAAATAGAATTTGGAAACGCATGTCTTTATGAATGTTGTAACTAGTCCCATAACAAGCGTTATCGTCCGAGAGGGAAGCGCTGGTAAGGACAAGAGTGCGGCGCCACTATCAGGATTTCACTCCAGAGACACATACACCTTAATATAGTCGACACAGCCATGGTCAACAGCTGCTTGCTCGTGTACTGTTAGGTTACTTGTAGACTAAATACAGTAGTAAGCATCCAAATGGTCAGCTATACATCAGAGCATTCACCGCGACTGACGACACTAGCCATCGGTCATTATACTCAAAACAAGGTTACATTATTCGTGTTCCGTACTTTAAATAACTGTGAAGTTAGCGTTCAGATTTAATTATTACTAATAAATACGTAACTTATGAATATATCTAGGATTTTATAAAGATGTGATAAAAATAGGATGACTCAACACTCCTGGTAATGCAGTATGCTTTTCTATTTCTAACAAAATTAAACACATCTTTATCAACAGGGTATTTGCTGTATATATCATATTGACATCACATACAATTTATCAACAAGCTTTGGATACATTTCAAAGCTTTTTTTTGTCGAAATTTGCGTAATACACGTGTTGCGTCAACGTAGTGTGATGAGGTACATTAAGGAAACGTAGTCCTGTGTTAATACGTTACTTAGTCTGGTATTGAAACATTTGTCTATATGGATTAAACCAGGAATAATAAAAAGGCGTTTTTCGATAAAATAAACTCAGAAAAATGATTACAAATATCAAAGGCAGGTTGAACATTATGAACAACTTTAATTAGTTAAAATTGAAAAACAAGTAAAAAATTAATTATTTTAAATGTGAATATCCTGTCGAGGTCAACTGACTTGACCCCTGTGGTACATGAATTTTGTGTGTGTTTCAGTTATTACTTTTACAAATTTAACATTGTTTCGGCGAGCACTTTAAAACTTCTAAACCGCTAAAAATATTAGACGTGTGAAGGAAACATCGGTTATTATGAATCTGAATTTAATTTTCTGATTTTTTTAAAGTTGTGTTTGTAACTTTTTTTTTCTCTCTAAGATTCCATTTGCTGTATCTACATTGAATGACTCAATGCTACTTGCTCAAGGTTAACGCAAAACCATACATTTGTCTTTAATCGTTTGTGTTCGATCATAACGAGTGTTTTCCTCACAACAATGGTTTTTTTCGAATATAAACGCACATTTTGTCTCAGATATGGTTTTATTCCACAAGGAAGCTATACAATGTCCCTATAATTTAGTGGTACATGCTGGTATGAAATGCGTCCCTGGGTAACCCCTTGATGGAAATAGACACTAAGTTTTTGTTTATAGTTTTTTCCCCTTTTTTTCCTTAAATCTCAATATTTTATATATAAAACAAGGCATGCTGTAAAAACATTTTGTTTTATTTGTCCCACAGAGAGACAGTGGGGTGATAAATTCGAGGATAAGACGTATTACATCATGCCTATAGTTAACGGCTACTCCAGCATTGGATAAGGTAAAACACAGGCTTCTTAATCCCACACAAATTACTCTCCCTATTGATTTTTTTCAACGTTTCAAATTTTCGCGATTTTCAAGGAAGTTAGCCAGGGTGTCTGTTATTGTTTTGTTAACGTGCACTTTTGCGCATTTTTTTCATTTTCCGAAAGAAAACAAAAATCAAGTTTTTGTTTTCAAAATCATTGGTCCATTTTTTATTTATTTTGATTTGATTTAAACATATTTTATTGGTATCAAATATACAGGTAGGATTGGGCACAGGTTTTCTAACTTATATTAAGTCCTTTCCTATAAAGTTTGACAAAATACATATTAACAAGACAAGACGACATGTTTAAATATGATTATTATGCTAACAGAGAGAGAGAGAGAGAGAGAGAGAGAGAGAGAGAGAGAGAGAGAGAGAGAGAGAGAGAGAGAGAGAGAGAGAGAGAGAGAGAGTTTAATTAATTTCCTGTAAATCGGTCACTCCTACAATGAACTAGTAAAAATACAAAAAACACAGGTCCATTAAAATGACAATTTAACCAACAACGTTGACAAATATCGCCATTGATGGAAATTTTTATAGTTGATAGTTAGCTGTGGCTGCTGTCACTTTTAACGTTTTTGGGTGGTCAATAGTAATTTTAAAAGTCCCAGGTAAGATAACATATTCCCCCGTCTGAAACCATTGTGACAGGGCAGTTATGAACCCATTCATACAAGCAAAATGAATTTGTGTCATAATTAATATTTCATTAAATCAACCTCAGCTGTTGAATGTTTGAGAAATATCGATACGATGTATGTAGCTTATTTACAAAAATAAATTTATCAGCTTGCTTGATTCTATGACCAAATCATGCCATTCCATTCAAAAATATGTTTTAATGGAGAAACAGAATCACCGATATGTAATACTTTGTTGCTTTACGTCCAATGGACAGCAAGGGTAAGCTGTTCGCATACCAAACATGGTCATTTAATGACGTATCAGGTTTCGGCGATGAAAGAAAGCCAGATATTCCGGAGAAAAATCACCGACCTGTACCTGGCGACTGCCCTACGTATACTACAAATTATTGACATAGGAGTGGAAGGTTAGAGAGTAAGATTTTTTGTCATATTTTGCAATTTTGTATTATGTTTAGATGTCTGAACTTCATTCAAATGTCACCCTCATAGAGTTTCCTGTTAAAGAAGATTGAGTGGTAATAAGGCATGACATAAACAACATTCAAAAGACGTCACTTCCGGTTCATGCATAGACCATTGTCTCGATCCTTTACCAATTGAATAAGTGAATTTTCATGCACCACATATAAATTTTACAATCTTGTGTTTTTCAACTCACAAAACGACTAGGCGAGTTCGTGAAGAAAAACATTTATTTATCTTACATGTCCTTGCTTTGACGTCATCATGTGTTTCCGGCATTTCTAGGCCAAATAAAGAAACGAATGTAGATCAGAAAAATGCATTAAATACCAATATCCTAGATCAGTTTTAGTTCGGTATTTACATACTGACTAGAAACGATCGGGTGATGCAGTGGTCGGGTGGTGCAGTGGTAACGCAATTAGTTGTTCGGGGTTCGATTCCCGGAATGGATGTGAAAATGTATGAGGTCACCTGCCCGACCGCGTGGGTTTTCCCCGGGTACTCCGGTTCCTCCCACACTAAGACCCTCGAGTGCTTCCATTCGAGTCAACAAGAGTGATTAATATAAGTTTGAAAAAACTTGCATCGTAATTGTTGCAAAATAAATAAAAATTATTATTAGAAACGATCCATATGGCTGATCTTTGTATGTTATAATGGTAGCAACAGACACACCATCGCTAGGAAGATCATGGGATTCCGTTTCACTTGGACTCACCTCCAAGAACAGCGGAGGCCCCCTGAAGCAAAGGAAAGGCAAGCCCCATATTGACGAGCGCAGTTTAGACTGAACTACAAAAGATGTAAGCTATAAAGGCAATAGAACTACCAGGGTCTGGAATCACATACTCTACACCAATGTTTGTGTGTCATTACTTGTCCACCGTCAGTCAGCCAGTTCAGGAGACATAAGAATATTCAGGATGGATGTTCTAACAAAACCACATCAGTTCAGCCCATCACATACAAGGAGTTTATGGTGAATGTAGACATATCAATAGTATTTGTCAGAAACGCTTAAACCAAGTCGTCTACTGTTGCTGTTGATGTTGATCATTGTGAATCACAATGGTCTCGTAATAATTTTCGCGGTATTTATTCGGATTCCAAGAATTCTATTTGAGAAATGAAGGCTAGATTTAAAGTAGAATCCAACTAAACAAGCTGATAACATGAGGAATTCAAATGGAATTTACGATAGGAGGGTAAAAAAAATCAACCCGAAGTCAGTGGTATATCTGATGTCAAACGAATCCAAGGCTCTCGTATATAGCACTGGTTTGGGTTTTAAGTTGTAAATACTGGTGCTGTGTTGTACATTTTTATCACCTGCAGGGACTACAAGCCATTACAAGCAGATTGAAGCTGCATGAATATATTTTTAAATGATTTTTATATTGATACTGCCAGGGAAGAAACCATCAAAGGAAAGAAACTGCTGTAAAAAAAGTTTCATAAATAGATATTGCAAAGGCGGGAAAGTTTCAAAGTGCGAAAAAATGGCGATAAAAGTCCATGAATGGTTGCAGTGAAGGACGTATGTTATCAGCTCTATAGTACTTACGTGTGTTCGATGAGTGATGTTAGTACTAGATCGAAAAAAGACGATTTTATGCTGATACCACGTGGTTGTGTATACTAAGTGTAACCGCTATTGCCAGTTTGATGTGCCACTGGAGATGCTCTGTGTGATGTACACGAGGACACCCTTCTTCTGTATGTCAGCCACAATCAGGTCTCCGTATACGGGTCTATATAAATACACATTACAAAATCTATAAAATTTCTGAAAAACACATCGAGAACATTTTAATTGTTGTATACATAATTCAACAATTGTTGTTTTGTAAGAAATCTGTGTACATAAAAACCTCTTCAAGTCTGTTGTATGTTTCTGTTCGATAAATACGTCTTCACTTCTGTTGTATGTTCGATAAATACCTCTTCACTTCTGTTGTATGTTCGATAAATACCTCTTCACGTCTGTTGTATGTTCGATAAATACCTCTTTACGTCTGTTGTATGTTCGATAAATACGTCTTCGCGTCTGTTGTATGTTTCTGTTCGATAAATACCTCTTCACTTCTGTTGTATGTTTCTGTTCGATAAATACCTCTTCACGTCTGTTGTATGTTCGATAAATACCTCTTCACGTCTGTTGTATGTTCGATAAATACCTCTTCACTTCTGTTGTATGTTCGATAAATACGTCTTCACGTCTGTTGTATGTTTCTGTTCGATAAATACGTCTTCACTTCTGTTGTATGTTCGATAAATACCTCTTCACTTCTGTTGTATGTTCGATAAATACCTCTTCACGTCTGTTGTATGTTCGATAAATACCTCTTCACTTCTGTTGTATGTTCGATAAATACCTCTTCACTTCTGTTGTATGTTCGATAAATACGTCTTCACGTCTGTTGTATGTTTCTGTTCGATAAATACGTCTTCACGTCTGTTGTATGTTTCTGTTCGATAAATACCTCTTCACTTCTGTTGTATGTTCGATAAATACCTCTTCACTTCTGTTGTATGTTTCTGTTCTATAAATACCTCTTCACTTCTGTTGTATGTTCTATAAATACCTCTTCACTTCTGTTGTATGTTTCTGTTCGATAAATACCTCTTCACTTCTGTTGTATGTTTCTGTTCTATAAATACCTCTTCACTTCTGTTGTATGTTCGATAAATATCTCTTCACTTCTGTTGTATGTTTCTGTTCGATAAATACCTCTTCACTTCTGTTGTATGTTTCTGTTCGATAAATACCTCTTCACTTCTGTTGTATGTTCGATAAATACCTCTTCACTTCTGTTGTATGTTTCTGTTCGATAAATACCTCTTCACTTCTGATGTATGTTCGATTAATACCTCTTCACTTCTGTTGTATGTTTCTGTTCGATAAATACCTCTTCACTTCTGTTGTATGTTTCTGTTCGATAAATACCTCTTCACTTCTGTTCTATGTTTCTGTTCGATAAATACCTCTTCACTTCTGTTGTATGTTCTATGAATACCTCTTCACTTCTGTTGTATGTCTCTGTTCGATAAATACCTCTTCACTTCTGTTGTATGTTTCTGTTCGATAAATACCTCTTCACTTCTGTTGTATGTTTCTGTTCGATAAATACCTCTTCACTTCTGTTCTATGTTACATAAATAAAAATACAAATAAAGTTGTATGTTCTATAAATACCTCTTCACTTCGGTTGTATGTTTCTGTTCGATAAATACCTCTTCACTTCTGTTGTATGTTTCTGTTCGATAAATACCTCTTCACTTCTGTTGTATGTTTCTGTTCGATAAATACCTCTTCACTTCTGTTGTATGTTCGATAAATACCTCTTCACTTCTGTTGTATGTTTCTGTTCTATCTGTTCTATAAATACCTCTTCACTTCTGTTGTATGTTTCTGTATAAATACCTCTTCACTTCTGTTGTATGTTTCTGTTCGATAAATACCTCTTCACTTCTGTTGTATGTTTCTGTTCGATAAATACCTCTTCACTTCTGTTGTATGTTTCTGTTCGATAAATACCTCTTCACTTCTGTTGTATGTTTCTGTTCGATAAATACCTCTTCACTTCTGTTGTATGTTCGATAAATACCTCTTCACTTCTGTTGTATGTTTCTGTTCTATAAATACCTCTTCACTTCTGTTGTATGTTTCTGTTCTATAAATACCTCTTCACTTCTGTTGTATGTTTCTGTTCTATAAATACCTCTTCACTTCTGTTGTATGTTTCTGTTCTTTAAATACCTCCTCACTTCTGTTGTATGTTTCTGTTCTATAAATACCTCTTCACTTCTGTTGTATGTTTCTGTTCGATAAATACCTCTTCACTTCTGTTGTATGTTTCTGTTCTATAAATACCTCTTCACTTCTGTTGTATGTTCGATAAATACCTCTTCACTTCTGTTGTATGTTTGTTGTATGTTTCTGTTCGATAAATACCTCTTCACTTCTGTTGTATGTTTCTGTTCTATAAATACCTCTTCACTTCTGTTGTATGTTTCTGTTCTAAATACCTCTTCACTTCTGTTGTATGTTTCTGTTCTATAAATACCTCTTCACTTCTGTTGTATGTCTCTGTTCGATAAATACCTCTTCACTTCTGTTGTATGTTTCTGTTCGATAAATACCTCTTCACTTCTGTTGTATGTTTCTGTTCTATAAATACCTCTTCACTTCTGTTGTATGTTTCTGTTCTATAAATACCTCTTCACTTCTGTTGTATGTTTCTGTTCGATAAATACCTCTTCACTTCTGTTGTATGTTTCTGTTCGATAAATACCTCTTTACTTCTGTTGTATGTTTCTGTTCGATAAATACCTCTTCACTTCTGTTGTATGTTTCTGATCGAAAATACCTCTTCACTTCTGTTGTATGTTTCTGTTCGATAAATACCTCTTCACTTCTGTTGTATGTTTCTGTTCGACCTCTTCACTTCTGTTGTATGTTTCTGTTCGTTGTATGTTTCTATAAATACCTCTTCACTTCTGTTGTATGTTTCTGTTCTATAAATACCTCTTCACTTCTGTTGTATGTTTCTGTTCGATAAATACCTCTTCACTTCTGTTGTATGTTTCTGTTCTATAAATACCTCTTCACTTCTGTTGTATGTTCTATAAATACCTCTTCACTTCTGTTGTATGTTTCTGTTCGATAAATACCTCTTCACTTCTGTTGTATGTTTCTGTTCGATAAATACCTCTTCACTTCTGTTGTATGTTTCTGTTCGATAAATACCTCTTCACTTCTGTTGTATGTTTCTGTTGTATGTTTCTGTTCACTTCTGTTGTATGTTCGAAAATACCTCTTCACTTCTGTTGTACCTCCTCTTCACTTCTGTTGTATGTTTCTGTTCTATAAATACCTCTTCACTTCTGTTGTATGTTTCTGTTCTATAAATACCTCTTCACTTCTGTTGTATGTTCGATATAAATACCTCTTCACTTCTGTTGTACGTTCTATAAATACCTCTTCACTTCTGTTGTATGTTTCTGTTCTATAAACCTCTTCACCTGTTGTATGTTTCTGTTCTATAAATACCTCTTCACTTCTGTTGTATGTTTCTGTTCGATAAATACCTCTTCACTTCTGTTGTATGTTTCTGTTCGATAAATACCTCTTCACTTCTGTTGTATGTTTCTACCTCCTCACTTCTGTTGTATGTTTCTGTTCTATAAATACCTCTTCACTTCTGTTGTATGTTTCTGTTCGATAAATACCTCTTCACTTCTGTTGTATGTTTCTGTTCGATAAATACCTCTTCACTTCTGTTGTATGTTCGATAAATATCTCTTCACTTCTGTTGTATGTTCGATAAATACCTCTTCACTTCTGTTGTATGTTTCTGTTCGATAAATACCTCTTCACTTCTGTTGTATGTTTCTGTTCGATAAATACCTCTTCACTTCTGTTGTATGTTTCTGTTCTATAAATACCTCTTCACTTCTGTTGTATGTTTCTGTTCGATAAATACCTCTTCACTTCTGTTGTATGTTTCTGTTCGATAAATACCTCTTCACTTCTGTTGTATGTTTCTGTTCGATAAATACCTCTTCACTTCTGTTGTATGTTCGATAAATACCTCTTCACTTCTGTTGTATGTTCGATAAATACCTCTTCACTTCTGTTGTATGTTTCTGTTCTATAAATACCTCTTCACTTCTGTTGTATGATGCAGTTGTATGTTTCTGTTCGATAAATACCTCTTCACTTCTGTTGTATGTTTCTGTTCGATAAATACCTCTTCACTTCTGTTGTATGTTCGGTAAATACCTCTTCACTTCTGTCACTTCTGTTGTATGTTTCTGTTCTATAGATACCTCTTCACTTCTGTTGTATGTTCGATAAATATCTCTTCACTTCTGTTGTATGTTCGATAAATACCTCTTCACCTCTGTTGTACGTTCTATAAATACCTCTTCACTTCTGTTGTATGTTTCTGTTCTATAAATACCTCTTCACTTCTGTTGTATGTTTCTGTTCGATAAATACCTCTTCACTTCTGTTGTATGTTTCTGTTCGATAAATACCTCTTCACTTCTGTTGTATGTTTCTGTTCGATAAATACCTCTTCACTTCTGTTGTATGTTTCTGTTCGATAAATACCTCTTCACTTCTGTTGTATGTTTCTGTTCGATAAATACCTCTTCACTTCTGTTGTATGTTTCTGTTCGATAAATACCTCTTCACTTCTGTTGTATGTTCGATAAATACCTCTTCACTTCTGTTGTATGTTTCTGTTCGATAAATACCTCTTCACTTCTGTTGTATGTTTCTGTTCACTTCTGTTGTAAATACCTCTTCACTTCTGTTGTATGTTTCTGTTCGATAAATACCTCTTCACTTCTGTTGTATGTTCGATAAATACCTCTTCACTTCTGTTGTATGTTTCTGTTCGATAAATACCTCTTCACTTCTGATGTATGTTCGATAAATACCTCTTCACTTCTGTTGTATGTTCGATAAATACCTCTTCACTTCTGTTGTATGTTTCTGTTCGAATACCTCTTCACTTCTGTTGTATGTTTAAATACTGTTGTATGTTTCGATAAATACCTCTTCACTTCTGTTGTATGTTTCTGTTCGATAAATACCTCTTCACTTCTGTTGTATGTTCGATAAATACCTCTTCACTTCTGTTGTATGTTTCTGTTCTATAAATACCTCTTCACTTCTGTTGTATGTTTCTGTTCTATAAATACCTATTCCCTTATGTTTTATGTTTATGTTCGATAAATACCTCTTCACTTCTGTTGTATGTTTCTGTTCTTTAAATATCTGTTCACTTCTGTTGTATGTTCGATAAATACCTCTTCACTTCTGTTGTACGTTCTATAAATACCTCTTCACTTCTGTTGTATGTTTCTGTTCTTTAAATACCTCCTCACTTCTGTTGTATGTTTCTGTTCTATAAATACCTCTTCACTTCTGTTGTATGTTTCTGTTCGATAAATACCTCTTCACTTCTGTTGTATGTTTCTGTTCGATGAATACCTCTTCACTTCTGTTGTATGTTTCTGTTCGATAAATACCTCTTCACTTCTGTTGTATGTTCGATAAATACCTCTTCACTTCTGTTGTATGTTTCTGTTCGATAAATACGTCTTCACTTCTGTTGTATGTTTCTGTTCGATAAACACCTCTTCACTTCTGTTGTATGTTTCTGTTCGATAAATACCTCTTCATTTCTGTTGTATGTTCGATAAATACCTCTTCACTTCTGTTGTATGTTTCTGTTCGATAAATACCTCTTCATTTCTGTTGTATGTTCGATAAATACCTCTTCACTTCTGTTGTATGTTTCTGTTAGATGAAATCGCTGTTTTGTTTGTGATGTAACCGCTTTATTTGACCCCCATGTGAAAAAAACTAACAAAGTTAAAAAAAATGGCATCCATGAAAATGTGACTACTGTGTTTGTTCGGAACTGTGATCGAGGAAGTTCTTCATGCAATTTCTTCACCTACCTGTGCTTGTAAGCCATTTTCGCTGACAGTTTATTTCATTTTAATTCAATGGTTTTGATGTAAGTACTTTATAGTTCATTGTACCTCTCTACACACACACGCTTCTTGATTCATTCCTGAATTTGTCGCAACATGAGTTTTATTCAGAAAATGGTATTTATCTTCTTCCCAACATATAACTTACTATGAAGTGTTGCTACAGCGTCTATGCTATAACTTTAATGGCACGATTGACATTGACGCCAGTCTGTCACATATAAGGAAGAACTTGTTTCGAGGTTTGCCTTTATGGAGTTTAACGTCCTCGTAACAGCCAAGGTCAAACGAGGACGGGTATCAAGAGTGATTTCAGGAGTGAAAAATAGAACATAGAAAGAAAGAGCAGACAGGAAAGAAATGAAAAGATCGATATCATTGGTATTCATGTGGGAATAGCAAATCTAATTTAATGTTTTCAACATATCCTTGGTAAACGAATAAAAGTCTGCAGGGGGTCCACTTTAAGTCGCCCCGTACGAACATGCACTGTTGACCTAACCTTCCAGGGATGCTCCACAGCTGATCGCCTCTAACGGCAAGCTGTTAAATACAGCAGGCGTTATATCTCCGTTTTCCCTTGGATTGTGATTGTAAACTTAATAATAACATACTTGTAAGGGATTAGTTTTTCAAATGACAACCACTAAGTTCAATGCCAATGTCATTGTCAAACACAAAGGTGTAATAAAGTGCAACAAGGTGTAACAATGTATAACAAAGGTGTAACAAGGTACAAAAAGTGTAACAAAGGTGTAACAAAGTGTAACAAGGTGTAACAATGTATAACAAAGTGTAACAAGGCGTAATAATGTATAACAAAGTGTAACAAGGTGTAGCAATGTATAACAAAGTATAACAATGTGTAACAAGGTGTAACAAAGTATAACAAAATGTAAAAAGATGCAACAATGTGTAACAAGGTGTAACAAGGTGTAACAAAGTATAACAATGTGTAACAAGGTGTAACAAAGTATAACAAAATGTAAAAAGATGCAACAATGTGTAACAAGATGTAACAATGTATAACAAAGTGTAACAAGGCGTAATAATGTATAACAAAGTGTAACAAGGTGTAACAATGTATAACAAAGTATAACAATGTGTAACAAGGTGTAACAAGGTGTAACAAAGTATAACAATGTGTAACAAGGTGTAACAAGGTGTAACAAAGTATATCAAAATGTAACAAGATGCAACAATGTGTAACAAGGTGTAACAATGTGTAACAAATTACAAAAAATATCTTTAAACATGCTTAGGTAGCAGTACACAGTTTCTCGGTGAGGCCATGGGTGATTTTTTTGCTCATTAGATTACCCCATTATAAAGGTTTTAATTAAAAATGAAAAAAAAATCCTTGCTAAAATTGGTCCTGTCATGTTAAAGTGGACAATGTGGGGTTTCATTTTTTTCAGGATAATATTTTAGCTTTGTGTTGGAGATTACTGTTTGGGCAGTCTCGAATCTGTGTCTACGTACCAAAAACTAGCTTTACAGGAAGTGAAATTTTCATAGTGTTTACATATGGTCATGTTATGAAGAATTTCCGAGTTGGAATTTGCTGAAATGTAAGTACTTTGTTACCAAGACAGTGTTGTTGATTGTAAGATAGGTGTTTAGAATTAAATTTCTTCTAGAAAGTTGTAGTATTAGGTTGGAATTAGCAATATTTTTGCATTTTTAGCATTTTTTCAGTAGGTAACCATGACAATTAAATGTCAGAAATCAGAGGAATTTTTTTTTTACACAAATTTCAACTCTCTACTGTTGATGTAATTGTTATGTAGTTTATAAATATATATACATGTAATGATGTATTTTTCATAACCAATCTGCTATACCTGTATATCTCAAACATGACAAATAATTTCAGGAAAAATGCAAATTAACTGTTTACTGCTACCTTACAGGACGTTGTATATCCATACATACATAGATTTGTTTAGAATATACCGCTTTGGCTTTTCGGAACATCTCTATGTTTATCCGCTTCTACGATTGCGATGAATAGGATTGACTTTGGCGATGGAAAACAGACTCCATGACAACAACTAAACTGTTCAAACAGTATATGATACCTAAAAGCTCCGATGCAGATATTCGAAAGTTTTCCACGCAGAAATGTGCAGATTTCGATTTTTTCCCCGAGCAGGAATGTAGATGGAAAGCAGACAAATTTCTACCGAAAGATGATGGAGAATATTCACTTGGAAATAATTCCCTCCCGACTTTTTCAAACTTTACTGACTTTTTCTTCCGAGATAATAAACATACACTTTATAGAGGTCAGTGACAATGTTCGAAACATCATATTAAAAATAAAACTAATTCTGATTAGTAACATCTATTCATTTTGATCAATATTAATAAATAGTATTGGCTGTTGATGTTGTAGCGTTCTTGTTCAAAATAAATATCTCATCTCATCTTCGGAACACATTACACGTAGTTCCGTTTCATAATTATGTATGGGATGAAGTGAAATATCGTCCAAAGCTGATATATGTAGGTTTAAGTAAAAAGAAAGTGTGAACCTCCACAACAGATGTTGGTAGTGTGTAGTATAGACAGTGTGAACCTACACAGCAGATGTTGGTAGTGTGTAGTATAGACAGTGTGAACCTCCACAGCAGATGTTGGTAGTGTGTAGTATAGACAGTGTGAACCTCCACAGCAGATGTTGGTAGTGTATAGTATATAGACAGTGTGAACCTCCACAGCAGATGTTGGTAGTGTGAAGTATATAGACAGTGTGAACCTCCACAGCAGATGTTGGTAGTGTGTAGTATAGAGAGTGTGAACCGCCACAACAGATGTTGGTAGGGTGAAGTATATAGACAGTGTGAACCTCCACAGCAGATGTTGGTAGTGTGTAGTATAGACACAGTGTGAACCTCCACAGCAGATGTTGGTAGTGTGTAGTATAGACACAGTGTAAACCTCCACAGCAGATGTTGGTAGTGTGTACTATAGACACAGTATGAACCTCCACAGAAGATGTTGGTAGTGTGTAGTATATAGACAGTGTGAACCTCCACAGCAGATGTTGGTAGTGTGTAGTATATAGACAGTGTGAACCTCCACAGAAGATGTTGGTAGTGTGTAGTATATAGACAGTGTGAACCTCTACAGCAGATGTTGGTAGTGTGTAGTATATAGACAGTGTGAACCTCCACAGCAGATGTTGGTAGTGTGTAATATATAGACAGTGTGAACCTCCACAGCAGATGTTGGTAGTGTATAGTATATAGACAGTATGAACCTCCACAGCAGATGTTGGTAATGTGTAATATAGACAGTGTGAACCTTCACAGCAGATGTTGGTAGTGTGTAGTATATAGACAGTGTGAACCTCCACAGCAGATGTTGGTAGTATATAGTATATAGACAGTGTGAACCTCCACAGCAGATGTTGGTAGTATATAGTATATAGACACAGTGTGAACCTCCACAGCAGATGTTGGTAGTGTGTAGTATAGACACAGTGTAAACCTCCACAGAAGATGTTGGTAGTGTGTAGTATAGACACAGTATGAACCTCCACAGAAGATTTTGGTAGTGTGTAGTATATAGACAGTGTGAACCTCCACAGCAGATGTTGGTAGTGTGTAGTATATAGACAGTGTGAACCTTCACAGAAGATGTTGGTAGTGTGTAGTATATAGACAGTGTGAACCTCCACAGCAGATGTTGGTAGTGTGTAGTATATAGACAGTGTGAACCTTCACAGAAGATGTTGGTAGTGTGTAGTATATAGACAGTGTGAACCTCCACAGCAGATGTTGGTAGTGTGAAGTATATAGACAGTGTGAACCTCCACAGCAGATGTTGGTAGGGTGAAGTATATAGACAGTGTGAACCTCCACAGCAGATGTTGGTAGTGTGTAGTATAGACAGTGTGAACCTCCACAGCAGATGTTGGTAGTGTGTAGTATAGACACAGTGTGAACCTCCACAGTAGATGTTGGTAGTGTGTAGTATAGACACAGTGTAAACCTCCACAGCAGATGTTGGTAGTGTGTACTATAGACACAGTATGAACCTCCACAGAAGATGTTGGTAGTGTGTAGTATATAGACAGTGTGAACCTCCACAGCAGATGTTGGTAGTGTGTAGTATTTAGACAGTGTGAACCTCCACAGAAGATGTTGGTAGTGTGTAGTATATAGACAGTGTGAACTTCCACAGCAGATGTTGGTAGTGTGTATCAAACAGACAGTGTGAATGCTCACTTGATATATTGTTACTTTGGAGTGTAGAGACAGTTTGATCGTTCACTAGAGATGGAGATGTTGTTAGATTGTAGTGTAAAAACCAATGTTAAAATCCAAATTAAAATAGTAGTTATAGTATCGAAAATGATAATAAGACAGTAGTTACGGCACTCCATTTCATTTCCTACCTATATCAACATGTAGATAAAGAAATTTCTACAATTATATCTCAAATATTTTAAATATGTATTACCTTACATGTGTAAGACCCATTCAAGTCTACAGATACAGCATGAAACAAGCGGAAGCCTTTACAGACATGTATCTATAATTAACAAGTCACATACTGTCACGATCAAGTACACACAGCTTGCTTCTGGATGATTGACTTACAGCACAAATACATCACTTTTCATTTCTATTTTCTCTACATCACTATATAGAAAAGCATAATCAGTCACAGAGATGTGGACTAAGATAATGTTTACACATTTCTGTTTACACAGAGCTGTGGACTAAGATAATGTTCACACATTTCTGTTTACACAGAGCTGTGGACTAAGATAATGTTTACACATTTCTGTTTACACAGAGATGTGGACTAAGATAATGTTTACACATTTCTGTTTACACAGAGCTGTGGACCAAGATAATGTTTACACAGAGCTGTGGACTAAGATAATGTTTACACAGAGATGTGGACTGAGATAATGTTTACACAGAGATGGGGACCAAGATAATGTTTACACAGAGCTGTGGACTAAGATAATGTTTACACATTTCTGTTTACACAGAGCTGTGGACTAAGATAATGTTTACACATTTCTGTTTACACAGAGATGTGGACTAAGATAATGTTTACACATTTCTGTTTACACAGAGATGTGGACTAAGATAATGTTTACACATTTCTGTTTACACAGAGCTGTGGACTAAGATAATGTTTACACAGAGATGGGGACCAAGATAATGTTTACACAGAGATGGGGACCAAGATAATGTTTACACAGAGATGTGGACTAAGATAATGTTTACACAGAGATGTGGAGATGTTTACACTGTTTACACAGAGCTGTGGACTAAGATAATGTTTACACAGAGATGTGGACCAAGATAATGTTTACACAGAGTTGGGGATCAAGATAATGTTTACACAGAGATGTGGACTAAGATAATGTTTACACATTTCTGTTTACACAGAGCTGTGGACTAAGATAATGTTTACACAGAGATGTGGACCAAGATAATGTTTACACAGAGTTGGGGATCAAGATAATGTTTACACAGAGATGTGGACTAAGATAATGTTTACACATTTCTGTTTACACAGATGTGGACTAAGATAATGTTTACACAGAGATGTTTACACAGAGTTGGGGACTAAGATAATGTTTACACAGAGATGTGGACTAAGATAATGTTTACACAGAGATGTGGACTGTAATGTTTACACAGAGATGTGGACTAAGATAATGTTTACACAGAGATGTGGACTAAGATAATGTTTACACAGAGATGTGGACTAAGATAATGTTTACACAGAGATGTGGACTAAGATAATGTTTACACAGAGATGTGGACTAAGATAATGTTTACACAGAGATGGGGACCAAGATAATGTTTACACAGAGATGTGGACTAAGATAATGTTTACACAGAGATGTGGACTAAGATAATGTTTACACATTTCTGTTTACACAGAGCTGTGGACTAAGATAATGTTTACACAGAGATGTGGACCAAGATAATGTTTACACAGAGATGTGGACTAAGATAATGTTTACACAGAGATGTGGACTAAGATAATGTTTACACAGAGCTGTGGACTAAGATAATGTTTACACAGAGATGGGGACCAAGATAATGTTTACACAGAGATGTGGACCAAGATAATGTTTACACAGAGTTGGGGATCAAGATAATGTTTACACATTTCTGTTTACACAGAGATGTGGACTAAGATAATGTTTACACATTTCTGTTTACACAGAGCTGTGGACTAAGATAATGTTTACACAGAGATGTGGACCAAGATAATGTTTACACAGAGATGTGGACTAAGATAATGTTTACACAGAGATGTGGACTAAGATAATGTTTACACATTTCTGTTTACACAGAGCTGTGGACTAAGATAATGTTTACACAGAGATGTGGACCAAGATAATGTTTACACAGAGATGTGGACTAAGATAATGTTTACACATTTCTGTTTACACAGAGCTGTGGACTAAGATAATATTTACACAAAGATGGGGACCAAGATAATGTTTACACAGAGATGTGGACTAAGATAATGTTTACACAGAGATTTGGACTAAGATAATGTTTACACAGAGATTTGGACTAATAGAATTTTTACATATTTCTGTTTACATA
Organism: Ylistrum balloti; assembly: GCF_031769215.1. NCBI lineage: Eukaryota > Metazoa > Mollusca > Bivalvia > Pectinida > Pectinidae > Ylistrum > Ylistrum balloti. The sequence continues at coordinate 469,796 of NW_026781982.1, read as the reverse complement.
TCACCTAAAATAATCAAGGCAACGAAAAATAAATATGATAATTCAATTCAAACACTTATTTAGTTATTGCATGTACATATCATAACTCCTTCTCGAGCATTTCTGGGAAGCGGTACATTTTAATTTCTTTTCAAGTTGATAATTTTCGTTCAAGAAGAATACAAACGTAGAGTTGTCTTATTATTAAGTGTTAAAGCAAACGAGCATCGCTAAAATTAATTGATTTTTTAAATATCATGTTTTAAATCAATAATAAAACACGGTGCAGTTAGGATTTTTTGATCTCAGATATTTGTAATGGTGTTACTATGTTGGGGACATTAGTAGCTACGTAAGTATTACAGAGTGATAACAGATCAGATAGATATGAAAACTATGGTGAGATATACATGTTTTGATTAGATCTACCTGCTGTGGCTTCCTGTGGGATTTCGTAAATCATTTATTTATTCACATTTGTTTCAATGACATCAATATTCACTACAAATCGTTAATGTTTTATCAATAAATCAAAATGACTTGTGTTTTAGCACAGATTTTTTTTTCAAACGCGAAGAAACAAATTAAATGATACCTCGTAAGTGATACTCCACTTAAAATTAAATATGCAGAGCGGTAAAGTTTTATATTATTTATGTTTGTTTATAAAATAATGACAAGAGAATTGGGCAAATCATCATTATCAACTCCTTCTCCTCCAAAGCATACATCTAAAATAAACAATGACACTGAGGAATGATAATGGAATTAGAAGGAAGCATCAGGTTATTATGGACATGCTAGCAGTAATGACAATTGTTTTCATTGAATTAACGTCGTAGCTTTAAGATAAATAGCAAGAATGTTCGTAAAACATACATTGATATACATACATATATATATTGTTATCAATTAGTCCTCTGATTTTGTCATATTTTAATATTTCTAAAAAAATCGGAACAGTATTATACAACAAAAAAATGTATTTGTTCTTTGAAAGTTGAACGAATATTAAGTACACACAAACATCGCAACGATTTTCTGCACAGCCAAAACCTAACGGTGAGTTTAGCGCGCAGAACGCATTTGAAAACATGTGCTTATACAATATGACAACATAAATTAGACTATCCATGTTTTGAACAAACATGATAACAGTATTACATGACATTTTACGTGGACAAATCGCATTGACTGCGCGGGAATTGAAACACCTTCATTTGTTTCCATTACAAGTGTAATTGCGATCTTTTCCAGCTAATTCGTTTGTCTGTGTTGTTCTTGTCTGCTATCGCTAGCATCATCCTCCAATTTTACCCCGCAAACGGGCAGGACGATTCCGGGCTTCGATACCTATATATTGGATAAACTCATTGCAATGAACACTCAGTTTGTCATTTACTTTACTAATATACAACAGCACAGGCATACAGTGAAATGTAATATTGACATAATGAAACTGTTGGTATCAATCCTTATATATGGTTGGGTAAGGTTACTCTCTACAAAGGTTTACAGACATATCATACACATTGCATTTTTTTTTTTTTTTTTTTTTGCAAAATAAATATTCCGTAAATTTATTAAGACAGTATATATATAGCAAGTATGCTTGGTAAGAAATAAATCTTATCTGAAACACTATTAGTACATTTGATACATTTGGAATCTGATGTTTTATTCTAGAAAAATACATGAATTAAAAATGTTTTTGAAATAAATAATGAAATACTTTGTTGAAATAGGTTTTATGTTTTGTTAAGTTCATAATGTAAGTTTCCAAAATTAAAAAAATTGAGGAAAGATTTATAAAGAAATGTCCATGGACTGCAGGAGGTGATTTCTAGGGTACGTAGCAAGACAGTATCCAGACAAGAAAAAAGGGAATCAGTATGATTCAGAAAAACGCTTGGTTCTACTGAGATAACAGGTAACAAGCTAACATTTGTGGATTTGAAATGTTTTTATGAAAGTGATTTGAGTTCTCAGGATTCCTCCCTCAATAAGACTGCCATCACACGTTTAGTCCATGTAGTCAGAGTATTTAACATAAGGTTATAAATTTGTGTCATAGTTACCGTAACATCAATAATGATTTCTACATTTATGTATTTCATTATACTTCACTTTAAAAATATGTAAATCTAAGCAAATACATACAAAATGACATGTATTAGATATACAAAGAACTAGGACACTTTAGGACCACACCAATGAAAAAAGTCCTGAAAGAAAACTTTCTAATGCCACGGAGCAAAAGCGAATTCTAATGTGTTCCGAAATTGTGTTAGAGTTTGACCCTCCCTGTAAATCCGCAATATGCCCGGTATTTGTCTAACTCGTAGCCATCATTTGCCATTGTCTTGTAAGTTATACATATAAGTTTATCTATTGAAAAATTCAGAAGAAATGTATAGATATCATAAATATGTTATTAGTATTTCTTTGTGTTCACATTAAGTTTACAGCTGTTAGGGCCAGTTATGCTCTGTATCCCGGTGTATGTGAGGGAAGTTTATGTGCATCAAGTTGAGATATGAAAGTAGAAGTTAGTAAAGCCTTGATGTATAAACTTATATTTCCAATCAATCGATGTATTTAGTATTTAAGCAAATATCAGACGTAATTAGATAAGGATAAAAACGGTCTATATTAATACCAGAAGTCAACATGACATTGACATACAAGAGAGAAGATACATATTTTCATTATTCTTAGTGTGTTTATTATTGTCTTATCGGATTATGGAGCCGATTTATTAATTTACTGAAATAAACACCAAATCAATAAATCAATAAATCAATATCCCGTGATCGCGAAGAGACTCTTAATTGTATCGTATATTAACAGATTCACAACTAGCGAACTGTAAAGAACATCATATCATATTGTCAATATGACCAATTTCGGACCGATTTGGTTGCCATGGTAATAACTTACAGAGTGTAATTGTTGAGAAAGACTTTTGACATCTAACGTCAAAAATATTTATAAAAAAGTCGTTGTGGATATAATTTGTTCTTGCCTACAAAGTATTTACTTATGAACAAAATTGTTTTGAGATGAAATGTATACAATTCTTACCATTAGTAAATCAACGTATTTATTTTACAGTGTTTTAGTACATAGTACATATTTTACACTGTTTTAGTACATATTTGCTGAATATTTGGCGGCTAATTTCAGTGTTTTATTTTAATTTTGAAAAGAAGAAATAAGATGACATTTTTGAAATACTTAGATCTTGTTTTATGTCAGAAAAGAACGATTTTTTTTTTCTGATTGAACTATCCACAAAACTACCAGTCAAACGTTCTGGCATTTAAATGCTACTACACATTAATTCATCATCGATTTTTTTCTTATCAAGTTCTCCTAACAGGACTTGCTAAACAGAATAGACACGGTTGGCATATTTGTAAAAATCATTTCAGTTGACTCTTTTTGACTGAAATAGCTGTTGGATGAAGTATAAGCCACATTCAGGATATTACACGGGTATTTCACCAGTGAATGAACATCATCTATTTTATCATTACTGTGGATTTGTGAAATACAAACACGACGAAAACTCTCTGTATTGAATTAAATATCGTTTAAACAAAATGTTGTAATTCATAAAACAGAAATTGTATATAGTATTATAGTAAATTGAAAATATTCAGGAAGAAGTTGAAATTTGCTCTTGCCTATTGATACATCATTAGGATATTTTTATTGTGATTAGTATTGTAAAATTATGCTTAATATTTGAATGAATTAAATATCGATAAGAAAGAAATACTGTTCTCATATTTGATTTTAAAAATGTTAAAACATATGACATCGACATGTATATTATACACGTAAACAGGTGTGTTATGTCGTTAAAATGTTTTATTTCTATCATGTTTGTATGCAAACTGTCATCTTAATATCTAATGAAGCAAATATAAAATTATTAATTACAAAAGACAGTTGGTCGTTATATAAAAGATTAAGAAAACACAAATATTACAAGTGATCGTACAAATACATGCATACTACCGACATGTAAGGTCTGATTATTGAAAGCAATTTATGTATGATATTTTGTCGTCTGTGGTTAAAACACTATTCTAAGAACAAACCATAGAGTGCGCACGACTCAGAACTCTGCTATGAGATTTTTAAAATTTTCTTTTGTTTTATTAGTTTTAATTCACATCTATAATGTCAGGGAGACACTTAGAGTGAACAGCTTTACCGATGTTACAAATTGATTTGATTTAGCTTTTGTTTCAGGACGAAGTCAACTTTTATCAAATTGTATCCAGAAAAGAATCCATAAATGTATGTATTTTTAATTGTTTTTTTTTGTTTTGTTTTTTTTTTCTTTCAAAACTTTATTGTGCCAAAATTTAATTTCCCAAGGTCAAAATTTTAGAAATTGGATAAGTGGATTGGAGTGTAGTTGTAGTGTTAATTTAGTCTCGTATCCATACCGAATTAAAATCACGTACTCACTAAATGGAAATAAAACATTGGGCAATAAAATTGTAGAAATGTCTAGAGAATAGGCCAATATCGTAGTAATCGGGTGATTTTATAGCTTGATATCTGTATCAATTACCTCATTTTTCTAAAGGCCAGTCCCTGTTGTAGAATCGACAAAAATATCGTTTGAAAACTGCCAAACCAAGCAACTGTTCGTAGTAATCATTCAGATTTCATTTAGCAATTATATATACATAACCTGTCCTCAAGATGGTGATAGTTACTACCGGGACGCTTGGCCAAAACGCTGGTAGACCCTTGTACAGTGTTTAATTGGGCAAAAGATTAACAAAGGGTAACGATGAGTTCAATTCCCAATCACGTCCTCCGTCGATTGGAAGCTGAACTAAGTCGTGATGGCGAAGAGGGCGATAGCGCAGCGCTGTAACGGAGGGAACGGGATCGTTATTATATTTAAATATTGATCGGAGCAAGGCTTCACCGCCTCTACGACCGAATGCTCCAATGAAATTCGAGAAACCAAAGGAGTATATGATATGGATGGCGTATTATAATTTAATCAGGCTCTCGATAAATAAATGTCCCAGGAGCTTGGTAAATTTCTCACTTTGTAAACTTCATCAATACTCATTTATACTAATCAAAATATAGCTACCAGGACAAGAGTAATTTGTTAAAACATAAGTTCTCTCTTGTATACCTTATATGTCTCGGGTTAAGCAGAGCGAGCATTTAACTGGTTTGGGCATTGACCACAGCGCCAAAGTATAAGTATACAAGTGACTACGTGGAAAAACACAGCTTCTTTGACCCACACCGCCGATTTGGCAACACGAGAACGTGCCATCCACAGGAACAGTCACTCACCATCCTCGGCACAATGGAGTACTCTTATTTGGGACAAAACAGTTTCGATACCAATTGCGGCATACCCGGAATGGAAAATCCTTTGGCCAGCTGTAATATACCTTGTACCTATGGAGATACAAACCCGTTCGGCCAAATGGCTGCCCAGGGGTACAGATACAATGGGGTGCGAACCTTTCCCCCAAACCCTGCCATTACCTCCGCTAGCTGTAGCATGGTGCCTCGCCCCCGAGACCACTCTCAGCCTCCGGTGTTCCCGACTGGTAAGTAAAATGGATTTTACAGTTTATATTGCACAGCCATTGTTGAGTGAAATAAGATTTGGGGCAAGAAAATTGTTTTACGTTCGTCTAACTATGTTAGCGTCGTCTACTTAACGCTGCTGATTGGAAGCAAATTGGATTACTTAATGTGGAAATACACATTTTACATAATTTTCGCTCTAGCTGAAAATTTTCTATTTATTTACGAGGTAAAATTGATATAAACAGCAAAAATTGTTGGAAATTAAATAAGGAGACAGTTCTTTTCACTACAGATTTGTGCGGACTGAATTAGCTCCGTTAAACTGCAAGCCGACAGATAATAAGACTTCGGTGGATGGCAATAGCTAGAAAATATAATTTGCTTGGTTTCAGCATCATTTTTGCATTCATAATTACGTTTGTGGATTTAGATTTTATTGAAAATATTAAATAACCTTTCCCGGCTCATCTTCGTCAAAAGTAATTTGTATGGTTTATTGGATCTTTGCTGGGCGAGCCAGCGATGGATACGCTCAGAAAAGTGTCATTTTCGATTTGTTCCCCAATAGAGGATTATTTCGATCCAAGTATATGACAAGAACATTAGGATACTTTTTCATTTTTCTATTGAATTTTTCATCGTATATAGTAATGATAACAGTAGCTTTATGCTTAGAGCTTTCAAGTCTTATCAACACAAGAGTTTGATGAAATTGTGTTTATTTGATAAAAGATTATTACAGCTAGGGGATTGGTTACAGATGAAAACATTCTCATGCTAGTGATATTCCGCATTGACAATTTCGGGTGTTTCTGTAATTGTTGATTTCCTATTAATATAGATTTATAAATCTATTACCAAGTAAGAAATAGATGCAGAGATCATCACGCTATTCTAAAGGATATTGGTATGTGTATATTCACAACTACTTTTTCTGATACCAATTATCATTATTTTTTTTTAAATCAGATTTTCTTCCATTGACTGTGTGTTAGTATAATTGTAATATTATGTGTTAAAATCGTTTTAATTTTCGTCTGCTAATTTCTTGATCTCCCAATTGAATTTTACCTTTAATTGTATTACTTTGTTGTAAATATTGATTTTCAATTAAGTAAACTCACATAGGGAAATGCTGTATGTTTGCCTTGGATTTTAAAACAAAAACTTCTTTCAGATTTTTTTTTTAAACAAACGTATTATTTTTGTTATTCGTTATGTAATTTAGAAATGTTTGCTTTCTTGATTTCTAGTAATTTTTGACGGCTATTAGAAAATCATATTACAATTTTGAAATCTCTAATTTAATTTTCTTCTCATCAAACTGAAACACAAAAAAGTATCGGTTACATTTCCTGAGCACCAACCACAGATAATTTTATTATATTATGCAATGATTGAAGTTAATACATCATTTGTTGTCATCCCGAATCTATCTTGACTACTTATTGCGAAATATAATATGCCTGACTTTCCAGAAAACTAGTAAGACGGTAGCTTTACTTTTGATGTCCAAATAATCTGCAATAAAGTTTAATTACTTTATCACGTGTGTTAATATTGCAGACTAAACTCTTTGTTTACCTGTTTTTGTAGCGTACCGACGAATGCATGAAAACCAGCATAGGGAGACATACAACGGTATTAATTTATGCTTATTTATCTTTAGTAAACGAAATTATTCTATCTTTTTCTTTTTGTGGTAATTCAATTGAAGTTCATATTTAGAATACGTATTTAAAAACATCAACTAATTTTTTACATTTAAATTTACATTTTTGTTGTGCCATAAAACCACATCACAGTATTATACCAAAAGATAAACACTACCTGTATAATAAAACATGTTAATTATCTATTTCTATTTATCCGTGATAAAATGTATCAGGCTAGTTGGTTGTACAGGAAACGAGTGCTAACAATTACATGATATGTCATGGGAATATTGTTAGAATTGAATTCGATCTAAGATGGCGCTCTATGTAAAATTGTAAATAGATCTCCAACGGAAAGTTGATAATTAAGACTAATAATGTTAAGAAAGACATCTAATTTTATGAATATATTAATTCGGTATTATGCATATACTATAATTTTCGTCCTTTAGTTTGTTCAGATTTTTTATTTTAAGGATGCTGCACTGTTATTTTGTTAAATCTATCGAGAATAATGGGTGATGATTTTCAATGTAAATAGATGCAACACAAGGGAAATAAAACGAAAATAAGGCTGAAATAGTAACACAAACAGACAGTATTATTAAAAATCTAATCAAGCGAGATGCCTGCACGTTGTTGTTTTAGGTACTATGCTAGTCGGAAAATAATTGGAAAATATAAAGAACTTTGCTAAATGTTTAATTAAATGAGACCCTCAGTCTCTCCCCTATCATTAGACTATTACAAACGACTGACAGTAAAAGAATCTGTGAACAGCTTTTGGAATCGATTGAAGAGAGAATTTTGCAAGCCCGGTTCAATGTAATTATTTTTCGCGAGGGGATAATGGCCATATTTTATTTTGAGAGTTTTAATAATTGTAAAATACTAACACATAAAATTATAAACTGGTTCTGTATTGCAGATGTAGTTAACTAACCTTTTATAATCCTAGAAACTCTCTTTCCAAAAATTAGGAATTCAAACCATTACGTTTATTTAAACAAAACTATAGATATTCTGAGCAAAATACATATTTTAAAAACCGTTATAGCTATATGTTGATCTTGATAAGGCTTTGTGTCGATTATCTTCTTCATTAGAAACACTAAGTATAAGAAACACGTTCTTAAATGACTTGGGGGGAAAATAGTGCATTGCAAAACACATAGTAAATATCCATGCTTTAAAATTTTTTGATTAGGCCCCAACATATAGTTTTCTAAATGACCTTACAGAAGTTAAAACCAATGTATGATATTAATTGAAACATGATATATTTTCATTGAATAGATAATATAATTCATGTTATTTGAAAAAGTATGAAATGCTGTTCTGATAAAATCATAATCTATTATATCAAACTTCAATATATTTATTTCTCGTTGACAAAATATCAGTTGTTTTATTTTAACGATTATTCATAAAGGTAGTTGAAGAAATACATAAATGATACACATAAATATGAGTATTCATGGAATTTTTTAAATTTCATATTTGTATTTTTTTTTTAATTGAAAAAATGTATAATTGTGACCATTATGAAAAATAACATGGATTTGTTTTATCTTTTAATTGTTAATCGCTAAAACTAACTAACGCAAGAAAGTTGGTTTAAAATGTCGATTAAATAAAATGAAAATTTAATGGATCGTGTTACAACACGTCCTAAACAAACACCAATTATCACATTTATCTAAATAAATAGACAAGCGATGAATATCTCTAGTTATATTTCTTTGTGTTGAGGAAATAAATATTTCATTGTTTTTACATGAATTCACATATTCTACAATTCGGATTTATTATGTTTGAATAAGACATTATGCAGAATATGAACGAAAATATGGCAATTGTCTCATAATTCATTTAGCTATATTTCTAAAACCATGATACGGTTGAGAACGTAAAAAGAAAGATATCTACAAAAAATAACATAATTGTATTCGACGATTGGCGCTTTACATTCGGAGTTTTCCTGTGGATTGTTCCCCTAGTGTTTAAAAAAAGTTGTTGTGTAAACTGGAGAAGGCAGAGTAAAAATGTTAACACATCAGAAAACCTTGGTGTGACGTTTATGGGTTAAGTATATATTGTTTTCTATAACATCGAAAAGGTAGCATGTTAATGTGACGAAGCGCGCTGTTGATTCACAAGATCTCTCTCCAATGCCATGCTGAGATTTTGCCTTTCTCTATCAGGAGAGTTATATAATTGTATTACTGTATGTAACATATGTTTCTCTATTCCATTGTCTTTAAAATAAAAACATTAAGCACTTGTGCAATCTATTTCTAGATTAAAACAATATGAAAAATAAAATGAAAAGAATTTTGGTGTTATTGAAATGCTCAGATATTATAAACGAAACCGGGAAATAAAAGGAAGTATTATGTTTTTCTTAAGTTTGGAGTATTTTTCCCTCAAAACATTTTACTGAGAATATTACTGAACACAACAAGGTATTTTTGTGATCTTATTAGAGGGATATGTTAAATGTTTATCTTTTTTATGTGCATAACGAAATTAGTTTTTTATCACAATGTTCTATTCAATGAATATTCAAATTTTGTTAACTATGATTATTACCTGCCAAATAATATTGAAATCATTCATATAATATGCCCTCTTGACTTTCATCTGGTATATGCATAAACATATGTGTTCATTCATGGCAGTTATAGGACCGTGTGCATACTGTATGGATGAATGTGTAAGGGCATTTGAGTGCAAGACATAAGAATTCTCTTGGGCAATAAACAAAAATTAAAACAAATAAAATTCGTATTTAGGATGATTTTGTATGTAGGTTGTTGTGAATAAATGAATGCAAGTAGGCCATGAATAAATTCTTGGAAGTAAGTTCTTGTGAGTAATTTTTTGCAAGTAAGTTCTTGTGAATAGGAAGTGTGATTTTGATCCATTAACACCAAAAAGCAATACACTTAAAATGATAGAAAAACTGTTTTCCAAATATCACATTCACTTGTAATTACTTTGAAGATTCGAAATCTATAGTAATCTACACTTTTTTAAAATGTCTTTCTGTTCTAACACATAGACAGTGTGTATACGTATAGAATATAGTCGTGTTAGTCCCATGTCAGCTTCACTTGAAGGTAATGCAGCAGCAAAGCGTTTTCTCATCATGTTCATTTCACACGATTGCGTGCGCGGTTTACTTTAACTATTTTCTTGTGTGCAGTTCAATTTCCCACGATGCGTTTTTATATTGAAAAAAGTTACAAAATCTTCAAATCGAAAAGATTGACTTTTTAAAGTCTAAATACATACATTTTATCAAAAATGTTGTCTAAATGGAACAGAAATTATCCACACCGAGTACAAATTTTATTCAAAATATTCTACTTAGGCTGCGACATGATGATTAAAACAACATACTAAAAATAGTATAAAGAAGAGAATAAACAGTGTGAACCATATGTAGAAAATTTATCATCCCAAGCATGTTATACATTGTATTTTTTTCGTTAACTGTTCCAACGTGCTGTCGGCTTTTATTTCAGCATTGTGTTGAAGTTCATTTCTCTAATGTATAATGTAAATTGATGCTGTAACATAATGGCGTTTTGTAGAGGTGTAAATAACTTTATTTACGCTGGCATTGGGGGAAAGAAATGTTTAATTACGAGTCCTTAATCCAGTACGTCTTATCGGGCAAAGCAGTGCTTGCTCCATCCAACTTTGACTAAAATGTCCTTGGATGTGGTAGTTGGCCTTCGTAATGCTTTAGAGACGGTAGCGGTCTTAAACTACAACTTTAGATGGTTATTTTTTTCTGTTTGGTAATGTATTAAAGACATTTCAAGTTTAATGGCTCCTTTAATCTCCCTGTCTTTATTTTTACCTACCTAGATTAAACTAATTGAGAATTTAGTAGGATTGCAATATTTAAATCTAGTGACGGAAAGTAATCATCGTTTTTCATGAATCAATTGATGCTATCTGAATGCTCATTTAAATGTACGTTGTTTTGTTTGTGGATAAAATGACATTCCTTTCGAAGTCACGTTTATAATTTCATTTGGTGTATACATTCAACATAATTTTCACGAAGAGCAACGAAACAGCGGAAGGTCATGAGAATCAGTCTTTTGGTATCTTGTTATATTATCATAATCATTGTTGTCATAATCTTATTTTTAATTAAACAAAATTGCGTGTCATACAGACATATATTTTGTCATGTATATCATATCATTATCATTATTGCTGTCATAATATTATTTTTATTTAAACAAAACCCTTGGTCATACAGATAAAGATGTTACACTGTATATCATATAATTATATATTTCCGAACCTTGACCATCTAAATAGCTAAGGGTTAAATATAATAATATATGTAGACCTTAACACTTGTTATATTTCTATATCAATGTATGGTAATAATATCATAGATTAACATATTACACTGTATTACATGTAAGTCCATACTAAGATATCCTGATTCTTCCACCCAGGATAATAAAAATGTTATGAAAAATCTTTTTTCATTACCAGTAAAAACAAAAAGAAATAATTAACATTTTCATGCGTAAACACCAAAACATTTTGTTGTTGTAATCTATAGAATTAAGAGGCATATCTTGCCATATTTGGGTGCTCAAATTAATCCTCGGAATACTATATATATACTGAATTTTTAGTTTTTGTAACATTTTTTCGCAGTAAATAAATTATATCATATTTAACACTAAAAACTGCATTCTTAGACAAAATCAGCTGTCAAAACAGAGAAAACACTGGTTATATGTATATAAAAACATATCAATGATACAGTAATTGAATCACATAATCGCAAGCTGAGTATTTCCTGGTAAATCTATTTTGAAATTTCAGCACTTTAATTGATTTAGAACACGTGTTACTTCAGCGTTGTACGTACATAACGGAACATTGCAGGAGCGCCAGGTTATATAAGTAAAATATACACACATTATTGTGCAATGAGTTGAAATTTCTAGAATTACGTATCTTCAAATACTGATTGCAGCAAGGTTTCCTGACATTTCTTTTTCACTTCGAACGCTTCATTTTCTCACGTAAATGTGTTGTATGCTGCGCGGCGAATGCAATTCTCCCATAGAGACACGTCCTCGGAGATCCTTTGTACCTATTTCTTTAATCGGCTACCATCGACCTCTAATCTGGATCAAGCTAACGATGCAGGAAGACAATATCCTAATTAGATCATTGTGATATCGGTATATCATATAGAATTGATAAATTGAATATAATTTCCCTCGCGACAGATCAAGATATATATATTCCTATATTCAGACAGATAAATGGTTAGGTTTATATATATATATATATATCTGTTTACAAGCCAACCTAATGATGTTTAATCAAAGAATTGAAAGACTTATTGATCAAATTGTCTGCCTTTCAATTCGTGATTTAATCTGGGTGTGTTACTGCTTGTAGATTGAAATGATTCTGATCATGCTGTAGGTTTGTTCTCTCTTCTCAATAGAAATAATTATCATTCCCTATTATTCAGCTATAAACTTTTTGTCTCTGTGATTGTTGGAAATCTATTTACCTGAAATATGATGACTAATTTTCTAAAGTAATAGACAGATATGTATACCCTTCCACTTTCAATATGAACGTATTTTAGGTATGTTATACAAAACAACTATGAAATAAAATTTTACATATTTTAGTAAGATATGTTTAAACTCACAATTAAACATAAATATATTGATGCTTAACAAATCAATATCAAATATGTACTAGAGAATAGTTAATAGCTAATCTTAATACAAGTTTTGAAGTTAAAGCCAAGTTCATTACACTGTGTCTATTTCGTCCTTCTATGACTCGACCTTGATGATATGGGGCTAAAACCCAAAAATTTGAAACCAAAGACACGGCAGAGGAGTATCCAAAGTGATCGAAAGAAATGTGAAGATGGGCATGTGAACAACCCCTATAGTTCAGTAAATTTACTAATTTCCATAAGTCAAATAATTTCAGAACAACATCAAGTACATGTGTATATTCTGAATCCAAACTTCAATATTTCGATGCTGATAACCGCTATTTTACTAATGCCGGTTCATATCCTTTAATGTTACTGCATGAAGGATTTGAATCGAGCGTGACATGTGATAAGACTTTTTACAAGTAATTTCCAAAATCAATCTTATTCTTGTATGAACAATACGTTCACTTAATACCTAATGCATTATTGATATTCTATATTGTTGTCCGATAATTTACAATAAAACATTTATGTTTACACAATCTTAATATATTTCAATATCAAGTCCAATATTTCTATTGATGTCCAATTTATTTGTAATACATCAAGTAGGTTCGCAGTAAGATATATGTGATGCTCATATTGATATACAACAGTAAGTTAAAAATCTGTTTCGCGTTTGAATGAAAATTTATTGATGAATATGTAAAAATATGATGTTTAAGTGACGGAGTAAAAGTCAATTAAGAAATATTTGAAAATTGTTTCCTTGAGTGGCTAAGCTAATTGTCATAATTCAATAGACCTTTTGTATTCGCACGGAAAGCTGGTTCTCAAATATAATGAATAAAGATATGTTACCGTAGAAAGTCTACACAAATCTATGCATTAATTCCTATTGTCTAAATACTTCTAATCGTGACTCTTATATTAAGTGTTATTAAGCAGAGAATGACGTTTTAGTTTACGACCAATGAAACCAAATATCATTGAGATTCCTTAGTGTACAAATAACAATTCCATTTTATTCATACCGCTACACTCTATGATGGAATCGCATTATTCCGTCAGTAATAATTTCATAAATATTCTAGATATCCCTCGCTCATAAATTGGAAAATAACCGTACACTATCTGACACGGAGCAAATTTGGTGTTTCGTCCTCAGTTTATGGTAGGATCCTACATATTGAAAATGCCAGGATGTGGAAATACAGTGAGCACTTAGCTTTTATGCCTGGTAACATACCTTAGGGCCCCAATACGTGTAACTTCATTTTAGAGTACATTAATTATTTAAGCATACTGCGGTAATTGTGCACTTCGTTGCGAGCGTAGAATGTTTGGCACTTTTATAGCTCGACTGTCCCGCTATTGTCAAATCGTTAAATTCCGCCAACAATAAAGGCTATTTGACGCCTTTCCGCTTACGTAATAATTCATTGAAGGTGATGCCTAGCTATTCCGAGGCACCGAAAGGATTAATTTTTACTAATTCTTGATTTCTATTTTTTATGTTTTGTTAACTAATTTTTCTTAGAACAGATGAGTTTTCTGTTTTTGCAGTGTAAGAAACCGTTCCTGCGCCAGTATATGTTCATTGTGTAATCAGGACAATGGCAATGGTGATGAATTATTGAAATTTCCGTAAAGGTACCAAAGGAAATAATTTTACCTCATGTTTGAATATTCGAACTTTATATTATGAGCGTTGGTCTACAAAATATAAAAGAAAGAATGAATCTTTCTCTCTAATATGTTTTGTTCCAAAGTTTTTTTTTGTAAAATATTCTAAATGATGAATAATTTCAAGTGAAAGAAACATTCCGTTTTTCATGAAAAAAAAAAAAAAAAGAAAAAAAAAAAAAAAAGTTGCGAGAAAGACAGATGTCTTAATTTGAATTTATGCAAAATATTATTTTAACAATTCTTTTTCTTCTTTTTTTTTTTGCTAAATAAAACATTTGTTTGAAAATGACATTCACGTCATATTAAAAGAAGAACATTTTGCGTAAAAATTCTAACACAAATGTATGTTTAGTAGCCTGCCTTATCACTACTATTTTATCGATATAATACGTATGTAAAATTCTGACAAACAACATACGACAGCAGAATTAGTCTACACCATATAGTGTTATGATATCTCTCCGTAGATGGCGCTGGGTGTATAACATCCGTTTCGCGTCTTCCTCTCTGTACTGACCATTCAAACGATATAGCTATTTCTCGTCATCGTTTTTGGTGAGAAGAACCACATGTCCATCAACTGACACTGTTAAAGTTATTTTCGGTTCCGTTTTATGCAGAATATCCAGAACATGGTCAGTCTTGGTAACTGACTGCCTTACAGGGGTATGGTTTTCGATGTTGTGGTTGAGCATTTGTTACTTTCAGTTCAAAATAAGTATTCTACAATGATAAGTTATCATTTCGGATCGAATATGAACAATATTTTACAATTTTATTTTAACTACGTCTTGAATTTATGAATTCTGTTTAGTATTGTAAGTGTTTTCATAATCTGTTAAGGTGGACAGGTTTAATTACAGAAGTTAGCCATAACTCTGAACAATGGCACTTGCTCTGATAACACTTATGTATTTGGCATAATTTCAAAATCATTCACCAAAACAATAACCATATCAGTTGAATTATATTTAAACATTTTATGAGGCAGTTTGTTTGTTTTCTTAGTTTCCATCTTTATTTCAAACACAGTTCTTAACTGAAGAAGCATATGCATGATGTAATTGTATTTCATATTTGGCATTGTTACGTGTATGTAATTTAATTCTAGATATTAAATAATGGTACACCCCTTGTATAGTTAATTTACACGGAGACACATTTATTGATATATTTATGTTATATGTCATAACACAAAAACAAGAAAAAACATTCACTATGGAAATGTAACTACATATTTACCCAACATATATACTCGTCCCTAGATAAAGACTAGGAGCTACATAACTGGTACACCAATACTAGTCAATGAAAAATACATGACACACAAATGATATTTTGCAGGTTATTTGTTTCTTTAAAAAATGTTTCGTTGAAACCTCATCAAGAAGAAAGAAAATTGTATGAAGCAATTATAATGTAGTCTACTGTACCTAGTTCTGTATTTGTATTGAGAAGTATTATTCACTTCTTTGTCTTTTGTTCAATCTTGTTTGGCAATATCGGGTCAGTAAATAGGGCCAGCAAATATCTTAAACATTTATTATATATAAGTATATAATTCTATATGTACGGTGTAATTTGATGATTTTGAATAGGATCTATTTGTCTCTTTTCTCGGGATATTATTAAATTTCGAAAAGTAAGAAACGTTACTTGTAGAATTTGATCATTATAATCCATCTTAGGAACACATTTGAACAACATTTATAGCTCCGTCTAAACATTTTTACTATATTTTAAGGCTTTCCAGGCATATGTTTTGGCTAAACATTCCATTCATTTACCAACAAAGAAGTATGGTATCAAAAACGAAACAAATTTTGAAGTGATGGATATTAAGTTTTAAACAAATAAACATTCTAATCTAATTCAAGAATCTTAATATGACTGTCTGGAAAAGTGGGAAAATATTGTTAATTTAATGTAAGACCAAGTCAGTGTGTGTTACTCTACATAAGATAATAGATTCATTCAGTAATACGATTAAAATATCATCTTTTCAATAAAACATGTTTACTTTAGGTTTGCCGCACATTTACTTGAAGTTCTTTTGAAATTATAAGTTACATGTGCATTTGAAAAGTAGGCAATTTATTGAATTATGGGATTCATGTACCTCACCCTCTTCGTTTCAATATTGATTTAATGCAGTCACCTCCAAGGTTTCAAAATTTAGGCCCTTCACATCATTGTCAAGTCCTTACAGGACGAAACAGCTGAATGATGCAATTTAATTTCATTATTTGGCTCAACTGTGTCTGATTCTAAAATTTGTATTGAAAGGTGCAATTCGCTTGTGTGTCTTTTATGAAACCTTACTGTAGTATTTGAAATTACATTTTGTTATCTGTTAAACATAATAACAATTTGTAAATACGATGTTAGGCAATTGTATTTCTTGTTATGAAGGATCATGATCATGTGTAGATATAACACGAAGCTAAGTATTTAAGAAAACGTATTAAGATATATACATCTTTTTTTGTGTTTGAATACCTGTTGATAGTACGGCTATCACCCGTACGTTTGCTGTAATATGTGTTTTCATTCAAACCCACAAAACATGATGATGGTCCTTTTCCGTGCGATATTGTTTTGAGTTCAGTAATCGTTTCATCATTTAGGACGGATATTAACCCTGTTCGTTGTATACATACACAATAACTGTCTATGTATAATTGAAATAACTTATTCCCCCGATATTTCCGATACGTACTCCAAGCCCCTATGTTTTAACACAGTTCTTTAGCCCTTAACATAAGTGTATACCCTTCATATCTCATATAACAGCAACATCAATAGCTGCAGCAACAAAGCGACAACAAACAACAGTATTTATCTATTGTTTAAACATCATATATCGCTGATGAACAAATATTAAATTAAATGGAACAATATTATTTGATGCATTAATTTTAAAGAAAGAAAACTTGTGATAAAAACAAGGATTTAAAAAAAAGAAACTGTATCGAGGAATATTTGTCAAATATCTTCCACGTATTGCATATTTAGTTATAACAAGACAACATGTCGTTCATTTCACTGCCGTAACCTATCCGTCTAGTTAGAAAATGTCTCTAAGTGAAAAACTATTTAAGCTGTATGCTCGCAGGAAAAATGAATTGAGGTTTCGAAGATACTTTGGTCGTTCATTTCGCCACTGACACCTTCGCCAGATGTGTCTCGGCGCGCGCGCGGTGTCGCCCCTCACGCGCCACTTCGTACTAGTTATTGGTCTCCGAACAGCCTATAAATCCACTGTACGTTTTGAGAACCTCGAGCCGTGGTCAACGACACTATATCTTCCTGCCAATGTCAGCATATCCATCCTTTACGGCCAAAGCGCCATGACAAATCGTCCAGGAACGTCATATAACTATACTTGGCAGACAGGTCTACTTTGAATAAGTTTCTTTCTTGATACACACACACACACACACACACACACACACACACACACACACACACACACACATATATATATATACACATAGATATGTACTTTTCAGTAAAAGATTCAAAATACCAAAACTATTTAATTTACTCCATCAGTACAATTAATCGAATTTTGTAAAAACAATTTTTTATCTTGAACTGATAGTATAATTAGTAATTTGTTTACATCAGGCAATAGTCCTTGTATAAAAAAATCAAGATCGTTTGTTAAATCAAACATCGAGAAAAGTCAAAAGGTTAAAAAATAAACACATGTAGTGTACACCATTACAATAATGCTTAGATTTTATAACATCATTTCCGAGTTTTTCGCAATTCAAAGAATTAAATGAGATAATAAAATGAATTGTAAAGTATTGGTGTTAAACTACATGTTAAGTTTAAGATATGATTCAATTTTATTTTCATTCGGTTACATATATCAATATTTTCCCGTATTGTGATTGACGCGCGTAGGTCCATTTTTCTTAATTTAGAACAGATGGACCGAATGAATCCAGGAATATGATATACTTGTCCCACAGGAGCCGTTATGCTTTTCTAATTCAAGACATTCTATTTCTTAATTTTTATACCATGTAAAGAAAATAAACTCATTTGTTGATAATGATGCGTTTGTGTAAATGTTCAATTTGAGGACTTATTCCTGAATATATACGAGGAAGTGATGATATTACTGGTACGTATGTAATATAAAAACCAAGGGTCTTTGATGTCGGTCAGTGTGGTATTATAACGATTTGGTAGACAGATATTGACTGGAAAAATATATATCTTTCTACCATGTTGACAAAACACCATATTGACCGAAATCAAAGGTATAAAATTGATAAACATTAAAGTATATCTTACTTCAAAAGATAAAACTTTGTCAGTAAACATTTTGTTTTCCAAATCTAAGTGAAGTAGATATTGACTTCCATAAAAGTAAGCAAGAAACAATCAACGTTCCACCTTGAAAATCAGTCTATTTTCCATCTACTAAAAACGTCTACAGCTGTAGTTTTTTTAACAATTGACACAAACATCATAAATATAATACATAGCTGAAATCGACCATCATGACTTTCATAGCATTTTATTTTAGAAACTATGTGATTTAGCGTTTGCTCAAGGGGAAATACTGAGGGCAAATCATATTTAATAATTACAAACTTCCCATATTTCTTCATCTTGATCAAACTATAACATCGTGAATTTCAGTTCATTAAATTTGGCTATATATTGACAATATCATGTCAAGTTTATGTCAGTTTTTATTGTCTTTGCTATTCAGTTAGGAAGGAAACGTCGAACTGGACACAACATCATTATCGTATTTAGAATATTGCGTGTATTTGTGACCGTCTCAGTGTACAGTAGTTAAATCCATATAGTCGTATGTCTTATTATCAAACTTTGCCGTATAGGATATTAAGGAATCTAATGATTTCTTTGATATAATAAGAGCGTACAACGATTCTTTATTCCATTTAATTATAGCCTCTTTAGATTCATGAAATTCCTTCATCTGCTATATTATTACGTCACTGAGTATAAGATAATGATTTTATTATTTATGATTGAAAATCGAAGCGACGTGTAAACTCAGCTATCTATGTAATTTATTGTGAGAAGTCATACATCAACGTGCAGTAGTGTAGTCATAACAGCAAGCACAGTGCGTTATCAAAGTAGTTTTCTTATTACAGTTTATGAGAAATATCTCCCAATTGATAAATTTAACTGTATGATATAATTTTAATCTTCGTTTGTTTCATTAATTTATGATCAATAACTTTTGGAGTCTGGCAATAGGTATTTGAGACACAATGGAATACTAGCGTTTCTGTTTGGCAAATTACATGCGCTCTTGGTTTACAGATGCAATATCAATAAACGAGAGTCATTTACAGAAATAATCGCCGTTTTGTCCTCGATCAGATATCCAGAATCACGCGCTACATGAAACGCGCTCTATCAAGCATTGCTGACTTTTATTGGGCATTAATCAAGAAAAAATATCAAGCAATTCCCCTAATGTACCTTAGAGATTTGAACACTAATTAATATATCGATATAGTTTGCCTTTTTCAGTGGATCAACTAACCAAGATTAATCAAAGTCTGCCTGTAGTTATGGCTCAAATGAAAACGTCATGGACATGGCAATACATTGAGTCTGCGCAGGGTTCATATTAAACTTTCGATTAGCTGAGTGGGTAGCTATTTTGTCGCAATTTGTCCGAGACTACTACTACGCATCACTGAAGCGACACGCGCTGAAAGATCCACACACGCGCTTCTATAGACGCGTGCTTTTTCCCAGCCAATGATACTCTCGTTAACAAAACCGTTTGGACTGGTTGCTTTTTGTGAGGTAATTGATAAAGTTTTCACACCATTAGGTATTCATAAATAAGGAAAAGTGTTACATTCCTGTTGTATTACAGACAACACCCGCCTTCGTTTGACGAAGGTCCTCAAAGTGATAAGAGCTTTTCAAGCTCAATCACTTCATATTTGTCCGTTCTTTTCGATTTCAATCCACTCCGTAAGAAAGATTGACAGCACCATTGTACAATTTAAGTAGGCGTTGTTCAGGTGTAAAATCTCAACGATGAGCTCCTTGTTGGGGACAAAGGTTGAGTAGGAGACGATGCTCCGTTAGGTCAATGTTCTAGTAATACAATACTCATCACAAACACGCCGTATCCACACCATTTGCTCTTTGTTATGCACGACAGGCCTTCCTTTAGAATTGTAAATATTTTCATAGCGATAGATGCAGCTTTCATGGTCAGTCATGCACAAATTCCTTGTAACTGATCTGACGTAAATTCAGACTCCCCAGATGAACAATTATATTCTCTTCAGTGGCCGTCCGGTAGATATCTCTCGATTTCTTTGTCTATGAGTCTTTGATGAAAGACAAACTGACTAATGTATATAATAAATCAAATAATAAATTATATGTTTCTTCATTATACCTAATGTACTTGATCGTATGTTGTCTTTTATGGATTTTTCAGCTTTCAATCTTTCAATACACGTTGATAAGATATATCTAACTGATGTGTAAATTTTCCCGGAAAACGAATATTGATAAAATTACAATATTTTTTACATGCAGTTAATGCATAACTGATTTAAGTTGTTAAGAAAACGTTATATATATTTATTAAGACATATTGTTCTTTTCTTCAGAAATTAATTTTTGTAACATTTAGAAAAAATTTGATTCATTTTGTCACTAAACAAAAGGAATTGTGTTTTTGTTCGAAGATATCAATTATTATTTTTTGTATATAATACTATCTGGTTAAGTTTAGATTTCTAACATCCTTATTTGATTCGTAATTAAGTACAGGAACGATAGCAAATGAATTGTCTTCGCCATAAACAATAGATGATTACTCGTTTGAAAGACACTCTTTACGATTTGTTTATTCGTCCGAACTTTCTAAACAAATTTATTGAAAAAATATACAGTATTATCATATCATTAATTTACATTTGAACATTATAACAGAACGTTCCTTGATACAAAATTCTAAATTATGTAATTAAAATTAAAAAAAATATCCTGGGTCTAAAATACGGGTTAGGGGACCATTTGTAAATTTGAGTATGTTATTTTTCTTTATTTGTTAACCCTATACCGAATTTGCTTCACTGCATCGACTCATAGACTACCATTAAAGAAAAGCTAAATATACCTTTGTTTTAAGTTCAAACCTTTTATTAAATGCAATACGTATGTCGGCGACGTTAATGAATTTCTGTTTGAGGAATGATTTTTAAATTTTTATTTAAATAGAATGGATAGGAATTTTCGAGAAACTTGGTGTTTTTCATATATCTGATGTCACCGTCTGGGGAGGTGGTTTATTAGCACGATCTAGTGTATTTCTTCGGCATAGTGATACTGCATCATATAAAACACATTACAAAAAGCTGTTCGCAGATTAAACTGTAGTTATGCCTTAGGTATAAACATTTTTTATTTATCAAATAAATATGTCAGAATTATACATTTAATTAGACGTGACGCTAACGTTTAATTATTATGAGAGTCTATAAAGTTACACCATTCAAATAATGTCAGCAGTAAGTTAATTTAAAATCCTTCCTATCACTCAATGTCTATAAATAACCCGACGTAGAAAAAACTCTTTCCTGTGAAGTGTTTTTAGCAGCATAAATAGCATTTGTTGTGATACTTAGAATGAGGCCAAAAACAGAGGGAAAACAATTAAAATCACTAAATCAATTTTATTGATATGAAAAAAGAAGTATACAGTAACTTTAACTTTAAGAGAAAATAAAGATAAATGCGAGTTTACATCTCAGTTGAAATCTAATTAAAAAAGTAATCTTTGTTTTCTCTAACTAGAATAACTATATCTCGTCTAGAAAACGTAATCATCGACGAGCAAGTTAAGTGTTTTTTTCTTACATTTAATACTCTTTCTACAAAATAACTGAGATAATTTCAACTCTTTTTTTGCTTCCAATTGGGGACAGTGTCTCATGTCTTGGAGAACCACACCTGTATCCAATACACCTAACTATTATGTAAGTAAATGCGCTTTTAATCTAGCGCAGATACTTCCGTTCACCAGGTATATGTATGTATATATATATATATATACCATTGCGGAACACATTTAGACTACAAGTGGTATCTTTGCTCATTACTGATCATAATGCGCTGATTACCTACCCCTTTTCCCTTGTTTTTATCTCCTTTTGTTTTTTGTCTACAAATAATTGACTGTAATCTGATGAAAAAAACTGCTTAACCTGAAACTGGCGCTGCGGATATATTTACAGAGTTACCTAATCACTTGATGGCGGGGACAACACAGGTTTTCTTTACCAATAACTATGTCAGCTTAATATCAGATAATTCCAAAGCAGACCATTGGACCAAGATTTTCATCAAATCGCCGGAATTCCCTTAGTTATCAACTGAAATTAAACGCATAACCAAAAGAAGCTGCCAAAAGAGTTTAAAGGAAAAATGAAAATAAATTTTGTATTATAGTTTAAGATTTTTTTTGTGTGAAGATAACAATGCTGATTTATGCTACACTAGTTCTCCTTTCGCTGCTTTCTTCTATTGAGCGCGATTCGTTCAGTGCAATGGATACAGGATGTGGAATTTTGTAATGAATTGACTTAAAGGTGACATAACGTTGTAATTACTCGGAAAATTACCCTAATTAATTTGATAGCTTCTGGCAGTCAATCTAAAGTAACGGATACATATTAATTTTCGATTTATTGGTACTCATGTGACACAATGGTTGGCGGGACGGTAGATTCTCAAAGAAATTATAACACGAAGGACCATGTGGCTTATTTTCTCAGCCTAATTGGCCTTTTTTGTTCCGATCTCATTTCTTGTAATTAATTTTCTAAAGCTTTTAATGTCTCAAAAAATTCAATTGAAGTACTTTTATGTATTGGGTCAAAACAGGGTGAATTTATTGAGGGAATGGAAGAAAATCTAAGAAAGCAAGCCTGTCAGAAAATAAAAAACAACTGTTCTTAGAAAATTGATTAAAATATCTAATTAACTCGTTAATGTAAATCAATGATAAACAAGCTCTTTTTTTAGAGTTAAAGCAGTCAACAAATTGAGATAAATATAATCTAAGCTAATTATCTTTATCTTTGCAACAACCTGACTGTTTATTCTTCAGTCGCTTTGTTTTAAAAACAGTCATTGATGTACCTTTTAAACGAACGAAGATAGAATGAATCCATAAACATCTTAAAAACGGATGTTTAACAAAAGTTGATATTGATATATTACAACTAAATATTTCAAATATGCCATAATTTGAAAAGACAAATCATGGTCAATACACAAAATGTAATTTTCTGCTTCATGACTGGTATTCCAAGTTCTGCCAAAACAACATGGAAGTTTAACTTTATCATACAATTCAAACTGTCTACCGCTTTACCTGATTTGCCATCAAACCCTTCTGATGATTCAGATAAATTTGATCAAATTTATACTCTTTTCCGATAATATCCTTTTTATGACGTGGATAATCTACTATGAAGTACATGTAAATTAATTTGCCGTGTTTACCAAGTGCCGGTTATTATAAACACTTTCTTATTTAAACAAACACGATAGAGCTAGATATACACTTGCATAAGTAATTGAAAGGTTATAATAAAACAATCAAAATACGTTTGATATATTTAAAATGTATTCTAACACATCATACATTAACGTACGTATCTTGGTTAGATATTGCTTCCGGGATATGAGCTAGCCTATTGGGATTGAGCCGAACAATACCTGCTGATATTTGTCTCACAATGACCGGTATTTGTGGAAGCCTTTCGATGTACCCAGATGGACAAACACTGTTCGGGTTTTTTTGTCAATGCCTTCAAGCGAGAGATTGATTTCACACATTCTAGCCATCGCTTTATTCCCTTTCTTTCACCTTGTGTGCCTTAGGTGCAAACAGAATGCCATGCCGTCCTCAACAACTTCATCATATAGAAGTAGCTGGACGCCCTTTTCTCTCGGCGTTTTTATTTTATTGATACACGCTGAGGATGAGATTGTATTTGTTTTGTTTTTTCTTGTAAAGCTATTTCCATCAGAAGAAAATATTTGGCGAAATACCTTGTTTGCTTTTCTTAACAAATCCTAAATTAGAAAAAAGTAAATAAATAAAAAATTGCTATTCACGAAAAGATGTGTTCCATCAAAACTAATGTTGGTATTTACACTATTTTCAAAGTGTTAAGTAAAGTTTCCCAACACGTGATTGTAGATTGCGGAAACAATTTATCATTACATATGTTCAATGTAGTACAAACAAACAGGAAATGTATAACAATACTAACTGGTTTTCCTAAGAATTCGCCTATATTTATCGAGCTTATTTGGAAACTTCGAAAAATATTGCTAGCATTCGGATAAAAAGGGATTTACTTTCACAATGTTGACGCTGTTGAAATATCATAATGAGAATACATATGTTGTCTAATGTTATTGAAATTTTGTAGAGAAAGACAATAGTCATTAAATGTTTTTGTTTTTATTTAATGTTTCTTTTAAACAGGATATAAAACATATGTGTTCCGCAAAATAAATCTTAAGTTAAGATTGGAATTGCATTTATATATCAACTCACAATGTAGGGGAAAGATAATTTCGTTTGAATTTTCAAATGATTAATTTTATTTTGCCTATATGTTTTACAATTTTATTCTTAATATGATGTTTCTTATGTGATGAAATATAAAATTGCGTAAATGCTTTTCCGCTCACGTATTTGAATAAAAGCAAGCCTTAAGAATGATTTAAAGCCACAGAAAACTATGAAGTGTCAATCGAAATTATTGTTGATGATATATTTTAACAACATCATTGAAATCTTTAATTAAAATCATACGGATTAATAACACGGTTTGTTAAATGAATTATTTAGAATATATCTAAATATGATTCGAAATGATTAAACAAAATTAATGAAATACATATGATTAATATAGGTATTCATTTGTTGTAGATTTACCATTAATTTTTTATACTAAATAAATAAAACAAATACTGGAATATGAAAGACATAATGTATGATGACAATATGTGCTTTCTGTCATTTCTTATAATTGCGAGTTTTCATTCCAAAACTAACAATGTAACTTCACGCTTCATTGCATAGTGACCATTCACATAACACAACACCTCAACTCCTTTCAAATGTACGTGAATGTTAAAGAATAATACGATGAGGAATTTGAAACCAGCACTTTGATAACCTTTGTAACAAAAACATAATTGGAGGTATTGAAATTGGTCAAATTCATGTTGAAGATTTGTCCATGTGAACGAATAGTGACCACCAGCAGTTGTAGTAGCCAAAGAGAGTAAAAGAGACCATGAAACATGTAGATGACGCTTATAGTGAACCAGAAACTACCGTAACGACCATTTCCCTATAAATCCCGTGTCCGTTCCAACCCTACTAAAATGCCTCTATTGATGGAGTCTCGGCGGCAGGGTTCTTCTGACAATAAACAGATGTAAATATTTTGCCGCTGTTCTCAGAATACATTTCTGTGGAAGAGAACATAATTTTACCCTCGCTGCCTGCCTGTGTCAGAAAATATTGCATTTTGCCTGCATTTAATCTCATTGTCCTATAGGCTAATTTGCCCTGATTTTCCAAATGATAGCATACATAGGGATTACAGACGTTGTGTATTGGAAATGATAGGAAATGTGTACAAGGTCTGAGGGAAGAGTTAGCAATATCCTGACTGGTTATACAAACCAGCAATCGTTCGTTGTAATTTCACTTCAATTTGAACCGGAGGTTGGGTATCCAACTTTGACAGCGTAGCGTTATAATACATACACCACTCAGTACTATTATTCAGATGAAGTAAAAACTCTTCCACTGAATCTGTTGGATATTTACTTCATGTCTCAAGGAGACGCGGAATTACAAGTGTGAATATAGATTTTTTTGCTTCTTCCTTCATTTCATTGATTTATCACTGGTTCATTTTGTTATGTTCTTATACATTGTCTCTGTGTCAATGAAAGTTGCCCTCCTGTGTTATCAATGGTCCTGTCATGTTGTTTCCCAAGTCTTCAGTTATGTTGTTCTGTACGTTCTGTATATATAAAATATCATTTTTCAGTATCATTGTAATAAGATTATGTGATATGAAAAACACAGAAAAAGAAATATGATTTTATTCTTGAAAATGGGTTTATTCAAGCAATCCCCAGCACCATCACCTAAAAAAAACCTCAAATATTATTTATTCAATCGAGCATTAATTCATCCACGACAGATTCATGTTAAGTCTCAATCAAAAGATTTGAAGTAATCTAGCAGTTTTAATTAACTAAAGGAAATCGAAGCTTTGAGATAGTGCCTAATAGTGAATTATTTGGCACTCAACTGTCAGGAATTCCGACAAAAGCACTAAGAATATTACCAATTAAAACTTTAAAAAAGACAAGAAACTAATCTATTTTATTTCATAAGTAATTAGACTAGATTGGGCCCTTTTTCCATACTGTTAGATGGGAAAACATTTCCATCCATCCATTCTTGTCTGTCTCCCCGAGAAATGTCTCTTCCCTGCTTCCGAGTCCTCCTCGATTCTCCCCTCAGGAATTGTCCCGTTAAAGAAAATGTCATGCGGGTGTCTGTTGGATCAAACAGCAGCTTTGATACCGATCATAAACCGTCGCTACATGTCTCTACTGCCCGAACACTCTTTGTTTAAGTGCGGTAAGCTTAAATATCTTTAACCATAATTAAAAAATAATATCATATTTAAAAAATATACATATTATTAAAATTTTGGTATATCTGTTTAATTACTTCAAAAATGAAAAATATATTTGGAAGATATGAAACAGTTGTACTAGTATTAAAACAATTTGTAACTTAATTTAAAGCTAACATATTTTGTTTGTCATCCGGGTCCCGTCCCACTTCTATCACGCAAAGCATATAGAGGTTATATGTCTGGGGATTTTTTCGACAAACTTGCCGACAGATTTCCTAGTTTCTTTGGCAGCCGGCAGACGCTAGCTTCGTGTGGATTGAACATTATTTTGTTTTCTTCACCGTTCTGTGTCAGGTAGTCCAGATTTTAGTCACACGCAATACGGCGTACGTCGTTCCACAGTAAACCACGTCATTACCATGGTGATACATGACATTGTTGAGTTTTGAATGATGCATAAATTCAGCAAAAATATTTCATTTGTTGTGTAATTTTTTTATGATAATATTTGCTATAAACGGAAAAAAACTTCTATAGAAGGAAATTGATTTGGTCAGACAACTTATATTTATCAAAGACGTTGAAAAACACCCCGATATAAAACCAAGGGTAATTTTCTGTTATCATTAAATAATATTTAAATGAAATAAACCTTGGTATCAAACACTTAGCATCAATTAATTGAAATTACTGTATTTGTAAAAATGTAAAAAAAAAAAAATAAAATAAAATTCTTATAATGAGTAAGTGTGTAAATACACATAAATATTGTAGCTAATTTTCTATATCGACTTAATGAGGTTGGTTACATAAATATTGTAGCTAAATTTCTATATCGACTTACTGAGGTTGGTTACATAAATATTGTAGCTAATTTTCTATATCGACTTAATGAGGTTGGCTACATAAATATTGTAGCTAATTTTCTAAATCGACTAAACGAGGTTGGTAACATAAATATTGTAATCAATTTCCTATATCGACTTAACGAGATTGATACATAAAGAAAACCCAGTCAACCATATTATTGACCATGCACGGTGTTTTTGATTGTACAATAGAATTTTCGTATACTTGATGCTGTGAAGTAAAATGCTACGTTACATATAGACACTACATATCCACGTGCCCAGGGGCAATATCCGAATGTGTATGATATGTTGACGAAACTCATAAATCATTCGTTTTTAATTTTCACATTACCTACCCATGAGACTGTGATGTTTCGTAAATTAGGCCAAATATTGAATTCCAAATGAATAAGACTGTAACAATTGGAAATAAAGTTGTCAACACGGAGCATATCAACGCTTCTTTGAGTCAAAACATCAATTGCATGCTATATTAAATGTGTTTATTTTTTGTCACGGTTTTGAAATAAAAAGTCATAGAAATTCTCACAACGAGGAATGATATAAAACAGAGGAGTTTAACAATGGATTAAATTAATAAGGACGTTGAGGAGTAGTATTGATGGTTATTCTCTGTCCGTTACAAATGCTCTTGTGTTTGCTTCGGGCAAATCGACAGGTTAGATCCAGCATTTCTTCAAAGTGAAGCAAATTTGATAAACATTGATTTTGGAGTTTTCCCGGATACTGCCTTTCAACACTTTTCAGTAAATACTAATAACAGGCGTCGGTACCGACTTCATCTGGACAAATACAACACTCGAGCACGAGAAGATTCGTTTTCAATACAAGCCACACAAACAACACGATTCTATTAGCTTGAAATATCATTGATTTCCTCCGTGATGAATTAAACGTCTTCGCTTTCCCTTCTTAATTGGAATTTTATTAAATAAAAAGTTTAAAAGCCATTGTCCTGCTTGTTTTCAACCTTCCGATTAATTTTCTTCCTGGTGAATCTCCACTATCGTCAGTCCCAAGCTCGGCGCGATGAGCAATCGGGAAGGCCATTACTCGTACTGCGACACCCTGAGGCTGCCCAGCCTACAATTAAATTATGTGAATATAAAAGTAATATCAATATGCGAATTTCGATTTTCGTTATACTCCCGCAGATTACTGCTCCGCCATTTAAGTACAGCGAGAACTGTCAAGGGACTTTGCAGTGTGATATCGACATTTTCTATAATAAAGAGACTGAAAAATTATTTAAAACTAGCGTTTATATATTTTTACAAAGGACGCGACAGTCTCTCGAAATGATTTCCATCCGGAAAATTACTCATATTTGATTACACTAGGGAGAAGACTGATATTAAAACTCAGAATATGGGGTGTAGAGAAGACTATTTCGAAAGCGTTGTCGGACATTTGTGAAGTTGGAGTAATTGAACTAGAAAAGCTTTTTGATATCAGTAACAACACACCGTTGTCAGGGTAAAAGTGTCTCTCATCCTATCGTGTAAGTGCTTATGTTGTGCCGAGTTTCATACCCCACTCTTTGATTACATTTAAGGCGGGGTTTGTCTATCCGAGAAATTATTAAATATTGAAGATGGAACCCAGTGATTTTCACTAAACAATGCTGACACACGGTAAAGCTTTTAAAACAGATCCTAATAGTCTGATTTCTACACCAGTCGAGGTCACAAAATTTATACACGAGTGTCATGCATGAGAATGATAATATAGGTTTTAATGTTGCCATTGGACTGATGGTAAGAGATTTGGATTTATCGATATTACAGAAGGGAATGTATTCTCTTATTTACATATGCATTGGTTCAATCTGCAAATGTCGATGTTTATACGCTAATGGAAATTTCATATAGTGTTTCAGTTTCAATGTTTAGTACTGTGAAGTATGTGTTTTGATCATTGAAATCTTTACCAAATGCCTAATGTAAAAAGGATGTTTGTTTCTCTGAAGTCATGAAACGAAGTATGTTTTTTTTTCTGTGGTAGATATTTTTGTGAAAAAAGGAACAGATAGAATCATCTAGACAGACTATTCCATTAGAACCGATATGATTGTGATTCCCTAAACTTGGCAATGTGTGACTAATGATCGCATATGTTCCCCACCTTCACCCCCCCACCCCCCCCCCTCCCCCCCTTAATAATTACTGATGGAGAATCACTTCTGTTACGGACAAAACGATATGAAAGCAGATAATGTGTTAAAATATCGACGTCCGTTCATAATTCATGATTATTCGATACAAGTGTGCACATTAGCAATAACGATATGACAAAATTGTTTCATTAATTATTTTGAATACAAAACTAGCATGGATTGAAGCAGTAACTGTGACTGTCATTATCCATTTTAAAAATTACCCAAACATCGAAGTTGTTGAACTTACATAGCTCTACCAATCAATCCAACCCTGAAATCAGAACACTGCTCGGATAAAATCACACAAATGAAAATGACATCTTTTCGTTCAAATTCCATTACGAGTAATTATTTTCGACTAGGACCGAAAAAGTCATAACTGCCAAAATCGTGTTTATTCAAGTCTGTAACATCTCGCAGTTTTGTTTTTAGAACACTTTTATAGCCAGCGTGTACATTCTTTATTTTCCATACCTAGGTTCATTATCATCATACACATCTTTTTTCAATCTAATCATGGACTTAAACAATTTAAGGAGAATTTCGATACGTTGTTGACATCGTTAAAATTGATATGTGATTAAGACCAAATAATCGATACAACAAATACATATATCTATATCTGACAAAACAAAGACTCATAGAAAAAGCCCTCCAACAGAAAACGAGTATCAGTTTTATCATCACCAGTGATAAGTGGAGAGTTGAAAAATGGATTTGACTTAAAATAAAAAGTATTTTACTAGTTTTTTTTATTGAACCAATAAATAGAAATACCTGGATCAGGAAATATTTTTAACAATACTTTTTAATGATAGGGGCGACATTTCAAAGTCGATAAAAACGATTTAAAAACCAACTGTAGAACAATATTGCACTAAAGATGCCATGGTCAAAAGACATTCTCACGAATATTATGCCATTAAAGTGATCTGGAAAGTGATATGATATGGGTACATACAAAGCTGTTTGGTACAACAAAGGTTAGGTCAATGACAGCAACAGAAATATGTTTTTTTATTTCTCATATGTGATGGATAAAAATTAAATAATGGTTAGGGAGTTCTTTAAGTAGTACATTTGACTTATTCGTTAGTATAACGTCAAAATGAGGGTAGCATTTAGCATGTTCGTAGACACAACACACAAAAACCATCATATGAAACAAATGGTTATACAGTGGAAACAAAGAGGAAAACTGTCCACCGTAAAAAGGCGATGTGTCCATCAGGGAAGTAAATTGTAGCCTTCAGCTTGTGATGAGGGCTAATATTTTCTGTATGAACTGCTTTCATGAGGAGGTAGACACCTTATAGACCAAAAGGCCATATCTCCATACATTTCCCGTGGTAGACTTTCCTCCTGGGGATCACTTGGGATATATGGACCTAGCGAGAACGCGTGAGGGCTAGTATTATAAGGCATGCGGGCAAGGTTTCGCTACTTTTTTTTTTTGGTAAAGTCATTCCTTTTTGTCGGCATAAGGAGGTCTGGAGGTAGTGAAAGATGACTCGATGGCTTATGGCTAACAATAAAAAGAGGCATGTTTCATTAAAGGCTGGTCGACCAGACAGTGCGATTCGTAGGGGACAAATTAGAAAGGAAATATTAATCTTGCTCATGAATTACCATAATAGACGCATAAAAATGTAGTCTCAGAGTTGTCCATAAAGAGATTGCTACAGTGAACAGGGAAAAGCAAAGTAATGTCAGTTTAATTCATCAAATAAATTTAGAAATGACCATTAATTTAATTCAGTAAGTTAAGACATCAACATTAACTATTGTAAAGTTTGTATTTAATTTTATATATGCTATCCTTTAAAGGTATAAAAATATTTTTTGTTTATATATAAGACGTTAGAAAGTTGTATAAATGTGATAGAATTCTTTACAGTCTAAGAAACTAGGTCAATCTTGGAAATATGCAGCGAAGTAATGAGATACGTTTTTGTTGATTGACTTTTGAATACAGTATTTTGTCTAATTTTCTCGGTGTTCCATCTATGTAATTAGAGGTATATTTCATAGATTGCTATGAAGGTCCTTAGGGAATTTTGTTTTTGAGAATAACCAAATATAAGTGATTAGCTACCATACATTGAATGAAACAATTATCTCTCCGCAATTTTTGTTGTCACTGAAGTCCATTTTCTCATGAAAATTTTATTTGACCAATTTATAAGTTATGGTGGATTTATTTTTTAGCGATTTTTTCACTCTTGGGTTTTCTTTCTATTTTTGTCACTAAAAAACTGAAAAATAAAATGATGTTGTAGCATGCTGTGTGTTGACAAAAGAGGCATAACTCTTTATAAAAAATTATCATGATTAAGGAAGAAAAATACTTTAAAAATTACATTTAAAACCGATTGAATATTTGCTGATCTGAAACAGTGTATCTTATGCGAGTGATAATGCGTTGTTTGTCAAGAATAATAAAAGTGAAGAAAAGTGAGATATATCATGGTATGTCTCCTGACTGTTTTTGTCCTTACCATTGTTGAGTTTTTGTTAGAAACGAGTTGGGTGTCAGCAGCATCGTTTGTATTTGCTAAAGAAAATGCTTTTGGGGGTATTATATATAACTCACTCTTTTCCTAGGCACGCTACCTCGCATAAACATCCAATAGATTCTGTACTCCAATATTCAGTATCAAAAAAGCAATTGTAGTGAGCACATTGAAAAGTATGAGAGTTGACAATTTTATTGTCTATTACGTGTGCGGAGTACTTTCTCATTGACATGCGGACCTGGCTGTTAACTAGAATTAAGACAATTAAGTATTTAAGAAATGTGTATTCGTACTGTATTTGACACCTATTTTGTAAAAACGATTCTAAACTTCTCTAATTTTGACATAAAATTTAAAAGTAAGCACATCTATCACACCCTTGTTTATTTGCATGAAAGATGTTGATTGGTTTGTGAAATTTCGTTTAGTGTAGAAAAATTAAAATTGATGTCATGAATTTAGAAACCGGTTTGTAAATTAGATAAGGGTTAAAATCGTTTGTGCATGCATAGAATGAGCAGAGTAGCTACTTGAGAGCTGAGAGAAATATATTTGACATTCCTGTGTTAAATTCTGATACCCTTAACACATCAATTAGGACAAAGAGATTGCTACCGTAGAACGAAAAAGAGAAATACACTGGTTAATTCTATTAATCCTCGGTTATTTTTGCATTAAACTAATTTTAACATGTAGAAAACCATGTCTTTAGGTCGCTTATGCCATTGGTAATTAGGTTTCATTTTCTTACTTTAATTTCTATCATGCTCGGCGATAAATTTAAACAATTTCTCTCTTTTGTTTAAGGCGCGGAAGCATTTGTCTTTCGTCGGAAATGCCGCTTAACCTCTTTTATTGCTCAAGAGGAAGAAGCAATATGATTAACCAGCCTAATCACTTTGTTCTGTATTCCTCCCCCGAGACTATGCGAGTTGTCTCCCTTTGCTAAGAGAATTTCCTTGATGGAAGCCACATGCCCTCTGTTACTAGGTCTAATTTTCCTGAGGTTGACCCCCACATTCTATTTCACGAATTTGGAGACTGCAAATAAAGAGTAACAGACTCTATATTGGAAATTATTAGATGAAACTGCCGATAAACAAATATTGCGAATTGTTTCTGGTTGTTCTGAGGTAACGTTTGGGAATAGTTGCCATCTATATATGTATCTTGGTTGGGCGATGGACTGACATGAAGATGGGGAAGGGATACTGTAATTATTGTTGCCATTCCGGATCTTTGAGTCTGATTATCAGTCCGTGTTCTTTATTAGAAATGTGTTTTTTTTTCCAATTATAAAAAAAATCATTCTTTGTTATAAACTGATCAGGTAACAATACAAATTAAGTAAAAAGTAAAACAACCACTTTATCTATATTTGAAATTTATAACACGTATGTAAAAATAATATTAATAACAATTCTAAAAAGTCTAATGAAAAATGAATAAAAAAATTCCATTAAAATTTTATGCATGAATTATAATTACAAACGCTTTGTTTTGGAAATACATTATCTTAAACTCTAATTGAATAAAAATTAGTGTAAATGGAAGTTGCAAATAAATTAGTTCCATTTTAATTTTTCATATCCTGAAATAAAAATACATAATACAGTTTTGATGAAATATGACACAAAAATAATTACTTTAAAAATACATTATTTCAAACTGAAAAGCTGGAAACGTCAGTTTTCTTATTAAATCTGACAATATATTCTCTTCTCCTCATAACACGATTCATCTGTAATTGATTGTGCAGCTTGGACGGAAATGAAACATAGATCGACTTTACAGTTAATCATAACATCAACACTTATTGATGAACGGCATAGTGGTGTATATTTACATAAAGCCATATAAAACGGATTTATCCGTTCATTACTGTCGAGATGGGAGAATATCAGCCAATCCCCATTACTTATTAATTATTTCGTTAGCTACTGTTGGTCTCGTCCATTTGGGTAGGAACAGTTTTCACACTTTTATTCGATCTAAGCGTCACACACACGCTGTGTAGCGAGATGAGATCGTGGCATCGTTCAGATGTACGGCTCAACGTGTTCTCTGTGTTGAAATTCACACACACTAGCTCGAAGCCTGATAATAAAAAAATACCATAAAATGGTTCATAAATCCTACTTCCAATGTAAGATACAAATAAAACAAATATCATCCTTCTTCGCAGTTTGTTTTCCTATCTAGTTTCGTGTTAGGGTTCAAACACTGTCTTTTTATCCGTGGAAAGTTAATATCGTGCACAGGAGATGTGCACTTTCTGACCTTTAGTGAATAGTTTCAAAACCAATATGAAAAACAGCATAACAGCTTCGGCAGTGTCTCAACTGTGGCTTTCTAGGTTCAATATTGCGTTTCAGTTTCTACTGTTAAAGAGAGACTGACATTAAGACCTGTTAGTAAATTTAACCTAATGATTTACGCAAACAATACATTTTCCAGATTTAGCAATTTAATAATGTTTGGTTTCAGGATATTGAAGAAAGGTTTGTTTCTGTAGTAAAAATAACAAACCAATCAATATATATACAATGTAAGGGATGAACTCAACAGTTGACCGTTGATAATCAAATACTGAAAAAAGAAAGCAATCATTTGTAGATTTCCTTTATAAATCGATTTTGGACATGGAACCGGATTTTTTTTATGAAAGAAGATATAAGAAGTGTGTTGGAGGTCACCACCGTTTAGAGAATTGTGGGTTATATTTGTAGTGTAATGAAGACAATTGCTCTAGACTTCTGTCTTATCAACTACTGGGTACAAACAAGCGATAGGAATGCTTGAGAAGACTCAATAGAGATAAGGCTTATAGTGGACAGACGATGGCCCATATCTCCGGCAAGCTGGCTGTGCTGAATGCTCAGCTAAGATAATCGTCTCTTTCAGACCAAAGGTTCTAGTAACAGTAAACTGTTAAGAACCTCGAATGTCCCACTACAGAAGACAACCATGTCAATGATAAATATTACAGAAAAAATGTCTGTTGTTAGAAGATAAACGTCTGTGTATACTTAGCAAATTTCTGATATCATTTAATAATGGCACGTGGATGGAATAATTTTGGTTTCTTTATGTATACAATTTTCCGTATATTGTCTGTCCGTTACTGTTGAAATATATTATACTAAAGACACACAGGTGAATAGCACAATTCAATAAAAATTGAAAAATAGACACAGTAGAGTCTTCAGTGAATTAAAATGCATCAAACAGCTGTTTCATCTTTCTCGAATACATCAGTGATGTTGATGGCCTAAATTTTATTTAAATATCATAAAAATTTAGAAACCTACTGTATAGTGTTACTGAACAAAGAGATTAAAAAAGGAAACAATAATGAATTGTTCACAGAATAAATATTTCATTTCAATACTGATTTTGACTGATACTGATTAAGACTAGCTAAATGAAATCGCTTTCAACAGAAGGATTCTTGAAGGCATTTAAGTACATTTTCACTGATTGTCCCTCTGCACCAATATTCCGCATTGCTCTGACTAGCTTTGCCTAGAACTGATGGTTCCGATGCTGACGGTTTTATAGCTCTGACTGTTATGCGACTCGGCCACTGAATGGCCACACTGATGACATAAATTCGAAGGCACGTTGTATATTATGTATCTTTCTTCAAATAAAATAAAACAACAATTTGTTTTTGAATATATTTATATAAATATAGCTACAAAACCTTCTGTCAGCGTTTGTGAGTTTGGTCAAATATCTTGAAATAGTTTTTGGACATGGAATAAAATTGCTAAAACAATAACTTCGATGATACTTGGTTTCTTCTGTCGTGATAGTCGAGCTTTATGCGTTAAGCTTAAACAATACTCAGCCATGCTTTGAAGAAACATCCCTAGAGCTGGTGGTTTTTTACGACTTTGTCTGTTTTGTTTGTTCGGACATAGAATGGCCGTGTATGACGGGCTTGAAGGCGCAGTATGGTGTCTGCCACGCACTGAGCTGCATCCTATGATAAGGCTATGTAAAGTGCTGTAGATAAATAATTAATTTGTCTTTATGTAGGACTAACAGACCAATTTCTAAGCGTAGACAAAAGAGTGAAAACTGGGATGACTCAGAACAGACCA
This sequence comes from Ylistrum balloti, assembly GCF_031769215.1. Lineage (NCBI taxonomy): Eukaryota > Metazoa > Mollusca > Bivalvia > Pectinida > Pectinidae > Ylistrum > Ylistrum balloti. Next base: position 432,761 of record NW_026781982.1, on the reverse strand, counting down.
CCATTACAGCGTAGGAGTCGAATAAAGATCACTTGTTAAAAGCACATTATTGATTTCTTATATTTATGTAAGTTTTGTTTGAATGGCATATCTTTTATATCCCACATCATGACTGTGGTATTTTTTGGCAAGCTTCATCTTGGTCTTATTGGCGCTTGTGATATATAGAATTCTAAGGAACCAAATCTGTGTTGAATCATTGTTTGTCGAAGCAAAAATTTCATTAAAAAGACCACGTCTACAGAAGATACAAATCGGGAAGCATAAATAAAGATCGCTACATTTCGATTATATGTACAATTAAAAAAACTCATATAGGTAGGAAAGGGTATAACGAGTTTAACCCTCTCTATCATGTATGGCCGCGGGTTGTGTAGATATACATTAAAAACAAATCTTTTTGTAACAAAATTAAAACAACATAACTATTTTTCTTGTTTATATCTTAGAAGAAGAACAAAGATTAAAACTCTAAAAAAAAACTGTTTAGCTTGGTGCATGTAATTTATGACGGCAATAAACACTTCGCAGTGAACTGTAATTAAGGGTTTCGTGGTTTCTAGGAAATTGCTAGATATACATACCCTTTATCTAATCTTTGTGTTTATAGAAGTGTGTACTTGAAACAAAACGAAAACAGAGACAGTCTTTTGTAAGGAAAAGGGCAAATTTATCTACAGAAAAAGTCTTAATTTAATGTAGAAGAGTTGTAAATGGGCTTGTCGCAACTTAGTGCACTGCAGGTACTTGTGCTGATTTCACAGCAGTTTACATGACGTCATAATTAACGTGATCAAAAAGCACATTAAACGCTCAAAATTATGCATTAATCTATAAAATATTTTGATTAAAACATACCTCAGAATAAATAAGATGTTCGGTCCTACGGCTATTAAACACGAACGTTGCTTTCCGGATAAGATAATTATATGCAGTTTTATGACAAATATAAATACTAGATATTGTTGAAATGAGTCGGAATTAATTAATGAATGAACACATTAAAGGGATGTTATAAAAATAACAGTAATAAAACCATGTATAAAATTCACTCCAGAAACAAAATTTTATAAACATTTAGAATTGTATGACAAAATTTCTCAATCACATGGAACAGAAAATATTTTGTTAGTGTTGATAAATCAAACAAATACAAAAATGAATAAATAAACAAATAGATGATATATATAAAAATAGATCAACATTTTCTTGCAATTGTTTAAGTACTAACATAAATTTTTTTCTCTTCTTCATATTTCAACGGATTTGTTTAATCTTTCAGGTTTGTCGTATAAGATGTACCAACATGGCCACCATGAAAACGGTTTAAGTCCTGAAAAACGTAAGCAGCGACGGATACGAACCACGTTCACCAGCGCACAACTCAAAGAACTAGAAAGAGCCTTCGCAGAGACACATTACCCAGATATCTATACCCGTGAGGAAATAGCGATGAAAACGGATTTAACAGAAGCACGAGTACAGGTAAATGCCTTCTGTTGTCATTGACAAACTCGTAAATTTCAACATCTTTATATTTTATTGGATTCTCCACAGTTCGGCAAATATTTTTGGATACGATTTCACGTCCTTTATATATAAACATGGCTTGGCTTCAATGAGATTAAGCTTGATTCCTACATATTGCATGATAGTTTTGTGATACCATATGTCAAGTGATGTATAACAGCAATTATGAATATCCTAATCATACAACATATACAAATAAACTGGAATGAAGGGGGTATGAATTAATTTCTTACATGAAAATTGATGCATTTGAATCTTTAAACTCTTAATCAAAATACACTTAATTAAAAAGGTTAAAATTCTATATAACATCTTTACCGAAAAAGAGATGTTCTGAAGAAAACATGATCGAGTCTTATAATAGTCTATCGATAAATCTAGATTTAATTTAACATGTTAATGTTATAATGCGTAGTTATTTTCAGTTTCTTATGCCTATATTATACTCTTCTGTTGTACATTTAGGAAACAATGAAAAATATTCCTAATGCTGCATGTTATAACTGCATAAAAGGATATTTTTAAATGCATTGTACCTATGTATACAGATATAGAATTCTTGCTTATAAAAATATCTCTGTTACAAAATCAAGGTGACAAGGAAACAGGTTTTCAAAATAAATACCAGGTTTTTTGATGAATTACAATAGGGCTATAACACCTCCCAACCTAGATTTTGATATTTTAACGATCACTTTGGCTTTCCTCTCTCAAGGTTGAACATTTAGGCCTTTAGCATCAGTTATTGAGTCCTAGAAAGATGAAACCGTATGCAGTTTACTTTATTATTTGACGCTACTGTATCTTTTGTAAATTTGTATTAAAAAACACTTTGAACTTGTTTGTCTTTTGTACAAAATCTAGATATTGAGAAATCGGAATTAATTGGTCTAAATCAGAACGCACCTACCATTCTTCAGAAACAGCTGGTCTTATTGCCTTTTATCTGAGCAATAATTTGACCTCTTTTAGCCATTTCAATTTAAAATGATGGTTTTCATATAGGCTTTACGACATAGATTTAATCTGATGTGCACAATATATTGATGTTTTGTATACAATATATATTTCTAAAATTCAACGCAGAAAACCAATCAGATATTAACATTTATCCCAATGTATTAACAAATGTATTATATGCGATCATATGTATATTGAAATTGTTTATCATCAAATACAACAGTTTAATATTTTGATATCTACTTTCAGAATTTAATACTTAGTACGATAAATAATTTATATTACGGAAACATTGACACTTAGCATCGGTCTACCGCATTCTATACACATCCTTAACGTAGATGACTTAACATTTCCATAGCCATTCAAGAGGTAAATGTCGTGGGATCGCGTGAATTTTCTCCTTCGCTAATTTCTAATCATTTAAATTTAGATTTAAAATTTTAACATATAAAATCAAACAGGAACACGGGAAATTTGGCGTATCTGAAAAGATTTGAATGTCTGGCCAATTTCCATGGAGTCAATCGTCCTAGCCATTATCTATACATTAGGGTTGGATGGTACAGAAAATTACGACAAATTTTCTAAAAAATAGAAGAAAGATAGTAGATTTAACAACATAACTGGCTGAAAACTAATACCTGGAAATACGCTTCGCAGATCCAAGAGTCCTTCTTTTATATAAACATTACATGTATACTGTATTTTTTCCAAAAGATTGTTTGAAATCGCTATTGCATCAATACCTCTAGACTGTTATCTACATCATAACGAAACATTTAACAGTTAGAAAGACCATTTATAGATCTAACGCTTACATCTAGCCTCCTGTAGGTAACTGACAAACAATTGTTGTAACTCCTTTCCCAGAACGGATGTGCAACACCCGTTCAATTGCTTTAGAATATTTATTTAGTTTAAATCCTCTGAACTTCTATTGATATTTTCAACTAGACGATGTATTACCAGATCCTTGTCTACCTGAGATCGCTTGAGCTATCGATAAATCAAGAAAAAGATGGGCTAATGATGACATCACTTCGTATGCTTTTGATCTCAGCGACAATTATCTTTCAACATCTTGGATCCTTTGAATTTAATTACTTTCCTCAATAATTAAGAGTATGTATATGTAGACATCTCGTCGTTAGCGTCTGTTGATTTTCCAGTAGTAACCTGCTTTATTATATTGTGTATTTTTAATATTATCATTATGTCTGTTAAAGGTATAACATTAATGAAGGTAATTTATGTTTTCTCTCGTTTTATCGGGCAATCAAGTTATTTGGACCACAACACGGTATGAACGTACTCTTTATTAGTTGTTCTAAATCTAGTGAAATGACCACTTTTATATAGTCGATAATTTTACAAAACGTGGGTCTTTAAACGTGTAGTATGAAATAAAATGATACGTGGTGAAAATCAAATGAATATTGTACATGTTTCTTCCTGAAATACAGTAGCAAGTCCGTGTAATATATGTCACTGTAAATGTAATCTGATAAAAGATCTATAATACGTACACGCCCTATCACGATAGTGTCTACACCTTCTTCAATTTGTTGTAGGAAAGTCTTTCTCCATAAAAGTAAACTTACCTATGTAAATATGTACTGGTTCTTTCTGGGCCACGTTAAAGTAGGAAATAAACAACGACATGTATGTACATATAAATTAAAAACGACATGTATGTATATACAAATTAAAAACGATATGTATGTACAAACAAATTAGCAACGGCATGTATGTACATACAAATTAACAACGACATGTGATTCGGTGCTATTAAATATCAGAAATGCCTCAATTAGAGATGAGATAACTGAACACATTAAACAATCAATCATATACTGTGAGTGTTATATTGTGAGAAAAATAAAGACACTATAAATACATAATTCTTGATTTAAATCAATTGCATTGACATTTATATGTACCTTCCAATTTCATATCCATCCCACTGGGTAAATGCAAACAGGTGGAAAGTGATTTTCAAATCTTACTTCTTTTAACTGAAGATAATTGTATAAAATTGTATGGTATTGTAAATCTATTTTTCAAGGCTAACCTCCTCAGATTGATACAGGAATGATAACCAAGCATGATTATCAAAGTATTATTTAAGCAATTTCATGTCAAATTTGATAACCATAAGTGAAAGTGTGATTACAGTCGTTGAAATATTAATACAATATTACATGTCATAAATATCATTGATATATTCATAATAAATAAACACAAAAGCGTTATTCATAAACTCAGGACATCGAACACCCATTTCTAGACCACACGTAAGAAAACACCATTTCATATTTATAGTATAGGAGCATCAATCAAAGTTTTGATATAAACATTTTTAATATTCAACTTAAGTTGTCTCCTCTTTTGGTAAACACTATATCCAATGTAAACAATATTTCTAGATTTTTGAAGTTTTAATATCGTATTACATCATAGCTTTGACAGTTTTAAAGGTACCAAGTGTCATAAAACAATTACCATATCAAAGTTTTTGTTAATCTTCGAACCATGGATGTTTTGCATTGTCATGTTTAATTAAGAAATTCCACCTCTGACGGTAAAGTCACCAACTGACAGTTTGCTTAAATCTATAAGAGTAAAACACAAATGGTTATATTTTGCTCTATATTCTTCTATTTCGATTTCTATTAACGGTTTTTATCACTCCTCGGTAGTATTTTATAACAGTTCCTTGCAAATGAAAATAATTCTTTTATGTTGTTCAGGTATGGTTCCAAAACCGAAGAGCTAAGTTTCGCAAGGTTGAGAGGGCAAAGCAACAGCAACAACAGCAACAACAACCGACAACTGTGAAGCAAGAGCCGGGTAATACAAGCAGCAACAACAACAACTCCAGCACAACAAACAACAACAACACCTCTTCCAACAGCTCCAAAGACAAGCAGAAACAATCCGAGGAGAGCTCAAGTAAGGGACATAACTTACTACTATATTGATGATGAGGTTTTACGCTTTCACTCATAAATTATACTAAAAGAAAATCTGACTCGATCATCAGTACCATGGGAAAGTCCTTTCAGCAAACATTGTACGATATATTATTTTCATTCTCTGTTCAGGATATATGTCATGCATTACTAAACTTAAACCACAATCAACTGCATGTTACTAAGGGTATACTTGAATAATCTGTAAACAAAACAGTTTTTGGGCTGATTTATATTTATCATCTAACTAGGTCTTTTAACGATGCATTCTTATATATACACTATTCCTATCTTTTAAGAAATATAATATATTTCACATAATTTTACTTCAGACAAAAGTCAAAACGAGACCTCAAAATGGACAAGTGGAATTACTGTAGGGAAAGGCACATCGGGAATGGCCAGTAATCCATCCCTTCCGGGACCCTACTCCAGTGTGCTGACAAATCGCAGTGCTGATTACCAAACGTCACCATCCTTAGACAAAAGTGTTTCATTGGCTGGCGGAATATTTTGAGTCAATGTTGTTCATTGATTCATATTGATAATGGAAGGGCAACGTGAGATTGATAGACTGATGGACGTTATAAATATCAAATGGATTCTATCAGTTTGGGACCTGGATGCTGATTTCTAGCATATCCTAACCAGTGAATAACGATAAGAGAAATTCTCCCTTACAGAAGGGAAAACACTAACACTGGATAAAGTGAAAACGTGTCCCTATAAAATCTCACTGGTCTGGACAACCCAAGTGTAGGACTGTAGACCCATTGATCTATCACAATATCGTGGTGTTGTCATGAAACATTTTCTTTAATTTGAAACGTGTTTGATCCCTGTGTGAGACCAATCTGGTATAGATTAGATGAAGAATGAAGACATTTCATAATCCTAATTAATCAGGAACATTATTTCTCTTACGTCTATCCCGAAGAAGAGTTAGATGTTATGGTATGTATGTGCGTATATCTCACACACATTGCCTACATGAAAAGTTGTTCATAGCTTGATAATGCATCGAATGATACCAAAAACCATAATCACGCCGTGAATACAAATATCAAACTAGATATTTCACCGATTATATTTTCCACTTGACCTTATTGGGTCGTTCTGTGTAATATTTGATCATATAGATAATGGCATGTTCCTATTCGTAATGTTACGGGTTCGCAGAGTCGTAATTTGATGTTTTCATTAAAGGGACCAAGTTTTGTATTTCCCTGCTGTGAGATTTACTCATGTCTCTCAATGTCATCTAGCAAAGGAAAACAATCTTATCGAGTCAGTAACACCTTATTGCACAACGTAATTTTACTTACTGTGTATTTTCACATTATTTCGATTTTAAATATACAGAATATTGAAAGTTGTCACATGCACAATAAACATGGAGAGCAGCTTCAACAAATATCTATATCTTTATACAAAGACATAACCCAAGTAATAACTGAATTTAATCATTAGTAGTCTCATAAAATATGGAATCTCAAAACGGTTTGAGAGTAACTAATGATGCACAAATTCATTATACAGACAGACTGGAATTCGGACGATGTAAAACCAATTAATATCACCAAAAATACTTTGTTGAAGATAAATTTCATAAGCAAAGCAATCAAAGAAACGATGACAAATTTGGAATATCATCAGCCAGTAAAGAATAGAGAATATTAAGTTATACACACTTATGATCTTGATACTTCAAACGAACAAATGAACTATTTGCTGGTTTATTTAGAGTGAAAAGGCCTTCTTGAATATCTAGAATCACGGATATTCTCGACATAGAATATAATAGGCTTGATTGGTTGAAATAGATATGACGTATGTACATCACATGTCATTTTCATAATTTGTCTGTAGATGATACTTCTCCCGATTTTATATTTCATTTTGTAATTTAGTTGTTCATACGTATTTGTAATTGAAATTGTAATTGATTTATTTTATACTTATGTTGGAAAAATTGTATGTATATTATTGACATCTGATTTACATTATAAACAGTATTATTTATCACTAATTGCTTCTAGTTGTTTACTGAAGTTTAATATCTACTATTGTGCCAAGAATCGGAGATATTTACGTCAATATCGAAGCATTATGTAAATATCAGCATTACAACCTTACAGTATTATATTTGAAAACAGTATTAATTTATGTGACTTTTTATTTCACACCGTATTATTTTTTGTATAAAGATATGTCTCCGTTTTTAAACTGGATTATGTGCAGAATTAATTTTGCACTACCCTGGATAATGACACTAATTACATGTTTATGCGTCAACCTTGTTAAGATAACTATTCCCATGTAACAATAAACTATTATAAGATTCATTTAGAGCAACAGAACCACAGATTTCACTGAATATCGAATGTCCATTAACTGATTAGACAACAACAGGGCTGGCTTCTTCACGAAACAGTCCAATACCAGAAACCTTCCATCTGATTTTAGTACTATATCACGACATGCTTATTTCAAACTCATCATATAAAAAAATAATGTCGCACAGTCGAAAAGACGGACCATTAGCTGAGAACTGTTATTGCGACAAAAGCTATCAATGCTAACAGATAATAACCGTTTGACAATTACGTCATATATATATTTAGATCATATATACAACACCTTAGAAAATTTGAAATAACAAATGACATCAGATAGGGGACAAACATTGTTACTTGAATGTCTCTATTTTAATTATTGGTTAACGTGACACACTTAATGAGACCTATTATCATCTTTATTAACAATTTTCCCCAGATTGTCATTTCAGTAACAAATTATTTCATTTTTTCTAATTCTATGGTGCTAAATATTGTGTATTTCTTGATATAAGGGATCATTGGTTTGCGTAGAATCGATAGAAATATTCTTTCCTTTTGTTCATAGCTAACTTGTATATGTCGACAAGTTCTTTCTAAATCATGAACACGATTTAAGATATTCCGAACGTCTAAATAGATGAAATGACGACTTTTAAAACTTCTGATTGCATTGGTTATATAATAACAATTTGCACGCGGGGACTAATTTCCTAGTATGAATATTTCATAGTTCATTTTGACTATGTGTCGAGTGGGTAATCTGATGTGATTGTTTTAGCAATTTCAATCTAAATATCAGAAAGGTTACACGGCAAATTAACCAAATTTTGATGGGTTATACAATCTAGAAGTTAAATATTATTAATCTTTATACAAGGTTCTTAGATCGATGTATGTGAGATTTAGTTTTCAAAACTTTAATCTGTCTATAAATTGCATATTAATGACACCTGTTTTTCTGTTAAAACAATGCCAATGGGATAGAGGAAATGAGACCATTTTTTGTTACTTTTGTATGCCCTTGAACATAGAATTTAGACTATTTATCATCTATTACCAGTTTTTATAGTGCAATAAGGCTTTGGAAATGGAGCAGAGCGCAATGGAAGGGATAGGATTTGGTATTTGAGAGATAGAAGTCGACGAGTAGCATTATCAGGTCTGTTATTTAAAGCACTCCTTGAAGAAACCAAAAACAAAAATAAACTCAGCATGCCTGTAATGATCCCAAAAAGCATTCATAATCTTCAGTTGGCGTTTTGTCAATATTTTCCCAGCTCTTCAGTGTTAGAGGTCATACATATGTGTGTATATATATAGATCTCAAATAGAGTCTGGAAAAAACACATTCTAGCAGTTAAAAAACTTGTCTCTAAATTTCTGTCTCTGTGTAAGTTAAAATTTCTTTAGCTGGCAGATACACTAATTCTGCTGTGGAAATATATGTCTTGAGTCTAAAGACTGCTCCGTTTAATCCTTCTTACACCCGGTCGGCAATTCAAATGTTTCCGTCGTTGTTTTAGGGTGTTAAAGAGCTCACGCAGTTGAGTTTTTTTTCTAGAGATAAACGAGGTTGGTTCAGGTAGCAATAGTCTGGAGAAGACGTGAACAAACTAAGACCTGTTATACGCAAAACATCCATTTTGTTTCGTCTGGTTGTTCTGGAATTACTGCCATTTTTGAGTGTCTAGAAAATTTGTTTTCGTGTCAGTTAGCACATTTTACGATTTAGTGAGGGTTAAAAGGGTTATCTCTGATAGGATGGAGGATATACTGAATTGTTAAAATGGGAATATATGTTTTCTTTCGGTTTCGATAGTGTGGTGAAATATAATTGTTTTTGATTACAGTAAATTGTTTTATGTTTTGTATACACTATTTCATGAACTTGATGAATAGTTATAAAGATGAAACGGTATAAATCAAACAGATAAATGTCAAAATCTTTAGTACCCAATTCCTTTTTCATGAATAAAGAATTATATTTATGTCCCCGACAAAATAAAGTGATCAGTTCAGTATATTACTTCCCCTCTAAGGACACCAGGGTGTGGTTTTATCCGATGGTTTAATTAGAGGTCGTTAAACTCGTCACTTACTGAAATTTGGTTTTATCAATTCTAAAGCATACAGCGATTTATACCACAAAAACCAACTTACAAGCATGGATTTGTTTTATCTAGTTGTTATTTGATATTCATCTGTGTTTGAAAAAAAAGCACGTGTTCTCTGTAATGGCGGCAACGTTTCATTGTTTAAAACAACATACACCGCCTCCAACATACAGATAAACTGATTAAACTAGAAATAAAGTTTAGATAAACAAATGAATGGACAGCTGTTGTAATTGATTTAAATCATAATGAAAATTGGGATATTGGATAAGATAGTCCCAGTTCATTGATAACCTGAGGGATATATCGAGCTGTGTAAATCATCATCTATTACGTGAGAGTTGGACCAATTCTTCCCAAATCTAAACTCATAAATGTATAAGAATATGTTGTATAAAATATTGATGAAATATGATGTTATATGTCATAAATGAATAAATATTGGTAAAATCAAAATGTTTTATATAGTTATTTTTATCTTTTCTCCTTGAACGTTCTGGAAAGTACCTACAGAATTAAGCCAACATGCCACCATGGTATGTATTATTGATACAGTTCATTGCTTGACAGCATCAACGTGCAGAATGTTGATTCAGTACATAGGAGATAGTGGTACACTTGAGGTCACCGTACAGCAATTTGACCGTGTTGTTAACGTATACATGGCGTATTGTCAACACAAAAGGTCAAAAGGCCATTCACCTTAGTGTCAACATATTACAAACACACCAGCGAGTCAGCCTATAAATGTAACGACGAAATATGATGTTGTAAATGTACAAGCTATCATGCTAGTTTAAAAGCACACAAGGACAAATCATTATACAGAGCTAACATAGAATGACATAGCATATCACAGCGTCTGCAAATGAAACAACATAATCGATACCCTAAGTTATCATGGAGACAAGTATTAGAAGGTTATTGTTTGACCCAGGAAATACAAATGTGATATCCTGAATGGTGTCATGAACCACTTGACATCTGTTGAGATTATTTTCGCTAGAACATAGTTTCATTAATATGATTATGATACTTTATAGAATAAATAACAATTTACATTATATTGCCATCAGTATTATCGAAAGGTTTAACTGAAGCTGCCATTGACTGTCTATAGGAGACTTCCGCGGATATTTTTGAATATAAAAAAATAGTCCCTGTCAACATTTGATTCATTCTGACAGACACTCAAATCTTCCAGCGGGATATTTGGAAAATTTGAAAACTGTAAAATCGATACATTGTGGTCAAAAAATGAAGACAAAAATATAAAAATTCACACATCCCTGAAAAGTAGAATTATCAGAATACCAGGTTTCATTAACAATACTATCTCTGTAAATTACGTTGTAAAAGTGATGTTGTATCGCGTTTGAATATAGGAACCAGTGCAGTTAAGGCGAAACCACCAAAATTACTGACGTAGGTAGGAAAAAATATCCGGATGAAAATTTACAAGCACAAAGACTCCAGCCATCCTCCATTTTATCATACAGACCACAAGTTATAGATACGATTATGTAGCATCCCCTGCTATACTGTATGATCTGCACTTGACAATACTCTACAATATAAAATCTCTCTATTTCATTACGATTCGTTTTCACTGATACTATCAGGACTCTCATGTTTCTGCACCTTTCAGATGGTATCGCTCCTATAGTATTCTTTACCTTAAAGTTCGGCATCCTTTTGATGTATCACTAAATTAAAAATCCTAAACTCTAAACTTTGTGATCTTAAAGGATTAAGGTTTTCAGACATACTTCACAAAAGATTAACCATCCAGATAAAGAGACGAAATCTGTAGAATGTAACGGAAGTGACAAGACGGCGATCTTTTATAAAATCCACAGATATGTTAGATTTAACGACAAAAGAATTTAAAATTAAAATAATAAACAACAAAAATGATGTATCTCAACCAAGAAGAATAGGTGTATTACAGAGAATTACATAACAAAATTTTCAGGTTCGCTTCAAAATGCATATGAACATATTTCAACTAGTATAAGATCCTTTAGAAAGCAAGAAAAACACAAAACACAACAGTACTACACAGTGATGACAGAGAATAGACCATTTATCCGAATTTGACCAGTTCCGTGATTTTCACGTGTTTTTTGGGACATTTCCTGCGATTTTGCACCTGCGCAATCCCCTGATATTTCCCTTGGTTGTCATAATTTCTTTTCGTTCTCTTATTAATTCCGCATTTAATCGTTTGTATTTTTTTCACGCCACCTGGGGCTAGCAGTCCATGCCTGTATTACTTTAACGCCATCCTAATAGAATTTGTGCCGTGCTTATCAGATTACATTGTTTCACTCCTGTTGTAGACAACACCTTATAAATGCTTCAGATCTGAACGAAAAGAAACTGACAACTCCCAGAACGCTACCAAACATCGTGCGCATGACAGACAATGCTCAGTTATATATATATGTATACATATATATATATTTAAGTTTACCTGTTTACATATATATCTTTAAGTTTACATGTTTACATATATATATTGAAGTTTATATGTTTACATATTTATCTTTAAGTTTACGTGTTTACATATATATATACATATATATATTTAAGTTTACCTATATAAATATACTTAAGTTTATATGTTTACATATATATATATATATATATATATCTTTCAGTTTACACATATATGTATATATCGTTAAGTTTATATGTTTCGGTAGATATGTGACGTCATGGACCCGCAGTTTTTTTTTCAATACATTTTTAACATTACATGTGTAGAAAGGATCAAATATCACCTTGTTGAAGAAGAGTTTCCAAAAAGCGTTAGCGTCCGGTATGCAGATAGTAATATCTAAGTGCTAAAACAATATATTGCAGAATATCAAATCATTAAATTTATGTGATAATTTCTAAGACATTTCATTAACTTTTATGAATATCAATTATACATATTATTTTTGCCCAAAGATGTCACTTTATTAATTGAGTTCAGAAGTATAATCTTTATCTGTTTAATTAAAGATAACTCCTTCAGAAAACCAAAAACTATTCAAGCTGTTTAAAGCAGAATTGGCAACCGCTGTGTGATGTCTAGGCGTACGATTGCATTGATGGTACAAATGGAAAATAAAATCTTGTTTTTGGCTCCAAATTCATTTCACGTATTTAAAGAATCTAAATCAATATTCTTGAATTGCCAACCTTTATTAAAGATGTGTTGTGCACGAGCGCTGCGCGTGACATTTATAGCTTTTTTACTCTTTCAGAATTATTCAAAATTCATGTAACGATTTATGATGACACATATTTCATGCACATTAGTATTAGGGGGTTTTCCTGTCTGAAAATCTCAGAAATAGTCACTTGGACATCCCCTTTCCTTATTCCAAATAAAAGTGGTGAAAAAGTAGGTTCAAGTTCTGTAATAGTGACACGGGACGCACGTGATGCGTGCTGTATATTAAGCTAGCAATAATAAATCTGTTCAAATGTAACAGCTGTGTTATATTAAAAAAAATTGTAGGGAACATGTATGAATGAAATGCACTGTTAAGACAGTTAGTTATCGTTTTCAAGGCTTATTTTCAAGGATTAAACACTCTCATATTTCAAATCAGTACAACGTTATTAAGAGTTTACGTAGAGACAAAAACAATATTGTTTTATCAAGAGTTTACTTAGAACAAAAACAATATTGTTTTCTGAATATTCAATTCAGTGGGGAAAACCGCTACATAAGTAAATATTGTCAGTAGAATATTTCTATCTTAAAAACAAACTTTTCGCCTTAGTTGGATTAAGATTGTGGTGACAAGCTTGTAATTTCTTGTTGATTTCGACAGAATCAGATATTAATCATATGAAAGAAGACCTGGTTTTTAAATAGAGCACCCTGTGAGGTCGTTAAGTATGCTGTTACAGCTTGTACTATAGGTTTTCATTTTCTGGAAAACAAAATATGTTTAAACATGTAGTTGCTTTAAAATAGCAAAATCATATAAGGAGCAAGGTTATACAATGGTTGCAAATGTACTTTGATAAGGGTTCCATAAACAGATGACGATGCTTAGGTAATTCACATATTTCTAAATCGCCTCAAGTATTATAGAGTATTTCCCCAAACAGGTTCCAAAATTATTCATATCGTCGAGTTAAATTTAGTTATCTAGTAATGTATAGAAGTGTCAACCATAATCAGGTCACACGTACGTTTACTTTGGTTTGAGACTTCTGATTCATCAAAAACTCGTTTCGTTATGATAATACATAATATTTATTCATCATTAACTTGTTTCGTTATAATAATACATAATATTTATTCATCATTAACTTGTTTCGTTTTGATAATACATAATATTTATTCATCATTTATTTGTTTCGTTATGATAATACATAATATTTATTCATCATTAACTTGTTTCGTTATGATAATATATAATATTTATTCATCATTAACTTGTTTCGTTATGATAATATATAATGTTTATTCATCATTAACTTGTTTCGTTATGATAATACATAATATTTATTCATCATTAACTTGTTTCGTTATGATAATACATAATATTTATTCATCATTAACTTGTTTCGTTATGATAATATATAATATTTATTCATCATTAACTTGTTTCGTTATGATAATATATAATATTTATTCATCATTAACTTGTTTCGTTATGATAATACATAATATTTATTCATCATTAACTTGTTTCGTTATGATAATACATAATATTTATTCATCATTAACTTGTTTCGATATGATAATATATAAAAAAAAATTTCAGATGGAAAGGAAGACAATGTTCCTATGCTTAACTGATTTAAGATAATACATTACGCCTTAACCAGAAATCAACAATGGAAAGCAACACTATATACTGCATACCGGACAATTTTCGCCCTCGTTTTATTTTCGCCTTTTGTAATCTAAGACATGCACACCAATACCCTTTCCTCCAATTATTCCTTACAGAGTAAAACAATCTACAATTTTTGAAAGTGTTCTACCTCGTCTTCTTTTTCTATCCGGTTATATTACAATAACAAGTTAATGTGATTTGCATTCATGATGGGCTTCATCAGCAGCGAAGATAACATAGGTTGGTGAAAAGAACGAAAAGACATACTAACTTGGGTGGTCGATCAATATTGAGGCAAAAAAAAAAGACAGTGTCATGCGAGACAAAAAGAAAATGCGGTTGTTGCTCCCTCGGAAAGAGAAAAGGAAATATTTAATGTTTGTTCGTGTCTTACCATTATAAAATGAGGTCAACAGGTACGATTCCTCAGGCGAACCTATCCGGTAATTCGCCTGTCTGTGTACACAACCTACCGGGTAGCTCGTCAGTCTGTGTACACAACCTACAGGGAACTTCGCCAGTCTGTGTACACAACCTACAGGGCAGCTCGCTCTGTGTACACAACCTACAGGGTACTTCGGCAGTCTGTGTACACAACCTACAGGGAACTTCGCCAGTCTGTGTACACAACCTACCGGGTAGCTCGCCACTCTGTGTACACAACCTACCGGGTAGCTCGTCAGTCTGTGTACACAACCTACAGGGAACTTCGCCAGTCTGTGTACACAACCTACAGGGCAGCTCGCTCTGTGTACACAACCTACAGGGTACTTCGGCAGTCTGTGTACACAACCTACAGGGAACTTCGCCAGTCTGTGTACACAACCTACCGGGTAGCTCGCCACTCTGTGTACACAACCTACAGGGGAGCTCGCCAGTCTGTGTACACAACCTACAGAGTATTTCGCCAATCTGTGTACACAACCTACAGGATACTTCATCAGTCTGTGTACACAACCTACAGAGTACTGCGCCAGTCTGTGTACACAACCCACACGGTACTCGCCAGTCTGTGTACACAACCTACAGAGTACTTCGCCAGTCTGTGTAAACTACCTACAGGGTAGCTCTTCAGTCTGTGTACACAACCTACAGGGTAGCTCGTCAGTCTGTGTACACAACCTACAGAGTACTTCGCCAGTCTGTGTAAACTACCTACAGGGTACTCGCCAGTCTGTGTACACAACCCACACGGTACTCGCCAGTCTGTGTAAACTACCTACAGGGTAGCTCTTCAGTCTGTGTACACAACCTACAGGGTAGCTCTTCAGTCTGTGTACACAACCTACAGAGTACTGTGCCAGTCTGTGTAAACTACCTAGAGGGTAGCTCTTCAGTCTGTGTACACAACCTACAGGGTAGCTCTTCAGTCTGTGTACACAACCTACAGGGTAGCTCTTCAGTCTGTGTAAACTACCTACAGGGTAGCTCTTCAGTCTGTGTACACAACCTACAGGGTAGCTCTTCAGTCTGTGTACACAACCTACAGGGTAGCTCTTCAGTCTGTGTACACAACCTACAGGGTAGCTCGTCAGTCAGCGTACACAACCTACAGGGTAGCTCTTCAGTCTGTGTACACAACCTACAGGGTAGCTCGTCAGGCAGCGTACACAACCCACAGGGTAGCTTTTCAGTCTGTGTACACAACCTACAAGGTACTCGCCAGTATGTACACAGCCTACAGAGTACTTCGCCAGTCAGTGTACACAACCTACAGGGTAGCTCTTCAGTCTGTGTACACAACCTACAGGGTAGCTCTTCAGTCTGTGTACACAACCTACAGGGTAGCTCGTCAGTCTGTGTACACAACCTACAAGGTAGCTCTTCAGCCTGTGTACACAACCTACAAGGTAGCTCTTCAGTCTGTGTACACAACCTACAGGGTAGCTCGTCAGTCTGTGTACACAACCTACAAGGTAGCTCTTCAGTCTGTGTACACAACCTACAGGGTAGCTCGTCAGTCTGTGTACACAACCTACAAGGTAGCTCTTCAGCCTGTGTACACAACCTACAAGGTAGCTCTTCAGTCTGTGTACACAACCTACAGGGTAGCTCGTCAGTCTGTGTACACAACCTACAAGGTAGCTCTTCAGCCTGTGTACACAACCTACAGGGTAGCTCGTCAGTCAGTGTACAAGACATCTGGATAATCTTCAGTTTGCCAAATCGTTACTTTTCAGTGTTTAGCGAAAAGGCTGAATGTGCCATTAATGCCTGTACCTGATTTGAAATGCAGCAATTATACATAAGGGAAACAATGTCATTCGAATTTTGGTAGCATAGTTCATTCCGTAGGAAGGAAGTAAAGGTAGCGAAAGTCTTAATTATTTCTAAGCAAAACGATCGTAACATTAGTTATATTAGATTAATAAGATATCCTTGATGACAAAACTAACGAAAGTTCAAACGAGGGACAAGATGCACAACCAATAATTCACTCGTCATCGTTAAAGAATGAAAAAGATCTATTTACAAAATCATACTTCAAACTCAAAATCGATGAAACAGGGCAGAATATGCACAAAAGAAAGTACAAATGATGATAATGATAATAGAAAGCAAGGTGCTCCGTGATGGTAAGTGTCTGATGCCATACTTCCACGGTAGGTTTTCGTCGATCTATCTGCATAATGACTCAACAGAGAACTGAGAGCAACGAAATCCAAGACGCCTACACTTAGAGAACACCTGGATCCGTCTTCATGATATCGTTCTCATGCTCAAGCATGCATTTTGTGCTCAAGCCTAATGTGTTGTTTAAGTTAAAAATTAATAAATAAGACTGATTTTGACAAAGATTAAAACAAAATGAAAAAAACTTCAAGTCAAAGTTATATTAAATGTTTATATTTGACATTTGTATGACTGGATATGATTTAGGAGAATTATAAAAAAAAAGTTATCTTGAGCATGCTTGAGCATGAGAACGGTTTCATGAATACGGGCCCTCTGGTCTTATTCTCCTGTACTTTTTCATGAGTCTACCCTAGTTTTAGTGAAATTGAGTTTGGATGATGATGGTGTTCACATATTTTCTTATTGTTCGTGTTGTTTTTGATGTGTTCGACGAGAGTTCTCGAACATGTCGTGGTTTACGCTTGTCTATTGCCCACAAATAAAACGCTCCGCGGTTACGATTGCCTTCATTCTTGCTGCCCCTCCATTTTGTGAAAATCATATGTAAGAAAATATCTGAAAATGCTGGTCTGATGGCTTCACAATTAAAAGATAGAAGGTGATTCGTTCGACCACGTCAGTCAGTTTCCTTCTCGTCAGAGGCCTACCACGTTACCATACGACTAACAGGATGTATATAAGCTTATGTAATTGTTGTGAAATAATGATACAAACCTTTTAGTTTATCAAAGCACCAAAATGTAGAAATATTTTTCTATGTCTTAATAAACGTCATTCATATTTCAACAATAATGATTTTACTCGGTGTATTTCCGTTGGAAATAATTTTCTTGCATTAAATACGTTTTGTTTACACAAACTCATATCAATCCATTAGTATAAAAAGTGAGAATGGTCATATTTCTTCAGGCTGCATACATCGATTCAGTAATATTCATACATAAGATGAATGTAAATAAAACACGCAATTTGTGTTTGAAAGTGTCTAAAAATTCAAATAAAAGTCAAAACTGACGACAGAAATTTGAAAAATAATTGTAAATAAATGTGCCGAACATCAATTATTGCGGAAAGTTGAAGAAAAGGTATATTTGTGATCAAAGGAAAAGATATGTTTGCCGTGTAAGGGTCTGTCACTCTACAACATATGATAACTCACAAAATAATTAACTCGAGTAAATTTTACCGTTAATCATAAATATGTTTTTTGTAATTCTGTACGTTTAAAAGCAATCATGCAGATAATGGGTATGTTTATTTATAAGTTTGATATTAAAACTGCATTTAGATTATTCAAACGCATTCATATTGAAAGCTATTTTTTTTACTCCATTCAAACGTTGAAACTTTTTGACAAAATAGAATTTATAGAAATGTTGCCTTATACGAAGATCGCGATATGCTCCAATACACGTGGTCGACATCCTTGGTGTGTCGAAATGCTGTCAGCGACTCCACCTCAATTGTACTACGATTTTTTGATGTAATTTTAATAAATATAATAATGTTAAAAGTGAAATCTTCTAGACTTCTGACTATTCATTTTCATATGAATATATTTCATTTAAGTGTTTTGTATGATAAGAAAAGCAATTTAATGATATGCCAACGGTGTTTCATCATTAGAAAAAAACACACTGATATCTACGAATATTAAAATATTCTCGAAACCAGTCATTAGAAAATTAGAAAATTTTGCATATCATTGACAATTTTAAATAGCATTATATGTCATCCAATATTTGGTGTGCTATTTCAAACATGTTTTCAACATATATTTTGAATATATCAAGTAAAACACTTAATGGATATGCCAATTAGTTTTTAAAGAAATTAATGTTAGTTTATAACGTTCAACACCTTTCTCGTACTTTCCAAAGCTTGAAAACATTACTAAATGCAAACCAGACAACGGAAACTTTAACCAATAAAAATGTAAAAATTATATTCTCTGATATAATTTGCCGCATCTTTAATCGCAATCCTATTCAATGTCTTCTTTCATCGACATTTTATGAACTACCAGAATTCTTAAGTATCAAGCCAATTATAGAGGCTAAGTGAATCTAAAGAAATCGTGGCGAGAAAGCAAGTGTTAATAAAATATTCTTTAAATTATTACAACAGTTTTCCTTTAAAAACTAGTTATCACGATTTGATATCACAAAAAAAAAAAACACAAAAAAAAAAAAAAAAACACAAAAAAACAACAACACACAAACAAACAAAAACAAAACAAAAACCAAAATATCAACAACAAAGAAACAAAACAAAAACATTAGATCAACTATTTGAAAATAATATGTAATTGTATATCTATTTAGGATCAGTTTCCAACGTTCCCTCACGCCTTATGCTGGTCTTGGCAAAGCTGCAGATAGCACGTGAGAATTCTGCTTCTGCCCGTTTTGTAAGATTATAAGAGGCACTTTATCTTGGGATATTTTTCTTTTCCTTTTTTTCCCTAATGTTTTTTCATCTCCCTAATGCCTCTGTTGACGCTCCCTAAATTTTTGTCTGAGTGTGGAGCTTCCGGCCACATCACGAAGACTTTCTGTCCGAAAAACGTGGACTGAATCTACTTGCATGTCGCTCAATGCTAAATGGGAAACAAAGGAACAGTTTAGCGTACTATAAGTATAATGTAAATGAGTGGGTTATCATGCTAATGTGTGCAAGTTATAAAATTTCAGTGTATTGGTATTTTCAGTGTTATGATATTTTCAGTGTGATGGTATTTTCAGTGTGGTGATATTTTCAATGAGATGATATTTTCAGTGTGATGATATTTTCAGTGTGGTGGTATTTTCTGTGAGATGATATTTTCAGTGTTATGATATTTTTAGTGTGGTGATATTTTCAGTGTTATGATATTTTCAGTGTGGTGGTATTTTCTGTGAGATGATATTTTCAGTGTTATGATATTTTCAGTGTGGTGATATTTTCAGTGTGATGGTATTTTCAGTGTTATGGTATTTTCAGTGTTATGATATTTTCAGTGTGGTGGTATTTTCAGTGTTATGATATTTTCAGTGTGGTGATATTTTCAGTGTTATGATATTTTCAGTGTGGTGGTATTTTCAGTGTGATGGTATTTTCAGTGTGATGATATTTTCAGTGTGGTGATATTTTCAGTGTGATGGTATTTTCAGTGTTATGATATTTTCAGTGTGATGGTATTTTCAATGTGGTGTGTGTTGGTATTTTCAGTGTGATGATATTTTCAGTGTGATGATATTTTCAGTGAGATGATATTTTCAGTGTTATGATATTTTCAGTGATATGATATTTTCAGTGTTATGATATTTTCAGTGTGATGGTATTTTCAGTGTGGTGGTATTTTCAGTGTGGTGGTATTTTCAGTGTAACGGTAATTTTAGTGAGATGATATTTTCAGTGTGATGGTATTTTCAGTGTGATGACATTTTCAGTGTGGTGGCAGTGTTATGATATTTTCAGTGTTATGATATTTTCAGTGTGATGGTATTTTCAGTGTGGTGGTATTTTCAGTGTGACGGTATTTTCAGTGAGGTGATATTTTCAGTGTTATGATATTTTCAGTGTGAGGATATTTTCAGTGAGATGATATTTTCAGTGTAATGATATTTTCAGTGAGATGACATTTTCAGTGAGATGAAATTTTCAGTGTGATGATATTTTCAGTGTGGTGTGTGTTGGTATTTTCAGTGTGATGGTATTTTTAGTGAGATGATATTTTCAGTGTGTTAGTATTTTCAGTGTGGTGATATTTTCAGTGTGATGGTATTTTCAGTGTGATGATATTTTCAGTGTGATGATATTTTCAGTGTGGTGATATTTTCAGTGTGATGATATTTTCAGTGTGTTGGTATTTTCAGTGTGATGGTATTTTCAGTGTGGTGGTATTTACAGTGTGGTGGTATTTTCAGTGTGGTGATATTTTCAATGCGATGATATTTTCAGTGAGATGATATTTTCAGTGTGATGATATTTTCGTTGGGAAGGTATTTTCAGTGTTATGATATTTTCAGTGTGGTGGTATTTTCAGTGTGATGGTATTTTCAGTGTGATGATATTTTCAGTGTGGTGGTATTTTCAGTGAGATGGTATTTTCTGTGAGATGATATTTTCAGTGTGATGATATTTTCAGTGTGATGATATTTTCAGTGTTATGATATTTTCAGTGTGATGGTATTTTCAGTGTTATGATATTTTCAGTGTGTTGGTATTTTCAGTGAGATGATATTTTCAGTGTGATGATATTTTCAGTGTGATGATATTTTCAGTGTGTTGGTATTTTCAGTGTGATGGTATTTTCAGTGTTATGATATTTTCAGTGTGTTGGTATTTTCAGTGAGATGATATTTTCAGTGTTATGATATTTTCAGTGTGATGATATTTTCAGTGAGATGATATTTTCAATGTGATGATATTTTCAGTGAGATGAAATTTTCTGTGTGATGATATTTTCAGTGTGGTGATATTTTCAGGGAGGTGGTATTTTCAGTGTGTTTGTATTTTCAGTGTGATGGTATTTTTAGTGAGATGATATTTTCAGTCTGATGGTATTTTTAGTGAGATGACATTTTCACTGTGATTATATTTTCAGTGTGATGATATTTTCTGTGTGTTGGTATTTTCAGTGTGATGATATTTTCAGTGTGGTGATATTTTCAGGGTGGTGGTATTTTCAGTGTGATGGTATTTTTAGTGTGAAGGTATTTTCAGTGTGATGATATTTTCAGTGTGATGGTATTTTCAGTGTAATGATATTTTCAGTGTGATGATATTTTCAGTGTGATGGTATTTTAGAAACGTACTTTAGTGACCTCGTCATCTGTGGACACAGACTTTGTTTGACTGCTGTTGCAAGGACGTTAGCTTACTCAAACTTAAGAATCATGGCAAACACAATTCACCGTCACAGTATTAGTTACTCGCAGCGTCCTTCCTAATCTTTATTGTAGTGTGTGCTAATAGTTTTGACCTTCTAAAGTTATGTTGACATTGGCCTACACCAAAATGAAGTCCTTCACCTCTGCCTCCCATTCCTGTTTCAACTTCTTAGCCCGAGAAACTCGAAGGAAGCAGGAAAAAGGGGGATTGTCTCTTCGATTCCATAATTCCAATGTCATACAAATGTCCTTCATGCTCTTCAAGGTAATCTTGTCGATACGGACATCCTATGGTTTGATTGGATCGCCGTCTATCGACGGGATGATACCATCTTGCAGGTATCTTCAAGGTATGTTGACATCTGCTGGTCGTTAATCCAATCGCACTCCTCCTCTGTCGTTTTTGAACATGCCAGCGTGAATTTTGTTTCTTCTCGCATTTTATTACGGTATTGCATTTTCATCACATTTATTTAGATTTTTAAGATTTAGCATATACCATACCTTTCTCCAGACTCTATTTTGACTGAGAATGAGTCCACCAGAAAGGTTATCGAATGCCTCTAACCTTTTCAACGTTCTTTTAGCTCTGGGGTATTCTGCCTATTTGCAGTAAACATGTTCGGAATGGACCTGTAATCAGGCAAGCAGAACTTCTTTTGACCTCACCCACTCATCCGTGATTCTTTTTCGATTTTGTCATTTTTGTAACAAAAAATGATGTCTTAATGAACACGGCCACATGCCAAGGTACCTGGCTCTGAAACAAAACTGATTTGTTGTTATTGAAATTGTATGTATACTGTGTTGTTTATCGTAGTCTTGCGAACTATTATCATTTTTGTTTTGTTAAATAGTTGATAAGTTTCCTGTTACATAAATGCGGGTTCCCAGCAGGTGTTAGATTTTGTATAGAAACCACCTACACCTGTCAAAAGTTTCAAGTATCTTAAATGCGAATACAAAACTACAGTTGGATTTTTTTCTCTTTTTAACATTAAAAAGGCCGAAATGGCAAATAAGTTCAGTGAACTGATCATATGCGTCAACGACATGTTTTGTTCAACTTTTTTTTATCCTAAATCCCTACTTTGTTACCTTCCTGGAACATTATTGACTGATTTTCATTTGATCAAATCTGCATTGAGATATTGGTATCAAGATAGTGACAGGGAAAGCTTTAAACATTTCCAAGACAAGGCTATTACCAAACCTCTAAGAAAATGGTATGATATAGTTTTATACTGTTTATCTTCTTAAAAACAAGTATCTGTATGTATTTTATAAACAGGTAAAACTCGAAAATAACGAAATCAGGAAATTAAGTTTTCAGACTACTTACGTGTACATGCTAAATTTTGATGCGAGAAGTGACCCCAAAGGTCATGACCTAATGATTTAATGACTTCAACAGAATAATTCGGATTTATTAATAGCAAAATGCTTCATTTTCCATCCTCCATGACGACTTGTGAGTAAAGTCATCATTCCTAAATGATAAATATTGATGTGAAAATAACGTAACAAATATAAACAATGTGTGTCTTCGCGGCACTTAAAGATCTAAGTGAAATGTAGGCCCGGCGACATTTTACATGTTTCACCTGGGAAAGGAACGACTTATTCAGGTATTGTTTGCTATACGTCAAAATACTGCAAAGTTTTCAAAAAGTCGGAGAGTGGATACTTTTTTGGAAGCCGAGTTTTAGTTCATGAAACAACGTTAAACACTACATGTAACTATTTATTCCTCTTTAAAGCAGTTGAAAATTAGATCCGGTGTTTTCTTATACCTAAATTTCGTCTAACCCTTTTATATGGATTTATTTTGCTATTGGTTCATCTTCACAATGCAGATCACTTTTGTAGCGTATACGATTAGAATAAGATTTTTTTTCTAAAACTTAGGTCATTGGTTTAAATATATATTCATAATACAAGCCAATGGACATAACTCTAACCGGAAAGTTGGTTATATACGTGTTCGACATTATCGTTAACTTATAAGGTAGAAACTTTGAAAATACATCATCAGTGTGTTATAGGTACATTTGAATAGCTTCTAAAACTCCAACAGAGTAGGACTTCACTCCTGTCAGCCCCAGTGTGGTTATCATAGCGTATAGACTTACACAGAAATATCTTCGATACATCATCATTTTCACGATAATTAAGTCAAGTCGTGTCATCTGCAGAGCATGATATAGATATTAACTATCTACCTACTGTCTGTGGGTATTAAACAACTTTCTCTTGACATCATAAACACAAATACGATATAAAGAACGAGTTTTAAAACATACGGAAACGACAAGTCGTAAAATTCATCAATGTGTTTTGAACCACCAGGTCTCCCGCAAATTATAAACAAGCGTTCATGTGCCACGGAGCAGATTATAGATAGCTTAGTTTGATGTGTATTTCAATTCTTTGATGTAAACTTGTAAAAACATAATTAACCCGATTAGAAAATACTCGTTTACATAGAGGTGTATTGGATATATATACATTTTTTTTTTCAAATGTTAATTAAAGTACTTTCTGTATGCCCAGTCTAGACTGATAATCCTAACAATTTGACGTATGTAATTAGTAAATACTGTCATCTTGTCATCGTTTGATACCGATCTATCAAGCAGTTCTGTGATGAAGAGATGAGATAGAAAGAATGTGACATATCTTACTTGTATATTGGCAGCAAAGCGTGTCTTTTTCATAGACAGATATCTAAGGGGACAGTTAATCGAAACACACCAAAAAAGTGCTGAAGACTTTGGGATTTGTTCAATAATCTTATTTTTTATCTTTGTCGGAAAAATGCGAAGATTTTTAAATCGGGTAGAATTATTTACAAACGTTCACGGAATACTTCTTTCAACCAATCTTTAAAGTCTTTAAAGTGACGATAGTGACAGTTAATTAAAGGGACGATAGTGATAATTAGTTAAAGGGACGATAATGATAATTAGTTAAAGGGACGATAGTGTTAACTAGTTAAAGGGACGATAGTGATAATCAGTTAAAGGGACGATAGTGATAATTAGTTAAAGGGACGATAGTGATAATTAGTTAAAGGGACGATGGTGATAATTAGTAAGAAGGACGATAGCGATAATTAGTTAAAGGGACGATAGTGATAATTAGATAAAGGGACGATAGCGATAATTAGTTAAAGTTACGATAGTGATAATCAGTTAAAGGGACGATAGTGATAATTAGTTAAAGGGACGATGGTGATAATTAGTTAGAAGGACGATAGCGATAATTAGTTAAAGGGACGATAGTGATAATTAGTTAAAGGGACGATAGTGATAATTAGTTAGAAGGACGATAGCGATAATTAGTTAAAGGGACGATAGTGATAATTAGTTAAAGGGACGATAGTGATAATTAGTTAAAGGGACGATGGTGATAATTAGTTAGAAGGACGATAGTGATAATTAGTTAAAGGGACGATAGTGATAATTAGTTAAAGGGACGATAGCGATAATTAGTTAAAGGGACGATAGTGATAATTAGTTAAAGGGACGATAGTGATAATTAGTTAGAAGGAAGATAGTGAGAATTGGTTAAAGTGACGATAGTGATAATTAGTTAAAGTTACGATACTAATAGTTAGTTAAAAGGACGACAATGATAATAAGTTAAAATTACGATAGTGATAATTAGTTAAAGGGACGATAGTGATAATTAGTTAAAGGGACGATATCAAGAATTAGTTAAAAAGGCGATAGCGAGAATTTGTTAAAAGGACGATACATATAATTAGTTAAAGGGACGATGGTGATAATTAGTTAAAGGGACGATGGTGATAATTAGTTAAAGGGACGATAATGATAATTAGTTTAAGGGACGATAGCGATAATTAGTTAAAGGGACGATAGTGATAAATGGTTAAAGGGACGATAATGATAATTAGTTTAAGGGAAGATAGTGTTTATTAGTTAAAGGAACGATGGTGATAATTAGTTAAAGGGACGAGAGTGATAATTGGTTAGGGCGTTACAGCTAAGATACAGCCGCAAAAACGATTCTTGGTTTCAGGAATGACAAAGATCGTAGGTTCCTGCTTCGATAGAAATCATTGGTACCTACGATGATAACGATACTTTATTTCTGCTACGGTAACGATCGTTGGTTTCAGCAATGATAACAATACCTGGTTTCAGCAATGATAACAATACCTGGTTTCAGCGATGATAACAATACTTGATTTCAGCGATGATAACAATACTTGATTTCAGCGATGATAACAATACTTGATTTCAGCGATGATAACAATACTTGTTCTCAGCGATGATAAAGATCGTTGGTTTCAGCAATAATAACAATACTTGTTCTCAGCGATGATAACGATCCTTGGTTTCAGCAATGATAACAATACTTGTTTTCAGCGATGATAACGATCGTTGGTTTCAGCGACGATAACAATACTTGGTTTCAACGATGACAACAATCCTTGGTTTCAACGATGATAACAATCCTTGGTTTCAGCGATGATAACAGTACTTGGTTTCAACGATTACCACAATCCTTGGTTTCAGCAATGATAACAATACTTGTTCTCAGCGATGATAAAGATCGTTGGTTTCAGCAATGATAACAATACTTGTTCTCAGCGATGTTAACGATCCTTGGTTTCAGCAATGATAACAATACTTGTTTTCAGCGATGATAACGATCGTTGGTTTCAGCGATGATAACAGTATTTGGTTTCAACGATGACAACAATCCTTGATTTCAGCGATGATAACAATACTTGCTTTCAGCACCGATAACAATACTTGTTCTCAGCGATGATAACGATCGTTAGTTTCAGCAATGATAACAATACTTGTTCTCAGCGATGATAACGATCGTTGGTTTCAGCGATGATAACAATACCTGGTTTCAGCGATGATAACGATCGTTGGTTTCAGCAATGATAACAATACTTGTTCTCAGCGATGATAACGATCGTTGGTTTCAGCGATGATAACAATACCTGGTTTCAGCGATGATAACGATCGTTGGTTTCAGCGACGATAACAGTATTTGGTTTCAGCGATGATAATAATACGTGGTTTCAGCGACGATAATAATGCTTGTTCTCATCTATGATAACAATACTTGGTCTCAACGATTACCACAATCCTTGGTTTCAGCGATGATAACAGTACTTGGTTTCAGCGATGATAATAATACGTGGTTTCAGCGACGATAATAATGCTTGTTCTCATCTATGATAACAATACTTGGTCTCAACGATTACCACAATCCTTGGTTTCAGCGATGATAACAGTATTTGGTTTCAGCGATGATAATAATACGTGGTTTCAGCGACGATAATAATGCTTGTTCTCATCTATGATAACAATACTTGGTCTCAACGATTACCACAATCCTTGTTCTCATCTATGATAACAATACTTGGTCTCAACGATGATAACAATGCTTGGTTTCAGCGATGATAACATTACTTGGTTTCAGCACCGATCAAAATCCTTGATTTCAGCGATTATAATAGTACTTGGTTTCCATGACGATAGCAATACTTAGTTTCATCGATGATAACAATACTTGCTTTCAGCGATAGTAACAATCCTTGGTATCAGCGATGATAACAGTATTTGATTTCAGCGATGATAACAATACTTGGTTTCAGCGACGATAACAATACTTGGTTTCGGCGATAATAACAATACTTGGTTTCCGCGACGATAGCAATACTTAGTTTCATCGATGATAACAATACTTGGTCTTAGCCATGATAACAATACTTGGTATCTGCGATGATAACAGTACTTGGTTTCAGCGACGATAACAATACTTGGTTTCAGCGATAATAACAATACTTGGTTTCAGCGATAATAACAGTACTTGGTCTTAGCCATGATAACGATCCTTGATTTCAGCGATTATAACAGTACTTGGCTTCAGCAATAATAACAATACTTGGTGTCAGCCATGATAAAAATACTTGGTGTAAGCGATGATAACAGTACTTGGTTTCAGCGACGATAACAATACCTGGTTTCGGCGACGATCACAGTACTTGGTTTCCGCGATGATAACAATACTTGGTTTCAGCGATGATAACGATCCTTGTTTTCAGCGATGATAGCAATCCTTGGTTTCAGCGATGATAACAATACTTGGTCCCAGCGATGATAACAATGCATGGTTTCAGCGATGATAACAGTCCATGGTTGAAGTGATGATAACAATACTTGGTTTCAGCGATAATAACAATACTTGGTTTCCGCGACGATAGCAATACTTAGTTTCATCGATGATAACAATACTTGGTATCTGCCACGATAACAGTACTTGGTTTCAGCGACGATAACAATACTTGGTTTCAGCGACGATAACAATACTTGGTTTCTGCCACGATAACAATACTTGGTTTCAGCGATGATAACAATACTTGTTCTCAGCGATGATAACAAACCTTTGTTTTAGCGATGATAACAGAACTTGATTTCAGTGATGATAACAATACTTGGTTTCAGCGATGATAACAATACTTGTTCTCAGCGATGATAACAAACCTTTGTTTTAGCGATGATAACAGTTCTTGGTTTCAGCGATAATAACAAAACTTGGTTTCAGCGACGATAACAATACTTGGTTTCAGCGACGATAACAACACCTGGTTTCAGCGATGATAACAGTACTTGGTTTCAGCAAAAATAACAGTATTTGGTTTCAGCGACGATAACAATCCTTGGTTTCAGCGATGATAACAGTACTTGGTTTCAACGATAATAACAATACTTGGTTTCAGCGACGATAACAATACTTGGTTTCAGCGACGATAACAATACCTGGTTTCAGCGATGATAACAGTATTTGGTTTCAGCAACGATAACAATACGATGTTTCAACGAAGACAACAATCCTTGGTTTCAACGATGATGACAATACTTGGTCTCAGCGATGATAACAATGCTTGGTTTCAGCGATGATAACAGTAGTCGGTTTCAGCGATGATAATAATCCTTGATTTCAGCGACGATAACAATCCTTGGTTTCAGCGATGATAACAGTACTTGGTTTCAGCGAAGATAACAATACCTGGTTTCAGCGACGATAACAATACCTGGTTTCAGCGACGATAACAGTACTAGGTTTCAGCGACGATAACAGTACTTTGTTTCAGCGAGGATAACAGTATTTGGTTTCAACGATGTTAACAGTTCTTGGTTTCAGCGATGATAACAGTACTTAGTTTCAGTGATGATAATAATCCTTGGTTTCAGCGACGATAGCAGTACTTGGTTTCAGCGACGATAACAATACCTAGTTTCAGCAAAGATAACAGTACTTGGTTTCAGCGACGATAACAGTACTTGGTTTCAGCGACGATGACAGTACTTGGTTTCAGCGACGATAACAATACCTGGTTTCAGCAAAGATAACAGTACTTTGTTTCAGCGACGATAACAGTACTTTGTTTCAACGATGTTTACAGTTCTTGGTTTCAGCGATGATAACAGTACTTAGTTTCAACGACGATAACAATCCTTGGTTTCAGCGATGTTAACAGTACTTGGTTTCAGCGAGGATAACAATACTTGTTCTCAGCGATGATAACAATCCTTGGTTTCAGCGATCATAACAATACTTGTTCTCAGCGACGATAACAGTACTTGGTTTCAGCGATGATAACAGTACTTGGTTTCAGCGATGATAACAGTACTTGGTTTCAGCGATGATAACAGTACTTGGTTTTAGCGATGATAACAGTACTTGGTTTCAGCGATGTTAACAGTTCTTGGTTTCAGCGATGATAACAATACTTCTTCTGAGCGATGATAACAATACCTAGTTTCAGCGACGATTACAATACTTGGTTTCAGCGATGATAACAATACTTGATTTCAGCGATGATAACAATACTTGTTCTCAGCGACGATAACAATACTTGATTTCAGCGATGATAACAATACTTGATTTCAGCGACGATAACAATACTTGTTCTCAGCGATGATAACAGTACTTGGTTTCAGCGATGATACCAATACTTGTTCTCGCGACGATAACAATACCTGGTTTCAGTGATGATAACAATCCTTGGTTTCAGCGATGATAACAATACTTGTCCTCAGCGACGATTACAATACTTGTTCTCAGCGATGATAACAGTACTTGGTTTCAGCGATGATAACAGTACTTGGTTGCAGCGATGATAACAATACTTGTCCTCAGCGACGATTACAATACTTGTTCTCAGCGATGATAACAGTACTTGGTTTCAGCGATGATAACAGTACTTGGTTGCAGCGATGATAACAATACTTGTTCTCAGCGACGATAACAGTACTTGGTTTCAGCGATGATAATAGTACTTGGTTTCAGCGATGATAACAGTACTTGGTTTCAGCACCGATAACAATCCTTGGTATCAGCGATGATAATAGTAGTCGGTTTCAGCGATGATAACAATACTTGGTTTCAGCGATGATAACAGTACTTGGTTTCAGCGATGATAACAATACTTCTTCTGAGCGATGATAACAATACCTAGTTTCAGCGACGATTACAATACTTGGTTTCAGCGATGATAACAGTACTTGGTTTCAGCGATGATAACAATACTTCTTCTGAGCGATGATAACAATACCTAGTTTCAGCGACGATTACAATACTTGGTTTCAGCGATGTTAACAGTTCTTGGTTTCAGCGATGATAACAATACTTGGTTTCAGCGACGACAACGGTCCTTGTTTTCTTCGATGATAAGGATTATTGGTTACAATAACGATAGAGATTTGTGCAGCAGCATATTAGTATTGTTTAACAAAGTTGTCCTTTGCGAGCATTATTACATACCTCAACACTCCCTAGCTAAATGTTTACTGTATCTTGCTCTCCGTTCATTCTTGTGGACCACACAATTCGTTCACTTTCCATTGTAATGTACCGTTTTCGCTTTGAGATGAAAAAAGCAACGAAACTTTCATTATAAACAACACAGTCAGCCTAACTCTGTCATTGATACAATGATTAATACACATGAATGATTTGTATCAAGCTAACCAATAAGTGATAATAATACATCTTCACTACTGTGGTTTTGTTATCTTAATTAAGAGTTGACGGGGGTATACAATGATGAAGACCCACCTGACCCATTACAGACCCCACTCACAGCAGGTACTGTAATAGATACCCTTGTCCCCGTATAAATTATTCAAAACTTAATTATACAACATTATTATGGAGAACTTTCTATTAAATAGGATTTATTTCTAATAATATTGATAAAATGTGACGTATGATAATGATTATAAATTTTTACAACCGTCAATTCGACAGGGCGTCGTGATTAATGAGCCTTCCTCAACTGAGAAGGTATGAGGAAAAAAACGTCAGTCAGATTTTGTCTTATCGACCTTAAATCTTTACAAATATTTATTTTACAAAAGAAAATCATGTTTTTCTGATGAAGTCTTTTAATCACGTGTCTTAGCACCATAATTAAAATGATTAATTATCGCACGATCTATGATGTAGGTAAAAGCTCTCTATCTGACTGCTCACCACATTGTAGTCATTAATCATATCCAAAATACACTTGTCAAAAATACTTGTTCCAAAGTTTGGTCCTCTTTATAATAAAAACACATGTATACACATACTTGCTATTTTTTATATACATATATGATGATGTGTGGGCTATTTTAAGTTGTAGGAAATGTATATATTTGTACCGTATGCAAAATATAGCATAAACGAGAAAGCATTTAAAAATAATTTTCGTGTTTTCAAATTGTTTAAACTTCACATCGGGAAAATTTGTAAATTTTCATTTGTGAACTAAAATATATTATTTTTGTATTGAAATATTTTATGAAAAATTGATACAAAAATAGAAATATTAATTAACTGAGAAAGAAATGATTTTCACATAATATTGAAAAATTATTAAAGATGTATCTGTCAAGAGTGTTTCAAGAACGCAAGACAGAGGCAAGTAATATTAGATTGCATGCTATATATTCAAACAAAATGTTGACATAATCTCTAGATTATGCTTCATTAACTTCTGTGAGGAATTATTTTAAAAATATTTCGTTTTAAATTTTTTTTTTAAAAAAGATGAATATTGCAGTAGGTGTGGTAAAATATAGACAACTGTATTAAAAACTGACAATGCTTTTTTTATGAGATACAATAACAAGGTGCCCCTTTAACCGTCCAACAGACCTATTGGTTTGTTTTGTGTATCTAATAACATTTTTTATCAAAAGGAACAAAATATAAATGTTGATCAAAGAGAAATTCAGTCAAGAAGAACGAAAAATGAGCCTTAACCTAAAACCAGCCAAGCACAGAAATTGCTGAGTAAAAAACCTGGGAGAAATGAAATACGGAAAACAGACGAGATATCAATCAAAATATTTCTTCAACTGTTACTGTGGAATTAACTTGTCAAAGAGAATTCTTACCGTATTATATCCAAGGAACACAAGTCTTCACTTTTCATGACCTGTTATATCAATAAATGTTGTTCATGCATCGATTTTCTTACACATATTTAATAAATTTTTTTGTTATATTCTTAAAGAGCTTTTTCATATTCTTCTTCAGTTTGTGACTAAACTTGTTCCTCAAATTTATCTCTAATATGTGGCAATGATTTGTTAAGTTGATTTTCACGTGTAATGCATCAAGGTCAGCGACGTCTTTCGTTCCCTAAGGGTTCCGTTCATTATGTCCCCTCCCGCACGTGTTAAACGCGAGCTCATCCCTATATATCATTCTTTGTCACTACATACTTTTTTGTTTTTGATAAAATAATCCACGACATAAGCCATATAAGAAACAGTGACCTTTATAAGATTTCCTGGTTTTCGTCAAGGTTCAGTTTTTAAAGGTTGTCATCGTCAATATTAAACAAAATAATTTACTAACATTGTGACGCATTTTTTCTTATGACATTTACGCATGTCGCGGTATTCTCTTGGGATATCACATCGTTTTAGAGCCGTCAAAGCAAGAGTTGGACTCTTTTGTGAGAAAAAAAGTTGGCTTAATTCGCCGTCTCATTTCCCTAAGGATGGGCTGACGACATGCGGGTACAGCGGAGAGGTAGATGCAATTTCACATCTCGTTTACATCAAAAGGAACGAGACACATGTCGAGTGTGAAAACGATGTTTTGTGGGAGTGTTAGGTCAGTTGACTCTCACTTATTGTTAAAAAGGAAAAGGATGTAAAACGGACGAATTAAGATCTTTCCAGCCAGTGTTGAAAATGTAAAACATCATTTTACGCTTGAAACATAATTTGTTATCTAGATGTGATCTTTCCTCTCATCATTTCAATTTTCAAACAAGACATGTTTGTATATCTATGACCCTTCAACTATAGTATATTCCGTTAAACAGAGAAACTACAAAATCTCGGGACCTAGAAAGTGAACATTGAAATGCTTGTTAGACATAGATGAGTAAAAATTATTGAAGTAGTTATTTGGAAATAATTCTTTTAAAATCTGATATTTTATCAAGTATTGTTCAAGTTATTGTAGACAAAGTGACAATAAAAACGAGAATAGTTTATTTGTTAAAGTGCAGCCATCGCCATCACTACTTGTTGTGACCTTGTAAGGAGACAAAAGAGACTTTCGGACTCTCTCGGATTGCCGCATAAGTCACCTGTGTTGAAACTCTCCAGTTTGTCGGGGTCGCGTGCGCTAATTAGTTTACTTACGGTTCTACCTGAAAGGTGTAAAACACGCGTCACCGCTATTAGATCTAAAGACTTTTAATCTCCAGAGGTGTATATACGTACATAGTAAGTAAGACACCCATGTCTACATACCTACATATAAAGTCTTAATCCAGTTAACCTACTAATTACAGGGATACAGTTCTCTGGCAGAGCTGCAGGCCAGACATGCACGGAAAGAAATGTGACGGCCGTGAAGGAAGATGGCGGACTAGGGAGTAGTAACTGGTTAGGTTTGGTGACCGTAGGGACTTGTAATAATACTACTTAGCTAGAGGAGGTACTTTCTGTAATTCTCATTTGTAACAGAAACAGTGATCGCTCTTAACAATATGTTAAGTACACGTTACAGTGTACAAAGGCAATAACAAAACCTTATTTCAACAAGTTTGGAAGGTACCACAAATATCCCTGGCTGTGTTCTATTCTACCGGACGTGTTCACCCAATGATAATAAGCATGCTAAATAAGAATGCTTGACTTCACTCAATAAAAAGCAAATTACCAAGGTTTCAATTAATAGAACAGAAATACATTTCACAAATAGAAAGCAGACAATGCTTGTAACGAATAACAAAAAAAACATGAAAAAGGACATTTCTGAACTCAAGTCACAAAAGGAATGAAGTGTTTTAACGAACAGACATCATATTAAAAACGAGTTAAATGACAGATTAAGAAATACAACAACATGAGAATAAAACAAACTAGGTCAGACACTTTTCCGTTACTATTTACAGGTTTAATTTTAGTGATTCCTGGATGGCAGTGATAAGTCTGGTGATATCCTAGCAAGGTCTTAAAACCTTGACAACACAGTCAAT
This sequence comes from Ylistrum balloti, assembly GCF_031769215.1. Classification (NCBI taxonomy): domain Eukaryota; kingdom Metazoa; phylum Mollusca; class Bivalvia; order Pectinida; family Pectinidae; genus Ylistrum; species Ylistrum balloti. The sequence goes on along the minus strand of NW_026781982.1, from coordinate 397,935 downwards.
CTAAGGAATATCATGTATCATAATTTAAATCTCATAAGAGATGTATATATGTTTGATGTTAAATTTTCATTAATAACAAATTTCGTACGTCATAATATCATGTATATATAACTGAATATCAAAAAATATCTCCGACTTTGTCTTTGATCGAAAAGTGGTTAAAAAGTGGATTTTGTTTAGAACGAAAATTAGCAATGAGTGCGGGCCAACCTACTAATGTAGGTTACAATACATGTCTGCTACGTGTTGAGTAGTTTTAAACGTCCAACTACATATTCAAGGATTCTCTATCTATCGTTCAATGTAAAGAAATCATCGATATTGTCAATATTTCGAGACAAATTGTTCAAAAGGAGTGCCGAGCTTTATGAATGATTTGGTAAATGTACATTTTTTACTAATGAAAAATTAAAGCTGATAAGTAATCGCCCATTATTTTCTACAGAAATGAATTTTAGAAGATATGTTTGGAGGTAGAAGGAAAGAGGCCATGAAATCAACAGACAACTACAGATTTTCGTGCTGTCTATACCAAGCTTAACGGTCACCCTACTAATGCGGTCTTCCAGAAAGGTGCCTTACGTCAAGTAATAGGGATACAAAGACTGTACCCTATTACAGAAAGTCACGTGAAATGTCTGAATGTAGAGAACAAGTGATGCAGCAAAGATGAAAACCATTGCCAGGATGTCAAAACTATTATTTTGCTTAAATTAGAGCTAATATATTTGACAAAGTCATCATCAAGAACACTTTTCGGGTTTTAAAGCATGTTGACTTTTCGTAAAAATGGAGAAAGGTTCTCTCAGACTCTCTGTTATAATTTGATCTGAGAATATTTCATATTTCTTTTGAACGTATAAATGTTATTGAATTTCGAACTGTTTAAACTGTCGGAAAGTTTTCTTCGAAATCATTCAAATTGTAAACTTATCATTAATCCCTAGATTGAATGCAGTTCTGCTACACTGTCAGGTAAACGTTAACAAAAGTGGAGAACCGTCTTTGATATGATTGTTGTCCGACTCTCCTCCGTATGTCTCTTTTTATCTGACGACTTTTTGGAGTAGGCTTTTTCCTTTTATATATATATATATATATATAGTCTATTTTTCTTAATATTGAATTATCTTCATTTTGGACAGACAGACAGACAGACGTCAGCGATGAGTCACTGGACCATTTCACAACTGTCAACAGTCTGAAGAATACTCCTCTTCAGTACTCTATATCTAGCTTATATGGGGAGAATCCTAAAGTTTAGGACTTGTCATTTTGATGTCAGATATGGAAGTATGAACACATTTGTCAACGAACGCATTCTGTAAACCGCTATGAACGCAGTGGGCATAGGACATCTTTAATAAAGCGCCATGTACGCATTAGACAAAGGACATATTTAGTGAAGCTATGAACGCAGTGGGTAAAGGGCATATTTTTTAGTTTTTTAGGTAGACACGTTCACGAAGCTATCGTCGAGTGACAGATTGTCATTGTGAGTATTTTTGGTTGCGCTTTATGCCTAAATGTAGATGGGTAGGAAAGTGTGATGTTGTAATCAGTTTGGTTATTATGTATCATAAACAAAGCCCTTAAAATGGTAAACTTTCCAAACTTTCATTTTTACCATCGCAAATCATGTAAACTTCAAGTTTGGATATAGATTTAAACAGGTAGATATCTACTCTGTATTTCAAATTGTTGCCATTGAAAATACAAAATCGTTGAAGGCAAAAGTAACCTAAATACATCAATCTGACATGCCTCGAAAATCCTTCATCAGTGAAAGGATAAGGATTGTTCCTAATTTTGTTTGTCATATTTGGAAATTTCCACTAACCACTGGTCATATGTATCCGGCCCCTGAACAACCACGGTTTAGTATATTGAAATAGTGGATTATTTCAAACTATAATATCACAGACTAGGAAATGTATATAGTTTTGGGGTGAAAGAATTTATTTGATTTTTATCATTTTGCTACATTGTATCTACTTCTAAATTGTATGGATAGATGCTGTTCTATTGTGTGCTTTTTGTCTTGAGCCAAAGTTTGAAATTCAAGGCCAGTTAATATGTTATACCTAAATAATAGTATCAGAAGTTTTAGAACGTACGGAAATAAATATTTATAAGAAATTCAATAGATTAAAAAATAGATCTTTATGCAATTGGAAATGACATTATATACATAAATAAATGGATAAACTGCTTCCTGTATGCCCAACCAATTACATCTTAGTCCTTTTCTTCCTTTTTATGAATAAATTAATTACTTCATTCCATCGAGGAATGTTTAACTTCATGTTGACAACATTGGTAATTTTGTCTGTGGTATTAATGGATTTTTTAAAAATTTTTGATCTTTTAAAATTTTCTCTACTTCCTATGGAACAGTCGATTTGTTTTTCCCTTTTGAGTTCATTTTTAAAACATTGACTGAGATGTGTTTTCTTGGTTTCGGAACCTATCGCCATATTTCAACTTTCTAAAAAGAAACCCTTTTATTTCCCTCTTTTTCCCGTCGGAAAACTCCCAGAAAATCTGGAACATTTCTCCATATACAGGTTGCTTTCCCTGCCACCGCTGTAAACACTAAATGTGTTAGACTGGCAAGGACTATTGTAGGAAGTACCAACCCGTCTATCTGAGCATCATTCAACACACAAAAGTGTATCAATTGCATGCAGCATTTTTTTTTAAAAGTCTTTATGTTTTAGCCACTGCCAAGGGACATTGATGTGTCTGTAGATTCCCGTTACTTACTTTACCGGGGCTGATCTATATCGGACGTTACAATGTCTGTAGACACTGAAACATCTTCGATATCTACGGCTGATAAAACAACCCTCGTGATTCTCCTAGTCTACTTCCCCATCAAACAACTTATCCTGCATTGTTGTCTTCGGGCTCTTCAAGCGAAACAAATAAATCATTAAATAAGTTTTTTTTAAGTTGGTAGAGTTATAAAACTAATATCCTAGACACCTCGTTAAGAATATCTAAAATATCATTTGAATTAATCTTAATAATTTCAAAATTCTTATTTAAGATTAGATTGTTCTATTTGATATTCATGCAAACAATGCCCCAATCAAGTTATGCTCACTGAATCGTGATTCTATAAGAATTTCGCCAGACACGTTGGAGAATTGACTCCATAAGAAACCTGTCTCTTAAAGGGTACTTCTTTTTATCGTGGCAATCAACAATTTTTATGATTATCAAATCGTTTATGGTCAAGCTGTTTGGCCACTTTGAAGATGGTTCTTCGACGGCCCTTCTGGAACCGGTGACGTGACTCGAAACTACAATCAGCTTGCAACAAAGGAAGTTGGGTGATCTAACTAATAAATAATCGGAGGTCGTGACTAAGAGTCCGGCGCGCATCTGACCACGGAATCTTAGGACAGGAAATTAGTATTTTTTTCTTTTTACACATACCGTTTTTTGTTTATATTTCAAACCTAGGTTCATTTTGAGACAGAACTAAAGTATTATTTAAAGGATTATAATCATTTTAGCGACACAATATCAGAGGAAATTCATAGAAATTCTTGTATTTGATAAGAAAGGATTATTGTTTTAAAACCTTAAATATTGAAATAAACCTCAGTATATTGTACATTCATCAACTCTGAAATATAAAACTATTCCTAGAGAAATTCCTGAAATTGATGTGTTATTGGTTTTGAAATCAGCAAGCATTTGTAATCTTATATTTACAAACATGACATTTTCCTTGACCAGTATCAGACAAGTATAGAGTATGGTTTTACTATATCTTTGATATTTATTTAATGTATTTAAAAAAAATTGATGTCTCTTAAATCAGCTGTTCATTTGATATTCAAGGAATTTGGTGGAATAATGTTTCCTGTTCGAAATTATGTAAATACGGAAGTAAAAATAGTTTGCTTGTTATACTTCAGTATCATAGTCAAAGTAGGCTCAATCTTTTTCCCCCTTGTACCTGAAGGATGTTTTATTTGCATCAAATGTAGAGCTGGATATCGTGATGAATCGAAGCCTAACTCCTTAAAGTATGAAACAGAACTACGATTGTTTTCTTAAAAATCCGTCAGCAATATTTGAAGAACAAATTGTCCCAAAATAATAACAGTTTTGGTATGTACGGGAAATGGTTTTATGACCTCAGTTATTGTCCAAGAACGTTGATAATTAATAGAGAAGGAAAGCACATCTAGTGAGGAAAGGGAAAGAGGAGAAAACAAATGAAAGAACACATGAATGAATGAACAAAAAAGGAAAGAAAAATATTGAAATATATTCAAAGAGTGACATTTGTAAGAAAAATGGAATAAGCTTTGATGCTAAGTGATTGAAGTGGAAGGAGGAAACAGGAAAAAAAATTGGGAGTGAGGGAAATGAAATAAAGAAGATTATGTATTAGAACGTTTTATAAAGCCATACAAAATTTTGTACAAAAGACACAAAATTAACATACCTTTCATTAAATCAAGAATTAGATTTAAAGGATTTAAAATATCGCGTCATAAGTGATATAAACCCAGGGTATGTGCATATAGAAAGAAAGACGAACAGTTCCATAAAAATTAGTAGCCATTTACCGTTGAGAGCCTTAGTCACGTTTCGTAACCATGGTACCTTGTCTACGGAAAGTTCCATCAGTTTCTGATTAAACAGTGAAACATTTGGTTCTTTGTTGTGGAATCTGAAGAGAAATAAAACTCTAAATTAGTCCTCTCATATGATCGTGAGGCCATTGCTATAGGTCATTTTCACCTGAATGTTAAAGAGATTGATTAAAGAAACGTGTTAGTTGTTAGAGAAATAGGTTGCAAAGGAAGAAATAGAAAAAAGCTAAAAGGGAAAATTTCTGTAAGGGAAGGAATTGCTGTGAAGGATGAACGAGAGCAATGAACTGGGGCGAACACAACAGCTGAGAAAGGTGACTGAAGTAGTGGAATAAAAAATAAAAGAACAAAAATGGATGTAGAGTAACCTTATGGAGATTGGTACATTTGTGTCTAGTTCAGCTTTACGTAACACCGAGCGGAGCAGCTATTTTAGACAACTTTTGTACGATGTAGCTCGATAAATATTCTTTGTCCTAAGTTGTCTGTAACTCTTTGGGGTCTCCTTTTCCTTCTGAGTTCTACAAAGCACCAAATTACTCGTTCGGGTTTTTATATACTTTTTTCACGACCTTAGTTTTTTTTTTATCTTTTGCCAGTTAACATATTATACAACAGTCTAGTACGGAAATGTCATAGAATTTCATTGTTGTTTAATTACGGGTGTAATTTTAGAAAAGACATGCAATATTGCTTTTGGGTTTTTTTATATCATTTTATTTTCTCTTTTACTTGGTACTATTTATAAACATGGTATACATACTTTGAACTATTTCCTTGAAATACCTGGAGTTAGAAGGTAGATTCGTGAGGTTATAGGAGGCATATTGTTAAGGAAATCTGAGGGTGACGTGGACGAGGTCGTGGCCAGCCGGATGTATTTCATAATTCGATATTGAGAGAGGTCAAAAAGGTCATATGGAATACATTACTTTTGCTTGACGGAATCAAGAGTAATTAGGATCTACTAATGGAATGATATGCCTTACACTTTGATACTTGAAATGAAATAACAGTAGAATGAACTTTCGCTCCGTCATCCGAGTTTGTTTGTGATAGTCGACATCAAAATCAGTAATACCTAATTCTTTTTACAAAAGTCATTACTAAACATTGATTCAAAGCCAAACCTATTTCAACCCACAAATCAACAGAATAATATCATCACAATAGAAGTCTGACCATGCATTTTCCCTTTAAACAGAATTAAAAACTACCAGGTCATCAGTCATGGTGAAAACTTTAGAATTTATCAAATAGACAAACCAAAATAACTCTTACTGATTTACACTAAAATGGTATGACGAGTGTTAAACCTTTCATGTCTTGTCGGGTATTTAAAATTAAATGTTATAAATTTTAAAATATATAGTTTTAATGATTTTATTGACCTTTGAATTTTAAAACAAAATGTCACGTATCAAATGGATAAGAGTATTCAGTTACGTTTCGTGGCGATTTTGGTGGACAGCTTTTAAAATGTCACGGCAGAGAAAGGAGTCTCTTTAAAATGCCTAAGTGAAAAAAAACTGCATTAGGACTGTCCAGTCAGGGGGTTTAACTGATAAGTCAAATGGTGTGGAAACAGCAACAAGGTGATGCAGGAGGAAAAAGAGTCTGTGAGACCACAATCACCTACACCTTGCCAAGTCGTCTAGGTGCTTAACATTATTCTTATTAATTCAATTAACTCCCGTACAATGTCTTAAGAAGAACGTGTGACGAATGTAGTCCGGGTGTTAAATCTCAACACGGCCAGCGTACTTTGAATTTAAAGAAACAATTGATTTAATTGTTGATATCCTGACTAGACTAGGCTTGCCACGTGTTTTTCCTATACGGGTCCAACGTTTACATAGATTTATTTTGTACTCACCTATATAATTTTGATCAATGGAAGCCATTAATTTAAACAAAAATAATTCAATCTTACAACGACATTTTTTATACAAAGAATTAAGAATAAGATTTCAAGATAAATTGAACGTAAGGATTTATATGTTAAAGTTCACTTGAGCAACAAAACATGTCGAATGTAACTTCCGATTATTTTTATTAGCAGAGATATCAGGGAGAACATGTTCAATGTCTTAGTATTTAAAATGGTAGGGAAAGTTTACATAATACAATCTTTATGTCGAAGTCGACAAAGAGCATTGAAAAGCTGCGAGTTATCCGGGTATTCGATTTAAGTGAGTTAAAATGTTTGATTTGAAGTTTGCGCGAGATCGCCGAGCTTACTAGGAATTAAACGTGAATTTTGAACGATAGCAAAGTTCGACTGTACTCAAGGGTCATTTTAGACAGGTTCCGGTATACATGTATATGTGAATACGCACGCTTCTGTGATATAACATGCACCCTTGTTGTAGGTTAAATGTTATGTACTCATGCTTTGAAATATAATCAAACATCAGGAGGAGACCAACTTCATGTGTAACCAGACCAAAATATAGACAAAGCGAGTTTATTTGATTTACTCAGGAAAAGGGCAGCCTTTATCACATGGGAAATCTTTTGCATGCCATAAAGTTCCTATGAAACTGTATTTTCAAAAGCAAAACGTTCACGATGATTCTTATCCAATATTATATTCAATTATGTTATGAAATTGAATGCTTTTTATTTTCAAAGACGATCGATTTTATCAACCGGAAACTGAATGAGTGTACTAGTTTAAGAGTGCGCATCGGTGCTTGTAGACCCGGTAGAGTAAAAATGTGACATCTGGTTTTGTCATAAAGTTTTATGCCTTTTTATATTCTTTTATATCAGGTGTTCTGATTTATTCATTTTAAATTTTAAAATGAATACCGTCACTTTCAGCTTCTATTTTGTTTATGGGTCAACATTGTAATTTGCTAGGAGAATACATTTCCTATAAGATATCTTAGATTTTATATGGAATTTATTTTTTATGCCACAAAGGTTGTCCGATAGCCTCTAGTGCTTTTTAACTTATGGTAGTAAGATTGAAATCTTTATAACTAAAATACCGTTATCGTTGTTATTTATCGGGCCCATTTAAGGCCATAATTAACTGTCACATAGAGTGATAGAACTAAGGTGGAATTTCATTTACATTTTAACGTCAAAAGGTTTTCTAAGTTCACAGTAAAAAATCTGTTTTCTCTATCCATTTTGTTGCAGCCGTTTTATCAACTAATATGTAAAGTATAGAGAAACATAGGCACAGTCTAATATTAAGAGTGTGGTTTTCATCAAAGGACTAATGATATTATCAATAAAATCATATTTTTAAAGAGCAGAAATCACAAACAATTGTTTAAGTTTCCATTAGATTTATTACAGTTGATTTCTTTTGAAGGTTTTAACATGATCTGTAAAACTACTCGATATACAAACATGCAATACAGTTATTGTCACTTTGTCGAACATCAACCCACCAGAATTTATCGCTCAATTATAGTTAATCATGTTGTAATGGGCCAGAAAGCCCTTAGGCTAGGTATTGTACCGTTAAGTTTGCATGCTTGGAACCCCGTTTTGATGAGATTTTCCCCATGTCCCATTAAATGAGTTCAGATAAATATCAAAAGTAAAATTTTATACACTGTTTCGCCACCAAAGTTACAGATATGAAAAACACGAAATTCGTGATACGTAAAGCACGGTTAGTTTTGTTCAAATCAAGGTTGATCAGGCTGTTTGAAATCATCTCCAAATCTTCAATGAAATCATTCATTCATTTTATCAATTCTATTGAATGAAGCTTATTTCGGGGGGGAAATAATAGCATTTTAAAGTTTTCATATATATATGAAGTTTTTTAAGTCTGAAAGTTTTCTCCAATCCCTGTGTATGACTGTACTATAACTATATTGAGGCTTGGCGGTAGCGGGTTTCGGCACAGACAGAACGCTTCGTGATCATAGCTACTTTAGAAAATGTTTTGGTCAGTTTAGGCGAAATATTGGGCAGTAAAACATCAATGTTCTTTTGTCATAAGATCAATTTTTTTCATGTGATCGAAATGTAATTTTCAGGTTTTTTCTCTCGGAGAATGAACACGTGATATACAGTATGTAGACTTTGAATCACGTATATTGATGTCTTTTTTGTTCAGTTTCAGAAACGTTGCTTAATGTAAGTATATACATCAAGTAAGTTTGTATTACTCGTGGTTTATAAAGCTGATATGTCCTAATGACCGTCATGCAATGTGATCACGCACGCGCAAAGCCCGAGTCCGCTTCGTACCGATAATCGTATCTAGCAATAAAAAGGACATTACTATCCAGACCTACGTGATTTATTTTTTGGTTATTGTTTTACGATCTTGTTCACAAAAAAATTAAAGCAAACATGATGACAAGTATGAATATAATGTTTAAAAGAATGTTCATAAGCATCATATCGCTTGATTCAAACACATAATCAACCTATGTTCACGATGGGTATTTTTTTTTTCAAACGATGTTCAACTTTTTTCAGTAAAGGGACAATGATAGATTCATTTGGAATTTTCTGAACGATGTTAAATATCACTCACAAATCCAAATTGTGACGACACGTTAGTACTGATGATGACAAAATCTTCATGAATATTGCCATTTCAAAGAGCCAGAAGAAATTTCTATCTGTCTCTTTACGATCGCTCTGTGGAGCACCCCGTGTCTGAGAGCTGAAGCATTTAATACAGACAGGTGTCGCTAATGTGAGCAGGCTTGTGGAAGACAAGGAGTACCTCTCTGATTATTATCAAAGATTTTATTTATTCACATTGAAACATTTGAAATAAATACGTAGCTTTATCAATTTTCACCACGTATGGCATTACGCAAACTAGAAGAACTTTTAACATGGATTACAAACATTCTATATAAAATCTCGTATACTAGTTTTACATTTGTTGACATGAAATATTGAACCAACAACAAAATGATTTGGTTTTTATTTTCTTTTTGTCCCCCATTTTGACGACACTGAAGGACACACTGTCACTGAACATTGCTTTATGATGAAATCACTCTATCAGTCCCAATGATAATTTTCAAACATTCATGGATATTGATATAGAATTCTGTATTATCGCAGGCTTGTATAGACTGGTTGCAACCGCAACGGGAACACGTGCGACCCTAGCTGTAGGTGGCACTGTACATTCTACTTTCATTGCCTTCGATTTCACTCGGAAATCGATAAGAATCGTGCATATTTTTAAAATAATACAACAGCGTACAACAGGAAAACACAACAAAGTACAACATGTAAACACAACAGGGTACAATATGAATAATACAACAGTGTACAACATGTAAACACAACAGAGTACAACAGACAACATGTAAACACAACAGTGTACAACATGTAAACACAACAGAGTACAACATGTCAACACAACAGAGTACAACATGAAAACACGACAGAGTACAACATGTAAACACAACAGAGTACAACATGTTCAGACAACAGAGTGCAACATGTAAACACACCAAAGTACAACATGTAAACACAACAGAGTACAACATGTTAACACAACAGAGTACAACATGTAAACACAACAGAGTACAACATGTAAACACAACAGAGTACAACATGTAGACACAACAGTGTACAACATATAAACACAACAGAGTACAACATGTAAACACAACAGAGTACAACATGTAGACACAACAGTGTACAACATATAAACACAACAGAGTACAACATGTAGACACAACAGTATACAACATATAAACACAACAGAGTACAACATGTAGACACAACAGTGTACAACATATAAACACAACAGAGTACAACATGTAGACACAACAGTGTACAACATATAAACACAACAGAGTACAACATGTAAACACAACAGAGTACAACATGTAGACAAAACAGTGTACAACATATAAACACAACAGAGTACAACATGTACACACAACAGTGTACAACATATAAACACAACAGAGTACAACATGTAAACACGACAGATTACAACATGTAAACACAACAGAGTACAACATGAAAACACTACAGAGAACAGCATTGAAACACGACAGAGTACAACATGTAAACACAACAGAGTACAACATGAAAACACTACAGAGAACAGCATTGAAACACGACAGTGTACAACATATAAACACAACAGAGTACAACATGAAAACACTACAGAGAACAGCATTGAAACACGACAGTGTACAACATATAAACACAACAGAGTACAACATGTAAACACACCAGAGTACAACATGTAAACACAACAGGGTACAACATGTAAACACTACAGTGTACAACATGAATGACACACCAGAGTACAACATGTTCCAACAACAGAGTACAACATGTAAACACAACAGAGTACAACATGTAGACACAACAGTGTACAACATATAAACACAACAGAGTACAACATGTAAACACTACAGAGTACAACATGTAGACACAACAGGGTACAACATGTAAACACTACAGTGTACAACATGAATGACACACCAGAGTACAACATGTTCCAACAACAGAGTACAACATGTAAACACAACAGAGTACAACATGTAAACACAACAGAGTACAACATGTAGACACAACAGTGTACAACATATAAACACAACAGAGTACAACATGTAAACACAACAGAGTACAACATGTACAATAGTGTACAACATATAAACACAACAGTACAACATGTACAACATATAAACACAACAGAGTACAACATGTACACAACAGTGTACAACATATAAACACAACAGACAACATGTAGTAAACACGACACAACATGTGTACAACATGTAAACACATTGAAACACGATGTACAACATGTAAACACAACAGACAGATTACAACATGTAAACACAACAGAGTACAACATGAAAACACTACAGAGAACAGCATTGAAACACACAACCGACAGAGTACAACATGTAAACACAACAGAGTACAACATGAAAACACTACAGAGAACAGCATTGAAACACGACAGTGTACAACATATAAACACAACAGAGTACAGCATGGAAACAGGACAGAGTACAACATGTAAACACAACAGAGTACAACATGAAAACACAACAGAGAACAGCATTGAAACACGACAGAGTACAACTTGTAAACACTGCAGAGTACAACATGTAAACACAACTTGTAAACAGAATACTGAATCAAATATAAATTCGATAACATTATGGCAAAATAAAAAAAAGAAAACAAAATTACACGAAGATGATCAAAAAGGTCAGGTGGTCCGGAAGGACAAGCGTCTTCTGCTTTGTCGACGAAAACTATAATATATTGCGACCATTTCTCATGAAAACGGCTCTCACTTTCTCTTGTTTGCAAAAGGGGAGCTTTCGTCAATGTATATCTTAGATCTGATGCATCCCAAAACGACACTATAAATGGTTTATAAGTAAATAGTCAGGATTGACAGGTACAACAGTAAAAACATATGGATTGTGAAATACTTAAAGTAAAACTACACTATAAATGGTTTATAAGTATTTAGTCAGGAATGAAAAGTACAACAGTAAAAACAGATGGATTGTGAAATACCCAGAGCAAAGTAATGGAATATTGTTGAATAAAGATTTCGAAATTTTCAAATATTTTTTGACAATTATGGACTGTTCAACCTATCAAATGTGCTTACACAATGTCTTTAATAGACAACAGTTAGGTAATGTGGACGCATTGTCAAGAGACAATGCAGCAATTTAGGGGCAGAATGAGATAGCCGTTTCCTCACTGTATCGAACGAATCCCCTAGGGGTCACGTGATTCGGAAGTGCACAAGGATCACTCCAGGAAAGAAAAATAAAAAAAAAAAAAAAAAACAATCGAAATATGGATAATAAGATAAATTTTAGTTTCTACAATATTAGTATAGCAAAAGATACATAAAGTAGACGTCATTTGAAAAAAAGGACTTCCTTCGTGATTCATCACACCCACAGGAAAATACACAACAGAGTACAACATCACACCCACAGGAAAATACACAACAGAGTACAACATCACACCCACAGGAAAATACACAAGATTTGGTTTTCACTTTCAGTTTTTTTCACGGCGTTAACATTACATGTGATTTGTTTATTTTATATGTACACAAATTTAGGCAAAGTTTATTGAGGCGATCTGATCCTGTTTGTCCTTTTGAGATGAAGCTATAGTACATGTTGTCTTTGTTATGTAACCATTTTACCTTTGGCCTTGTAAATGTGTGTTGGAATTTTAGAGTAGTATGGTACGGAATGATATACGCTGTCCTGTGTTTGTTTTTAATACGTTCTTTTTCAAGGTGAATCAACACTGTACTTTTATAATAGAACCAGATGAGGCAAATAAGTAAACAAATAAAAAAAAGGATTTTTTAAGATGTGTAAATCGTTTCTGAGGTTCATGTGGAACGCCCTATATCTATCTAGTCTTGAAAATAATGTATTTTTGAATAACAGCTCTACATCTAAGACATTTAATTGTGATTTTTAAATTTAAAATTGATTGGTCTGTCAACACTAAATTTATGACTGTACGTGTATGTATTTATGGTGTATTATGTTTATTTCTGACCACCATGTTGTCTTGGGAGAAGACTTGTATAGGCTCTAGCCTGCTGTCTAATCCTATTGATTGTTTATATCAATACAATATTTTGAAATAAAAATGTGATTTTTCGATGACTAAACTATAATCTTCATCAGCGGAAGGCTTATTTACATGTGTTTTCTGTTCCCAGGTGATGAATACTTGTGGAAAGCAGGTGAGAAAACAGGTATTTCTCTCTGGTATATGTAAATATCAATATATAGATAACAGGTGTAATGTGACAATAGTGTACCACTTCATCATCCTTCGTCAGTATCCACAGTCAAATAACAACATTTTTAAATAAAAAAATCACATATCTAAACAGGTAAGTTATGTGTTAGTTATTCTGGTACAGTTTGTACTATCAATAGGAAAGTTTACAAAGATAAAGGATACTGAAAATCACAGCCGACACATCAACAGAACAACATCAATCTAGTGAGAAAGGACACTATATAAAACTCGATTGTTGTATTCATTTTAATATTGATAGAAGACTTTCTGTGAATTATGAGTTATGTGTGATTAAGGTATGTATCATCCTCAGCAACAGATATATCAGTAAATAGTAGAAACAATAACTACAATTTCTTCTGAAGATTAATATCATAGATATATTATTTACCAAGTAAATCATAGTGTAAGATGCTGGTGATCGATTTTACCTAACTCATAGTTAACAAAAGTGATGTCACACAACAACAGTGATAAACTGGTACAGATTGCAAATTTTTGAAAATTTTCCCACAAAATTAAAAAGCTTTTAAATATATGGTTAAGTGTAGATCGGGCGATAGAGTACTTAGTGAGGGAGAAAGTTGGTTTCTATTGTAAAAAGTAAAACTCCTCATATTTCATTATCACACTGAATTACAGGTAGTTAAACACACGAGCAATTCTAGTTAGATTATACATACCCTGATTTGCTTTATGATTCATATGTTGAAATGTCTAAACAGATATGCTTGTTTTGTTTTCTTCAATAAAATAACTTTTTAAGAAAAGTGTTAAATCCTAGTTAGTTTATAAATGTGTTCATTACACCTTGGATAAACTTTAAACAGCAACAAATTACAGAACGTAGATTATTTTATCGAACAGTAATACGCATATAAAAAGTTATACCTATCTCAAAAACGTAATCTGGTAACAAGGTAATTAAACAGGTTTCATCTCTGTTCTTTATCTGGTTGATTATACGTAACATGTTGCTGTCGTTCACAGGACGTTTCTCAACCAGCAAGGATGTCAGGCCGAATGCTTCTTTACAAACTCATGAAGCGGGTTCCGTTTGAGAATATGCTATCTTGATAGATGAAAGGTTTTCCTAACAAAACAAGTCTCATTATATCTTTAGGTGAAGATACTAAATTCTGATCAGGTGGATTGTACAAAGAGAACGCTATGATATTTAATATTTCTGTTTTTCATATCGCTCTGTGTATGTAGACCTATGCTGTTCCTGTTTTACAGTGTCGAAGTCTGTGTGTACTTGTCTATCCTTCTTCGGTCAATTAAACCTTTTGTCTTTCTGACTTTGCGTTCCTCTGCATAATTGTTTTTCTGTTTGTGTGTCTTCCTGTTTGCGTGTCATCTTGTTTGTGTGTCTTCTTGTTTGTGTGTCTAACTGTCTGTCTGTGTTCCTGTTTGTGTGTCTTCCTGTTTGTAAGTCTTCTTGTCTGTATGTCTTCTTGTCTGTATGTCTTCCTGTGTGTGCGTCTTCCGTTTGTGTATTATCTGGATTGCGTATCTCTCAGTTTACCAAGTTCAATTTCTGTTTCTTCCTGTTGAGGTGTATATGATGCTCTGTTTGTGTGTATTCCTGTTTGTGTGTGTTCCTGTTTGTGTGTCTTCCTGTCTGTATGACTTACTGTTTGTTTGTTCCTGTTTCTGTTTAATCCGTTTGTGTGTGTTGCTGTTTCTGTATAATCCGTTTGTGTGTGTTCCTGTTTCTGTATAATCCGTTTGTGTGTGTTTCTGTTTCTGTTTAATTAGTTTGTGTGTGTTCCTGTTTCTGTATAATCAGTTTTTGTGAGTTCCTGTTTCTGTATAATCCGTTCGTGTGCCTTCCTGTTTCTGTATAATCCGTTTGTGTGTGTTGCTGTTTCTGTATAATCCGTTTGTGTGTGTTGCTGTTTCTGTATAATCCGTTTGTGTGTGTTCCTGTTTCTGTATAATCCGTTTGTGTGTGTTTCTGTTTCTGTTTAATCAGTTTGTGTGTGTTCCTGTTTCTGTATAATCAGTTTTTGTGTGTTCCTGTTTCTGTATAATCCGTTTGTGTGAGTTCCTGTTTCTGTATAATCCGTTTGTGTGTGTTCCTGTTTCTGTATAATCCGTTTGTGTGTGTTCCTGTTTCTGTATAATCCGTTTGTGTGTGTTCCTGTTTCTGTATAATCCGTTTGTGTGAGTTCCTGTTTCTGTATAATCCGTTTGTGTGAGTTCCTGTTTCTGTATAATCCGTTTGTATGTGTTCCTGTTTCTGTATAATCCGTTTTTGAGTGTTCCTGTTTCTGTATAATCAGTTTTTGTGTGTTCCTGTTTCTGTATAATCCGTTTGTGTGAGTTCCTGTTTCTGTTTAATCCGTTTGTGTGTGTTCCTGTTTCTGTATAATCCGTTTGTGTTTGTCCTGTTTCTGTATTTTCAGTTTGTGTGTGTTCCTGTTTCTGTATAATCAGTTTTTGTGTGTTCCTGTTTATGTATAATCCGTTTGTGTGTGTTCCTGTTTCTGTATAATCCGTTTGTGTGAGTTCCTGTTTCTGTATAATCCGTTTGTGTTTGTTCCTGTTTCTGTATAATCCGTTTGTGTGTGTTCCTGTTTCTGTATTTTCAGTTTGTGTGTGTTCCTGTTTCTGTATAATCCGTTTGTGTGTGTTGCTGTTTCTGTATAATCCGTTTGTGTGTGTTCCTGTTTCTGTATAATCCGTTTGTGTGTGTTCCTGTTTCTGTATAATCCGTTTTTGAGTGTTCCTGTTTCTGTATAATCCGTTTTTGAGTGTTCCTGTTTCTGTATAATTCGTTTGAGTGTGTTCCTGTTTCTGTATAATCCGTTTTTGAGTGTTCCTGTTTCTGTATAATCCGTTTGTGTGTGTTCCTGTTTCTGTATAATCCGTTTGTGTGTGTTCCTGTTTCTATATAATCCGTTTGTGTGTGTTCCTGTTTCTGTATAATCCGTTTTTGAGTGTTCCTGTTTCTGTATAATCCGTTTGTGTGTGTTCCTGTTTCTGTATAATCCGTTTGTGTGTGTTCCTGTTTCTATATAATCCGTTTGTGTGTGTTCCTGTTTCTGTATAATCCGTTTGTGTGTGTTGCTGTTTCTGTATAATCCGTTTGTGTGTGTTCCTGTTTCTGTATAATCCGTTTGTGTGTGTTCCTGTTTCTGTATAATCCGTTTGTGTGTGTTCCTGTTTCTATATAATCCGTTTGTGTGTGTTCCTGTTTCTGTATAATCCGTTTGTGTGTGTTTCTGTTTCTGTATAATCCGTTTGTGTGTGTTCCTGTTTCTGTATAATCCGTTTGTGTGTGTTCCTGTTTCTGTATAATCCGTTTGTGTGTGTTCCTGTTTCTATATAATCCGTTTGTGTGTGTTCCTGTTTCTGTATAATCCGTTTGTGTGTGTTGCTGTTTCTGTATAATCCGTTTGTGTGTGTTCCTGTTTCTGTATAATCCGTTTGTGTGTGTTCCTGTTTCTATATAATCCGTTTGTGTGTGTTCCTGTTTCTGTATAATCCGTTTTTGAGTGTTCCTGTTTCTGTATAATCCGTTTGTGTGAGTTCCTGTTTCTGTATAATCCGTTTGTGTGAGTTCCTGTTTCTGTATAATCCGTTTGTGTGAGTTCCTGTTTCTGTATAATCCGTTTGTGTGTGTTCCTGTTTCTGTATAGTCCGTTTTTGAGTGTTCCTGTTTCTGTATAATCCGTTTGTGTGAGTTCCTGTTTCTGTATAATCCGTTTGTGTGTGTTCCTGTTTCTGTATAATCCGTTTGTGTGTGTTCCTGTTTCTGTGTTTTCCGTTCGTTTGTGTTCCTGTTTGTATGTCTTTCTGTTTGTACGTCTTTCTCTTTGAATATTGTTTACAAAACACAAACATGTCTGATATGTAGAAAAATATGATTCGCTATTATTTCATATATATATTGTAAAGGAACTTGATGTATGTGTGCTTGTCGTGTCTCTGGTGTGCCTATTTCGTTCGAACTGCACGTGGATACATTAACCTATATGTAAACGGACTGATGTACTTTTGAAGTCAACAAATCAATTCTGAAATTATTTGATCGATGAATTCGCTAAATAAAGCAATTCAGAGCTTTATTTTAAGTTTACATTTTTGATAGATTAAAAGCAACGTGAGTTGTTATACTTCAGGACTCTCCAAGTCTACAGTACAAGTGGCTCGATGTTGTTGCACTAAATAATGATACTTTTTGTCGCGATATCTACACTCATTTAATCATCTGTCGGTCAGTAATTATTTCTGTCACAGTGATGTCTGTCTGTCCGTCCGTTTGTCTGTCTATCTGTCATATGTGTAGGATGTATACCACGAGCACAAGGACTTCTTCAAGCCAGTGTTACGCCTCAATACGGAAACCGTCTGCAGTTACCTCGGGACACACCTCCATACGGAAACCATCTGCAGTTACCTCGGGATACACCTCCATAAAGAAACCATCTGCAGTTACCTCGGGATACACCGCCATACGGAAACCGTCTGCAGTTACCTCGGGATACACCTCCATATCGAAACCATCTGCAATTACCTCGTGATACACCTCCATACGGAAACCGTCTGCAGTTACCTCGGGATACACCTCCATACGGAAACCATCTGCAGTTACCTCGGGATACACCTCCATACGGAAACCGTCTTCAGTTACCTCGGGATACATCGCCATACGGAAACCATCTGCAGTTACCTCGGGACACACTTCCATACGAAAACCATCTGCAGCTACCTCGGGATACACCGCCATACGGAAACCGTCTGTTGTTACCTCGGGATACACCTCCATACGGAAACCATCTGCAGTTACCTCGGGATGCACCGGCATACGGAAACCGTCTGTTGTTACCTGGGGATACACCTCCATACGGAAACCATCTGCAGTTACCTCGGAATAAACCTCCGTACGGTAACCGTCTGTTGTTACCTCGGGTAACCCTCCATACGGAAACTATCTGCAGTTACCTAAAGATACTCCTCAATACGGAAACCATCTGCAATTACCTCGGGATACATCGCCATACGGAAACCATCTGCAGTTACCTTAAGATACTCCTTCATACGGAAACCATCTGCAGTTACCTCGGGATACACTCAAATCTTCCCTTTAATTTCCCTTAAAGTCACAATGTCTAAAAACGGTGTAAAGGAGCAAACAAGAAAAATTGGTATAAACAATAGATAAATAGCCACAAGATCTGAATAATACAAAACTGATTATATAGTCTACTGCTGTATGTCAGTATTTAATTCATTTGAACAGTGGCATAGTTAAAGATATAATGTACACATTATGAAGTAACCACTCCAACCCCCATCTTTGTTCGATTCATGCATTCTAAATTTGTATTGAAATGCACTATTTGAATTGCATATCTTTTGTACAATTTTAGTGATTTAGTAAAGCTTTGTCATTCGAAATCAGGCCTTCATCATCTTCTGGTGTAAAAATTACATATTTTCATGGGACTAAAAACTCGTGTTATTTTTTAAATGCACGTTATATTTTGCGGGTGTTTGAAAACATTGTTACTGGGAATCACGAAATCATCTTACCAACTTTTCCAATGAAATATTTAGTAGTGTATGAATTCGCTGAAATATGAATTTAATTGAAAGTGGTAACAACGAAATCATCGAGAATATATCCCCCTCGAAAATGATTGATATGACAGTACTCCCTCAAAGGCAGCCTTGTGGATGATACTATTGTTTTTACCTCCATTGATTTTGTGTTTAAGTTACGCTTGGATTAATCAAACACCCATGTTGTATGAATAAAATGATTACACTCACTTTAAAAGCATTACAAAATTATTTTGATTTGAATTGGTTTGGAAAAA
Organism: Ylistrum balloti; assembly: GCF_031769215.1. Classification (NCBI taxonomy): domain Eukaryota; kingdom Metazoa; phylum Mollusca; class Bivalvia; order Pectinida; family Pectinidae; genus Ylistrum; species Ylistrum balloti. Next base: position 378,710 of record NW_026781982.1, on the reverse strand, counting down.
AATTAATTTTAAAAAAGAGACGTATTTTGATTCATACCAAGAAATAGGTTCGATGAACCAAAGTTGAGATGCACTCTAAGAAATTAATTTCTCTTGTAAAGTAATTAATGTTATTTTAGATAAGAAAAAAGGAATGTGAAGCAGATCAACGAGTAACAATGTCTTATTTTCAAAATGTCAAAAGTGTGATCAACCTTATCTCCTGTATGATATCATTGATGTTTATTCCTCAGCGGCGTCATTAAACAGAAAAAAATTAGGCTAAATCAGACAGTACATGGCTTAGAAAATTACACTTTAGCAACAGTTCTAGATATGCAAGATGTCTTGTGACATTCTAATCCCATCAGGTTTATAATACATTCTCACTACAAGCCCAGGAGATCAGGACTCACTCGGTTCAAATTCTTAAATTCGTAATGTCATGACAAGTCTGTGATTTTGCCCCACTGCTTTTCATCATCATTATGTGTTTAAACTACTTTGAACTCATTACCACCTATTTCTTGTTGTTACCTATACGAGATGCTCATAGACATAAGCAACTGAAAGTGATTACTTCATAATGGTAACGCTGTGCTAATCAACTTATCTCCGATTTTTACAGTCTTTGTTACCATCACATGCACTAAATGTATGTTTGTATGAGACAAGTCGCTCGAGCTCTACAGAGCGCGTGAAGGTGATGGTTAGAACTACACTATCGGACTTGTCTTTCTCCCTGTAGGTTTCCTTTCATCCAAGACAAGGACAATGCTATCCTTATGTGTGTAATTCCTCTTTTTGACCGGAACAGAAGTGTCCCGTAAAATGACAAAATGGCTTCCCCCCAGTACGTCAACCGCCAGTTCCGTGCAACCGTAATCACTTGTCGAAATGTCGATGTGCATTCTTTCTCTCCTTACTTTGCTGCCATTAATCAGTCGGGGCCCCCAAAGGACTACCTCTTGACTTCTAGTAACCACCGCCAGCCCTGTGCCACACTAGCGGCAGGTGGAACCGTTCCGACATATTGGCCGGCTATCCGAGTTTAATCATTTCACTGAACACGTAATCAAATTAACATTGATCAGTGCGGGCTCGTAACGACGAAGATGATTTCCCTAGCGAATTGATAAACAACACTCTACAATCCGTTATCAGAACGATGTGCGCTCCCCACCATTTTAATTATCAATATTTTCTTGAATGAGCGTTCATCGGAAGCTAAAGGAAATATGATAAAGTTCTTCTATTGTAAGGTCGCTGCATTTGTGGCGGTATGATACATAGGCCAATGCCTACATTATCAAATTGACAATATATCTTCCTTGGGACAAAGAAAAAACATTTCATGGATTTTTGAATCGCTCGTAAAGGGACTATGCAATTTATTTATTACAAAATGTGTTATTTTGTTTATTGTTTCCCGTTAGAATATGCTATCATCGTGATCAGTAATTACAGTAAACACCATAAATGCACGTGCAAATTTTAGAACTCTTCTTAGGCAGATATAATGCAAACATAATTAAATTTTCACAGGATATAAGAATTCGTCTAATGAAAATAAAATCTCCAGAGTGAAACACGCAAATTTACAATGAATTTCTTTCTCGTCTGTATATTGGTAGACTTGTGACTGCCATAACACACTGAAAGGGACGGAACTAAACACGATTTAGTGATACGTGAAGTTATCTGCGACCGGCTGGCATACGAGAGGCGACAGTTGAAGATGCAGGTACAGCGTTATAGTCATTGTGATACCACGGATCTGCTGGTGTATATGTATTATAATGACACCACAAGCGATGCTAAGGACCACTCGTCAAGTGTCTACTGATGCACGTGGTTTTCAGGGAAAGCATATGAATAGGAAAGAGCAATATAAACTGAATTAAATGATTGAAACATATTTCTTTATATTAATAGAAAATGCGGCTACATTATTTAAACCAATAAAATAGTCCCCCTATGTATGAAGGGTCAAAGGTCACGGTGCTGCGGGTTGGTAGGACTCGTGATATTACATATCCACAGTAAGACCTAATTATCTAAACGGTAAATAGCAAATCATATGATTAAAATCAAGAAGTTTAATGGGGAATGCTTGCATTGTATGAATGAAAATTCATTTTGAATATCAACATTTACAACATCAACATATATTAGCAATTCGTATCAGAAAATCTACGGTATTCAGGATTTTTTGCCTTCTGTGTCGAATACATGTTTAGATTTAGAAATTGTATAGTTTAACAAATGAGGTAAATATCATTTGAGCATGATTACCATCACATCAATTACATGTATATATTATGTAAATACTATCAGTAATGATAATGGAATATGCAAATGGTAGATATAAACACGAAAATGAAAGACTACAAATACAAATAAACGGATAAATAAACAAAATAATATGCATTTGATGGTTATCATCTATGTAAAATTTCACGTCAGTAACTAACACATGTAGTTGACATTTATCTACAATTTTTAAGGTATATGAAAATTACTAAATTTAATGAATTGTGGAGCTTGTTTGCATTTATATATCTGTTACCATCGCTGACGCGTTTAGAAGAACGAAACAGCTTAATGGTGCTGTTTAATTCATGTTTTTTTAGCTCAACTGTATTACTTTTTAAATTGGTGTTAAATATTGTTATTCGTTTGCGTAAATTGTGTGCAATCTTAGAACCATCTCAAGAAATTAATCAAACAATTTAAACGTGTTTTATTCTAAACACACATTATATAGTATGATAAAATTATTATGTTGAATTTTGACGAATGCAATGTGATGTCATGGACACTGTTTGAGTGTTATTGTAACCGACAACAGATATTCTCACGTCCATTCTTTAACCTATTTTATATAAAAATGATCTTACTATGACAGTAATTTATTTCCTAATTCACAGACATCTATGATCAAAATGAAAAAATAAAATCTATCTATTAGAGTTTGTTGGAGAATGAGACCAAAAGAAAAAGCATTGAGAAATACATGTAAACTGTTCTGCTATTAAGAACGAGACTGTGATATACAACTGCCCCATTAGATAGAGCGAGCGATCCCGGACTATTGTTTTACGGTTTTACAAGAGCTACTTCCCTTGGACTATTGTTCCGGCGGAACAGAACGCGCCGTTATCTGATCTGATACGTATTGTAGCATACAGCGTATACTATTTTGTGGTTCTTACATTTTATAGTTTTATTTTGTAAAGCAAGTTCAATATTCACAATGAATAGCTACAACATTTCTATATAGAATACCAGCTTTATTCAATGCTATAGGGGAAAAGCTGACTTTTTTTTCAATAATTTTAGAGTGCTATTAATACCCGTGCCCTATATAAAATAAGATAGATACTTTATAACTTTCTCTGATTTTGGAATGTAAGATTGAATTGTTGTTAAACTACATTTACTAGCTAATGGGTCTCAGTGTTTAGACGATCTGATTGAACCGATAGCCCACTAAACGTCTGGTTCCACTTTATACATATCTACATATACGAATGAAATATCGAACAATGAAAAAATCCATTGTCTTTTTTAATATCAAGAAAGTGCAATAGGTAGATTAGAAAGTAAAAAAGCAACAGAATTAACAATATATCTTGTTTTTTCAGTCTTGTGTTTTATGTAAAACGGTAAAAAAATAGACATATTTTAGATGGAGAAGTATTTCCGACATTTGGTAATCATGATCTGGTTCAGTCCGTATCTGTTCCTGAACTGAAGCATTTTAACCCTAATTGAATTTGAAACATTACATTAAATGGGTTGTATCTCAGCTGTGCATTTTAAAACGCACATTGCCTTCCGTATCAGTTATCACAACGAGAGGAAATAGAAATTGTAATGGATTGACGATCATGTCGCCAGCTTCTCGATAAATTATAGCAAGGAATAACGAACCATTAAAAGTATGATGTAGAAATAAATGTCAATATTATATAAGTTCTAGTAGACATCATAAATCATTGTATGCCGAGTATTCTATATAACAATAAGTAAAAACCCGATATTTCCGAGTGGATATTTACAACATTTTTATAGTAAATTAGACCTTGAGATATCTAAATGTTGTGATATGTATCTTTATGCACAGAAACACCTAAACTATAGTTAATGTATGATTGATGGGAATAGAGACATTATTTTTGAAACGGGACGGATATGCTTAGTGTGATACAGAAAATTCTTATCACTGGTAAAAGTACAAAGATATCGTTTCAAGATAAAAGAAAAATTAAAACAGTTTTTCGCAAAACAAAAATGTAAATTGAGTACAATAAATTATATATCACACTTCCCGTCAAATCTAGAGATTGTCCATTTAACCCTGCATGGACATGAGAAAGTAATGTGTCTTATGCTAAACTACAAGGATGATTGAAGGAGATACACACTGAGATACCGATTTTCCACATTCTTCTTGTTTATTGTAATTCACTTTCGTATTTTCATATCTGTAAAATATGTGTTGATATGAGAGATGGTTTGTTTGTGTGTAGGTGGAAAGACGGTATTGTGTGATGATATGTGTGTCGGCGTATGTGTAGGTGTGTATGTAGCGAAAATCGGGGCGTGGTTACTTTATGTCACGTAAATCATCCCCATGAATTATGTAACTGTATTTATAATAACGAAGACACGCAAAACTTTCACTTGGCACTGTTTGACATGGGATCCTTTTAGCTCTAACGCTTTTTTAAGACTTAAAGAAATATTGAAGTGTTTTGACTCTTGATTTTTTTAAAGAAAAACTCTGAGTTCACTGTAATTACGTGTTATTTCAATTGTTTTACATTTATTTACTTTGCTTTTATACAACTTTAAATATGTCTGCTACTCAATGGTGTTATATATATATCACTTTCTCATTTCTTATCTGGAAGTGAAAATAGATTGATAAAGAAGACAAGAATTGCAATATAATTAACACTGCAATTTATTTCAATTAAACAGTCAGCATGTAACAATTTTTAGTTCATAAACATCGGCAAGACATAAAATATCATAAAAATATAGTGTTTACTGATCAGTTTCTTAAATGACCATGTTATGTACAGCACTTCATGATAGATAATATATATGTTGCTTTATTTTTTGAATATAAGTATATATATATATATATAAATATATGTGTATATGTAATGTTATGATAATTATAATTTGAAAAAATATATATACTATATTATCTATTTGATAAAGCTGTAGCACTTTGAAAAAAGTATATACATGTGTAACAAAGGACCGTTTCGGAATCAGTTTGAACTTAGAGTGAACGGTACTTGTCTACCCCTTTGGCACAGGTGAATGGGTTCATTTACTTTCCTCACAGGTGTTCTCATATTAAACTTATTCCTAGATAAAAAAAAATAACTATAAAACGCTAATAGTATTCTTATCATGCCAAATATGGGTTTGCTGTTTAGAATAATTATGATCACTTACACATAACGTAAGCCATCTCCTACATATGAATGCTACTGATCTTTAGTCAGATTTGATATGAATTTATATAAGATAATGCTTTATACACATGACACAGCATTATTCGATCCTACAGATACACAACCATAAAATTTTGGCATATTCAATTGACAGAATTCTATCTTGATAAAATATATTGTATTTCTTCATCTTAACGTAATCATTTCCTTCCGAGATCCATATCATCGTTAAGGGGAGAGGCAACTAGTACACAAAATATGACATCATTTGTATTCAAAACAAATAAAATGAAATGTGGCAGATCGTACCTTGCACCGAAAACACTACATGATAAAATTATTATCAAGTACTAATTATATCTAGGCATATGAGGCTTCTACGTAAACCCTCAAACTATTGCTATAAAAGACATTTCTGTCATGATAATCCAATGCAAAGTGACTGGGTATAAAAACATGTTTAGAATTTATTCAAATTTTCTAAAAAATCATTTTGTTAAAATACATAATAATATTTATAATAACGTATTCCGGATTATGTCTAAAAGAACTTTAGAAAAAGAAACAGTTATTCCTAAAAGTTGTCAATATTTATAATATCGCTGAGATGATTTGAATACTCGTATCTCCCTTAATCTAAATAGTTAGCACCAATATATGTTTTTACATATCAGAGTTAAATTACGTAGCAACTGGGTTAAATGGCAAAAGATATACATACGGATTTAAAAGGAATGATCGATTTAAGTTTGAAGAAGAAATTGACAATGTTTACAGGATAAATGTATTGCATTATATGTCCCTTGCCTTGCCGCGCACAATCCAAAGATTTGTGCAATCAACGCTGCAAGATGATTGTGGTGAACGTGACATGTTTGAAGCAGATCAGTTAAGCATGCCACAGAAATGATTTTTAAAAAAAAATATAAACATACAGTTTATGACATTTATTACTTACAGCTAGCTCTTTCTTCTGTAATTCTATCATTTGGTAGGTGTGATCATGACTCACAATCTATGGTTTTGCCACAACAATCGTTGTTGCTTTAAACATTGGCGGTGTCATAAAAAATTCTCAATATTGCACATTGGTATTACACACATATTGACGGCAAGGTTACTTCACCCAAATTGAACAGGATATAAAAATCTGTTATCAAACAACAAATGTATTATTCATAAAACGTTATGTTCGAATTACATAAGGAGAAAATATAAATTTGTTTTAGATAGGATTACTCTATTGCGTTTGTAACTTAAGAAGTGATATTTGATTTTATGTAAACTGACAAAACGAGATATAGGAAATAATTTGTACGAGAGTAGTCATTTCATGGACATTTACATAAGATATTTTTAAAAATGAACAGTCTAATTATATATACATCGTGAAATCTTTGGTAGGGCAGTATGTACTGAGTCATTTACATGGAAATATTAGATTTTGTAATAATAGCAAGCGTAGCGATATATGCTAATACATAATGTTATACATACAGGATTTAAAGCAATCAAGAAACTATTGAGATCAAAAACATTCAGTTAAATAAAAAAAAGTATTATTTGAACACAACATAATGTTTATTGCAAGTATTTGTAAAAACGAGTCATCATTCTGAAACTAGTGTTAAAGGAATTAATCACCAACATACTGAAATGTCTATTTCTACAAGATGTTGATGTCCACTGTCGTTACATTTAACATTGGTTGCTAATGAGACCAGATTTAACGTTTGTATATGATGGTATTTCTTAACAGGACTTTGTAAATAGAGTTTTATATTCTAAAAAAAATCCTTCAATCAATACTGTATTGCGCAATTGCTCAAAGAATTCTCCTCGGCGAATTTAAATTGTCGTTTATCATAAAACTTCATCAGTACTGGACTTTGTGGGTGGAAATTTTTTAAGTGTACATAATGGACGCCTGGATCACTGGTCGTATGTCCACAATCCTCACAAACATACAGCTTCCTCCGACGTTCCTTATAAGCAAAAGCAAATTTAGAATTGTGGACTTTCCTGCAGTGAGATTCCAGAGAACATCGCTGAGTGAAAGCCTTCCCACATTGGTCACATTTGTACGGGCGGACACCTGGAATAAATGACGTCATAACTATATTACGTCATAACTAATTTCATGCTATATAGCTTCAAAACGAAGTTGGATACTTTAACATTAAATAATGATTTGGTATGATCAATCTAGATAAGAAATATACGATAATTGTGTAATTGATGTGGTTGTGATGGAAAGTAATATACAATTGCAGGCCTGTTCCTCGTGATAAGATCTATCCACTGTGATAGTGGGCCCATTTATAAATACGATGGTCATTGTATTAAAAAACGTAGTTGTGAAAGTGGTGCATCGATTTTGACGAGATTATAACTAAGGATATGTTAATATCAAAAGAACTTAAAATCACATAATATCTCAGATCAATTGCAAAGAATATACCTATGTTTGACATATTACATTGTATATAAAAATAATGTATAAAATATAGGCATAAGATACGAAATTAAACTAACCTGTATGCGTTCTCGTGTGTCGCTTGAGGTCGAAAGTGTCGTTGAAACCCTTGCCACAGAAGGTACACAGGTAGCGTTTTATCTCGCTGTGACATTTTAGATGTCTGTTTAGCAGTCTCTGAAGCTGGAAGGACTTGTTGCAGACTTTACAGACATATTTATTATCATTAGTCTGTTCTGCTGTAAACAAAATGGAAATTAAAACTTTATTCATCTATAAATTGTTTCCATATCCAAACTCATGCGATTAAAATATTTTGCCAAGAACCTTTTTAATCGTTGAAACGCAAGACAGAATTTCAAAATTATGTAAATGTGTTTACTTTCGATTTGTTTATAAATCATCAGAGATTTTATTTTGTAGTTGCGTGCTTTATATATTTCTAAGACTACAATAGTTGTATGTTGATGTGGTGCTTGAAGAAGACCATAATTACCTAATTCCTCCGCCACACCGTCGTCCATGCGTATATGTGCTAGTAAGGGATTCTTAATGCCATATCCGCCGTTGACAAGCTCGACTCCTTGTAATAGAGAACGCTGAAAATAGATAATACTACGGTAAAGTTTGTATAATGATTTCAAATGTCTGGCTGAAAGTGCAATCGAGGAATACTAAAAATATCAGAACTTTTGTTAAGTACCCCCTTTGATGCACAAATTATTCCCAGAATGGAGACTGATTATGTAATATATTCTAAAATCTATTCCAGAGAAACTTACCCTCATGAGAATGGAGACTCATTATATAATATATTCTAAAATCTATTCCAGAGAAACTTACCCTCATGAGAATGGAGACTCATTATGTAATATATTCTAAAATCTATTCCACAGAAACTTACCCTCATGAGAATGGAGACTCATTATGTAATATATTCTAAAATCTATTCCAGAGAAACTTACCCTCATGAGAATGGAGACTCATTATGTAATATATTCTAAAATCTATTCCAGAGAAACTTACCCTCATGAGAATGGAGACTCATTATGTAATATATTCTAAAATCTATTCCACAGAAACTTACCCTCATGAGAATGGAGACTCATTATGTAATATATTCTAAAATCTATTCCAGAGAAACTTACCCTCATGAGAATGGAGACTCATTATATAATATATTCTAAAATCTATTCCAGAGAAACTTACCCTCATGAGAATGGAGACTCATTATATAATATATTCTAAAATCTATTCCACAGAAACTTACCCTCATGAGAATGGAGACTCATTATATAATATATTCTAAAATCTATTCCACAGAAACTTACCCTCATCAATGATGTAGGCGGGTATTGTTCGTGGTTAACGTTGGATTTTGATTCCACTTTCATTTTTGCCTGATAGTTGTCTGTATTGTTGGAGAAAACTGCAGTTTTGAGACGCTCTTTGTCCATTAACTCTTGCTGTTGTCGTCTAACCTCCTTCATTGGTAGATCAAGTTCCCGCTCACGTGCAGGACTAATGACTGGTGTTACTGGAGATCCGGGAGATGCTAGCTCGTGCTGCCGGAAGGAGTAGCCCGGAAGTGGAGAAAGAGCGTCGGTCATTCCCATACCACAATGTAAAGAACTCGGAGATTGAAGCATGTAGTTATATACCTTCTGTTCATGACACATGGGAGAAAATGGGTAGGTCATTCTGGGATCTATTCGCTCTTTATGCATATACCCATGACTAAACGGCTGCAATTTTAATGTCTTAGGTTTGCGAACTACATGTGAACTTCTGGGCATTTCTTGTCGACTCTCCAAATCTGTTTAGAAATAAAACAAATGTCAAATTCAAAATTGTTTCCAATAACGTTTCAAAAAATCAAAAAGTAAATAAAAAAAGATGTTTCGAAGCTGATTCACTTTTTTCTATTTGTGCTGACGAAAAACATAGACTTGTTGTAGAGAAAGAGAGTCAGTCATTTCCAGCAACAGTGTTGTGATCTCGTACACAAGGACAGAAAAGTATTCGTACATGGGTATTGATAGAATGGCATGCTTCATTTTTTATACATCCGCTTTTTAATATATACTTAGATTAGTCACAGGAGAATCATTCATTTAAGATTAATGATTCTTGTAAGGTATCATACAGGTGTGTGACTGATAATATTTATAAGTACCTCTAACATACCAGAAAAAAATAGCATTTGAAATTCATTTAAGTGTATGAATGATGCCTCACATTACTTATAATACAGTAGCACACAGTAATGTACACCCTGTGGTTTTTACCTCAAGACTTATAAACCTAGATGTCGCATCATTAAAGAAGTTGTAAAACGATTAAAAAGATGGCTAGTGATATCCCGGGATTTCTGGTAATAACAATGCATAAATTATGAGAGAGTATTAAAGCTATCACAGCGGTCCGTTATATTGATATGAGGCGGGGATTCTCATCGCTTCATTCAGTAGTTGACACGGAACGCGGAATATCTTCCGCAATGATATATGACAAAAACATTTATTAGTTTATCTCAATATGATAAGATTCGATTAAATTGATCATATCACTTCTCAATTCAGAGTATTCTCAACAGATGATAAGTATCTGAAAAGGATGCTTGGTTTCTATAAAGCTCACAACGGGAATCAAGTAAGAAGGGCATTGAAGCAACTGTTTGGCATAAGGCTTCTAATAATTTATAGACTGGTTATCAATTAACCCGTTTAACAATAACATACAACGATAGGTAATGGTGCATTATACAAAGGGCACCCTCTGCAGATACCTTACTGGCCACAGAATTTGTCTAAAAAAGTCAAATAACTAGTGTACAAGTCTGTGGCTATACTATGCTTACTTAACCCATTCTTAAACACCAGTCATCAACTGTCATATAATACGTCGAAATGTATAAATAAAATAACGAATGTAGCCCTGGGGCATCATTCTATTGCAGTTTTAGGCTAAATCTTTAACATACAAATTACGAATACACTTTGCTGATGTCGATTTTCGCTGATATATCGAATGCTAATCCATTTCGAAATCCACCCTTTGTTTAACTGTATGAGGTCAATGGAATGAAGGTGACCGAGAAAAAATCCCTATACAGCAATATTTATATTAAACATTATATTGAAATATTATTGTCATAAAGTTAATTGATCACGCGCATTTTTATATCTATTGTAAAAGCTATCGCTTAGCTATATTGATATACAAAACCAGCATACAGGCGCTTTTCGTGGGTTTATATCCAAAGTTATCTGACTAATGAACACACTACTAAAAACAGGTTCTACTGAGCCCCACACCCGAACGATACCATCACCATAAATATCAAACATACAAGATATTATCACAAGATTTTATTATGTATACTGACACCCGTAATGTACAATGCTAACTGTTGTCAATCGGTTGAAAGAAGCTAAGGGTTCAAAATTGTCTAAAATATCGATAGCATTGAAGTCGTTTTTAAGTTGATTTATAAAAAAAAAATTCAATTAAAAAAAAATCAACACAACTAAACGATACGTTCGCGATGAAAAATAAAACAATTTGGTAAAGCTACATCTCCATGATTCCCCATCATGTCCGCACCATATACTAATGTATTCCATATCATTATAATGCTTTTAGGCTATCTTAATTGCCTTGTTGAGTGCAACTACGTCAAAGACAGTGATCTCGTTTTAATCACTCAACAAGCAAGAATAACGTTTAAAAGAAAATTAAACTTCCAACTAGTTTTACGCATGATTAGAATTGAACTTTGAGAAAAAATAATCCAATCCTGTGTTCCGGGTGGATGAGGGTTTGACCAACATTCAATTGACGAGATTGTGATATTGTAAAGGTCAATACGCTAATTTACACGTGTTAATCTGAAGTTTTTGTCACCCACAGAATAACGTATTGACAACAGGGGAGCTTGAAATTGCTTACATGAACAAGTTTATCAATTGGTCAACATGTGGAAAAATACCATCAATATTCATGAAACTGTTACTTATTAAACAGTGCGACGCAATGAACATTCTTTACTCTTGTCTATTCATGGTACACTGCTACTAAAATGGGTTTCGTCGTGTCCTGCCCTCTCCTCTTTGTTACGTACGACAGAGATTAGACAGGGTTCCGTGATTCTCCACGTGTTATTGCGATCAATCCCTGCCCTCAACACGACCATCCAATTATCTTTACAGTAAAATCGGAAACGGATTGTTGGGCAGTGAAGACGATGTTTTGAAAAGCACGCAAATGTAATTATTTCCAATAGAGACATCTTAAACCACACTCACAGGTGTATCAAAATTTAATCCGCGTTAAAATCTCTTATTTTTCTCGTGAACGTTTAGAATAAAGGTTAAAGTTCAACGATTTAAACAAAACAACACATAGGATTTTTTTTAAGAGTACGCGAATCTGAATGATATATAGTATAGATGTAGAAATTGATGTGATAATTATACAAACAGTTGTCTTTCATTCATTTACTAATGTTTACATTTTTGATGTTTGTTGATTCTGCTGTTGTTGTTGCTGTTGTTGTTGTTGTTGTTGTTGTTGCTGTTGTTGATGTTGTTGCTGTTGTTGTTGCTGCTGCTGTTGTTGTTGTTGCTGCTGCTGTTGTTTATGTTGTTGTTGTGGTTGTTGTTTTTGCTGTTGTTGTTGCATTTGTTGTTGTTGTTGTTGTTGTTGTTGTTGTTGTTGTTGTTGTTGTTGTTGTTGTTTCACGGTAAATATGATTTCCTTCCAAATACCTGAACAATACTGGAAGCTGTTGTACAGGTACAGATCTACATTTACTATGAAAAAGTTATCATTTGATATTTTATATGTGTATATTGGCATATGATTTTAGGAAAATGATATTGTGAACTTCAATCTTGTTTAATTTGTTAACGGAAATGATCCCAACAATGTATCTATATACACCTGGTACCTTCATTTTCTCACGACAATCGCGTTCTGTATGCGACAGTTACCCATTGTAGTTTCCCTTAACCCTACCGCATTCCTGTGGTCAAGTTCACATCACATGCATTGAAACACGCCGTTAGCATGGGAACCGGTTATCGCTGGCAGAGTGCCCGCTTAGATAATTCAAACGAAATTAAAAGTAGTGTCTATTATCAACCATTTATGTCCATATAGACTACCTACACTTCAGGTTACCTAATTTAGTTCAAAAGTTTGACACTAGAAACTCCCTATAACACTAAAGCATTCACATCGCATACAAATCATATATCACTTTGTAACGTGCATGCTAGGTAACTTTCATATCATATATAGAAAAAGACCACAGAAAACATTGAAAAATTCGTTCATACATTCTGCGGTTTATCAACTTTGATTTTTAGTCCAGACTGTTGTCATATCGATATTTCCTTTCGTCCCCTTTTCATTCTTTGCACTATCTTAAATCTAATTCTTGTATAAATTTGTATTAAATGGTGTTATTCGCTTGTGTATCTTTTGTACAATCTTAAAGGGCCCAGAAAACCATTTCATTCACAATAATTAGTACTGTAAGCACCGCAGCATACTACAATATAGAATGGATACCAGCGGATGTAGCTTAACTTTTATTTGTTTAAATAAAACATTCTACCAGCTTATTTTTCCTTAATTTGAAACCTAAGATCCAACGTACTCAAGACATTAAATTTCAAGTAAGATTTTTCAATGAATTCAAGATTCCAGAAACCGGGACTTTTCTGCCCAAATGCAGTTGACTTTAAAATGCTAATCGTTCGCTATCACTATAATTATACTGAGGAATAAACCGATATAATCCCCAAAAGGACATTTGTATGAATGGCATCACCCCCTCTGTCTTACGATAGGAACGTGCTTCGCTTCAGTAGCTCATGAAGTTGCTTTCTTTTTCAGAAAGATAGGTATTCATTAAGGACTGCAGGTGTGTCTCTAATGCTTTATTCCGTAAGAGTACACTCAAAATTACAGGCTTCTATTGCAGAGTTAGATGTACCGTAAAAAGACAGAGGTGATTTTGTGGGTCACCGCGCGATGACCCCAGAAATACGCAACCGATTACTCTGTTTGCCGACGAGACAGCCCTACATATATTTCATCTTCATTTTCATAAAGAAGAAAAAAACGAAAACTTTGTTTCCAGTTGCTATGTAAGTCGCCTTTTGTGTACTCTTACATTTTTTGTGAGAAGAGCATGTCTTAGACACTATTTAAAGTATAATATTCTACTCACAAAGACAAAAATGCTGGTATTAGCATAAAACACACACAAGATGTATATAATTTAAACAAAAGTTCTTTTTTTATATTGTTGAACCTTTTATTCGAACCGCGTAATTTATCACTTCCTTTGCTTTTGTTGTACCCGAGCATCGCGAACAAACAGATCCATGCCGGTTGTTATCTTTCGTCCTGTCGAATATTTCCTTACATGGATGTCCTGTTTATTTTCCCCTATGGTATTGTTACTGTTACACATGACGAGTTATATATCAATAACACTGAACTTTGAAATAACGGAAACGTTGAAATTCTTTACCAGACGCTATTCACTACAAAACAGCCTAGAGCCGAGAAAGATTTGTGTACGATACTATTGAAAACACTTTATCGTATTTACCGCAACCAGTTTCAATCATTGCTGTTTTTCGCCTTGTGGCTAGTTATTATAAGGTCGAGCCGGTAGGTTGACGACCAATCGCCGATGTCCCCATACTAATCACCATTTGGAAGATTGTTGATATTTATTGAAACTTTCTTTTCATATTTTGACCTCATTAGATACGTAAAGACCGGACAGTAACTTAAAGGATATACACACCATTTGATACCGCTAACAGGTTTTTACCTTATTAGGAACTCTCTGTTAAAGCAGAAAAGTAATTGCCTGAAGAACGTTAGATACACATACCGTTAAGGCTGTTATTTTTGAGAGGGTACTTATTTTGCTATTTTCGAGGAATTAAATAAAAACATATACAATGGAAACCTAGAAAACAAGACCTATAAAGAAAACGATAGCTCAGTTGATGCCATTCCTCACAAGAACGACCATCTTTAATTGAAGCTTTTGGTTTAAGCGCGAATATTTGAAGCAGCAAAGACTAATTTAAACGGTGAAATCATTATGAAATATTGATACCTTACAGGAACGCGTTAAAAAAATTAATGTCACTAAAATACGACATGAATTCGTTATCATTATTACTAGTGTTGATGTAGTGGTCAGTACTTGTTGGCTAAACTTTGATCCGTGAAAACGGATATCATTAACATATCTTCAAATCCATGTACTTTACTGAACTGTCTAAATAAAAAGGGTGTTTTCACAGGTTCGGATACATGGTACACCGTGACGTAGGAGATACATGGTATACCGTGACGTAGGAGATACATGGTATACCGTGACGTAGGAGATACATGGTACACCGTGACGTAGGAGATACATGGTACACCGTGACGTAGGAGATACATGGTATACCGTGACGTAGGAGATACATGGTACACCGTGACGTAGGAGATACATGGTATACCGTGACGTAGGAGATACATGGTACACCGTGACGTAGGAGATACATGGTACACCGTGACGTAGGAGATACATGGTATACCGTGACGTAGGAGATACATGGTATACCGTGACGTAGGAGATACATGGTACACCGTGACGTAGGAGATACATGGTATACCGTGACGTAGGAGATACATGGTATACCGTGACGTAGGAGATACATGGTACACCGTGACGTAGGAGATACATGGTATACCGTGACGTAGGAGATACATGGTATACTGTGACGTAGGAGATACATGATACACCGTGACGTAGGAGATACATGGTACGCCGTGACGTAGGGGTATACGGTATACCGTGACGTAGAATATTCATGGTACACCCTGACGTAGAGGGTACATGGTATACCGTGACGAAGGAGATACATGGTACACCGTGACGTAGGAGATGCATGGTATACCGTGACGTAGGAGATGCATGGTACACCGTGACGTAGGAGATACATGGTACACCGTGACGTAGGCGATACATGGTATACCGTGACGTAGGAGATACATGGTACACCGTGACGTAGGAGATACACGGTATACCGTGACGTAGGAGATACACGGTATACTGTTACGTAGGGGGTACATGGTATACCGTGACGTAGGAGATACACGGTATACCGTGACGTAGGGGGTACATGGTATACCGTGACGTAGGGGGTACATGGTACACCGTGACGTAGGGATACAATTATCAACTTTCAAATCAAAATATCAGGTGAATGAGGATATCAATTAAAAGTTACTGCCAGAAGAAAATTGCAACATATGCAAAATTTACATATATCCAGATAGTGACTCTAGGTTTTAAAAATAGATATGATAACGATGACGTGTTTTATATGGTAATAGACTACTTTAAACGACCGTGAGTGAAAAGAAATATGACCAAGTTCAAGGTAAGATCAACTGAAATTAAGAACAAAGCTATTTCCCCGTAAAAGCGTTAAAACGTTTTGAGCCACATTCAAAACAATAGGATGGAAAACCGGATATAGTTTTCAATAATAATGAAGATCCGTTTACAATACGTCAACAGCGTATTATGATCTTTATCTCATTTTATGACGATTTATGAACTTCTTTATTTCTATAAGTATCATCATGAACTATTCTCACGATATAAAAACCACAATTCATGGCGCTATAATTTCCACAGGTATACAGGTGTAACGGATCTTGTCTGTAAAACTAGACATATTCTGGAGCATGCTCTCGCGATTGTTCAGTTGAGCTACACAGCTGGACAATATTTCTTTACTCTAGAACAGTATTGATACCCTGTTGGACAGTATTGTTCCCTGTCTTAAAACTCCGGAAGGAGATGTCTATTACACTTCAATCACACGGTCCGTTGAACACATATTCATAAGCTTGAAAAAAACCCATTTGTTTTACGGACTCAAATACTTCCCTGCCAATTATTTACATACACGGTAATCAATTTGTATTCAGATTCCTTTTGCATAATATTTTCTTAAATGTGAAATGAAGTATTTAAAATATATTTACATATTCTTCAAGTTATTTTCGGTTGACAATGCTCCACGGAGCGTTTATATATACCTAATGTCTAGTATCAAATTAGCACTTTCTTAAGGCGGTGGTAGAGCTATTGTCCATGTGGTCAATTAGGAGATCTCTCATATGGGACCCAAGAGGAGTGACAACGCGCTTTTTTCCTCACTCTCAACGTCACACTACCTTTCTCGAATTCCATTCTGTATCGTTACAAATTGTTGTTTTTTTGTCCCTAACTGATCAGGTGTAACTATGGTCAAGTGTTAAAAAAGACATTAGATATATTCTGTTGTTGTCATCTGGTATCACTTAACCCTAAAACATATTGTTAAATTTAAAGGTCTTTGTAACTAATGTAAAATCAGTATACCCTGTTTATAACTAGTTTCTTTCCTTTGAAACCGTTTTTTCACAATTCATAAAAACGAAACAAAACCAGGGAAGGGCGGGTGTGATTATCATCAGCTGTTCTCTCATCGCATTCTTCCGCCTGCCCCACTACCATACTTTTACACAATCGAAAATACATTATCTGATTGTTGACTTATAGCACCAATAAAATAAACAAAACAATGTCAACAATCATCTGTGCAGATAGAAACCATGTTATGGAATGATTTCTTGATTAAGTGATAACGAAAAATGTTTCAAGGTAATGACCCATGGCGGCGTGATCATTGTTTTTAAGTTGGATGTATTTTATGATAAAACATAACGAGATAGAAATCTACACTGTTTGGAAAAAATGTACTCTTTTACGTGAGATATTTTGAGTTAACCTTCAGCCTCAAGATATTTGAAGTTGTCGTTTTGAAAAAAAAAATAAATGGCTAAGAATATTGTATAAGTGTTAATATATATAATCAGAGAAGTACCAGGTTGTTCACGTATGTCTGTATTCTCTATACGATAGAATATTAAAATCAATTACTCATTTCGGATATTATTTTTTACTGCTACACAATGCTCTGTTTTGGCATATTGACAAAAATGATTATTTTTCATGTTCGATTAAAATCCTAAAATGTTATTTTATTTAAAGCAAAGCCTAGTTCTATGTTACTCGTTAATTATATGATGATTTATCCAGTGATATAAATAGCACCAAGTAATACTATAACGTCCTGAAACAGTATGCATCAATCTATATGTAATTTATCTACTAATTACTAAATACTACACTAACAAAAAATAGATTAGATAATAATATAATTTTTATTTTGTTTGTTAGTTTGTTTTTATTCTAATGATTTAGATAAAGTTCTATGAAAGTTGAAATAATTAAGAGCATTACTTACTCTGTATTGGTTCTCGTTTAAGTTCCGCCCCCTCGACGACTGGAGGCGTGGATGCGATGAAGTCCATCTCATCGTGTCTAGTTTCAGCTGCAGCGGCTGCAGGTTCACCGATATCACACAACTGGTGTTCTTCCTCATTGACTTTCAGACCTAAATTCTCTACATGTTCCTCCTGTTGACCCTGGTCTTGCCTTTCCTTTTGTTCCAGTTGTTGCTGTTGCTGCTTTTTAAGATACTTTCGAACAAGAAAGGACTTCGGCATGTTGTTTCCTAGAATGGCAAACTTTTCACTCAAGTGTCACTTTCTCAGAGGAATCACATCACTAATTATCGGAAATATAATTTTTTTTTGATTGGTAGAATAAATGTTATTGTGATATTATTAATGTTACAAGCATATAGTGTATCGCCTTGTGGAAGGCGTATGAACCTCCTCGAAGTTGTGTGATGACAGATATGGCCAGTCACCCGGTATACCAGCTTCTACACAGGACAGCGATGAGGCAAGTACTCGTCCTTATGACTGATTTACAACACTGTACCAATAGAATGGGTGAGGGCTGCTTTAAAACTGTTTCTAGTTGTGGGAAGAGCTTGGTAACGGTACGGTTGTCACCTTGTATGGAGTGGGGTGTTTGGTGATCACTGGCGCGTGACGTTGGATCGCGGTTTCATTGAGAAAAACTTGTTATCAATGCGTGCGCATCTACCTGACAAAATTATTTACTGACGATTGATGCGGACGACAAGTTTAAGAACAGTCAACTTAATACTTTGTATCGTAACCTTACAACCGGTCATTTAGATCATACAACTTTATAATTCCGTCCATGTTGTTGAACGTGAAATCTCAGTGGTGTATGTATGCCAATGGGCCTTCCGTCGGTGTTTAGAACATCTGCAGTCCAAAGGGTTTGTAAAGAAGCTACCCTTTACCGTAAGAAATGTACACGGATAGCGTTACCCATCAAGATGTTCTGTTAAAGGGGTGAACTTTAATGTAAGACACCAACCACATCTCTGGATAGGTTTAAAGCGGTGGATGAGAATGCAAGAGGACTTCTTAACAGAAACATGGGCGTCTGGCATTCTTGAATAAAAACAAAACAAAACAAAACGGATGGATGTAAAGTTTGTTGCAGAGATTGAGTTGTTACATATTCAAATACAGGTTGAATTACATCTGCTATAGCTTTAAACGTATTTAAGTGGTGTACGTTTATATTAGAATGTAAGCATGAAAAATAAATCTCAAATGTTAAATTGTCATTTTTATCAGGCAAATTTAAATCCATAAACCTTTATGAAGATTTGACATTCCGACACATCGCAAGATTCTTGTAAAAAGGTTTGTTATGTTAACACTATTCAAAACAAAATTTAGCATCAAATAGAGTAAAGCGAAATAATTAATTGAACTGCATCTTACAGCTGTTTCGTTGTTTTAGGACTCGAGGTCAATGATGCCAAGAGTATTAAGTTTGATACGTAGGAGACGACAGAAGACCAATGACTGAAATTTATTTCTCCCATACTTTACAGGGCCTTTTCGGATTTTGGCAAGGAAAAGATCAATCTTTCTTTTGGAACAGACAGCTACGACGTTACCCACTATAGGGTAGCGTTATCATTTTATGTAGCGTTACCATGTCGCATATTGATAACGTCATCATTTTCTATAGCGTTACCATGTCGCATATTGATAACGTCATCGATTCATGTAACTTTCCCATATCGCTTATTGATAACGTCATGAATTTATGTAGCGCTTCCATGTCGCATATAGATAACGTCATCATTTTCTATAGCGTTACCATGTCGCATATTGATAACGTCATCATTTTATGTGGCGTTTCCATGTCGCCTATTGATAACGTCATCATTTTATGTAGCGTTTCCATGTCGCATAATGATAACGTCATCAATTCCGAAGTACATTTCTTGGAACATTGATGATAGAGCAATGAAATCGTTGAACAACAAGGTACAATTTGTTACTATTTTATCATATGTCTGGGAGAAACAAAACATGGGTCTGTACCGTGACAGGGATATATCAACCCTTGTGTAAGAATTTAAACAGCAAGAGATCTGTGCTTACCAGCCAAATCTTCCTAAACAGACACATGTAAAATTCTTCTAGGCGAAATGTAGATGGGAAGCTGGAAATATAGAAATTAATTATTCCAATTTAGCATAACAGAAACCTGTTCAACAAGATAATTCCTACATCATAAATCTCTACATTACTTTTATGAATTACAATTACCTGCACATTGTAAGTCTTGTCTGACTGGCAGACACACACATGTAACTCTCGATAATCCGGAACTCGATTATCTGAATTTTAGATAATTTGTGAACGGCACTGTCTCCAAATAAATAGATTGTATATAGCTTGATTTGATACAATATAAGGACAATGTATGTCTCTTTTTTGTGTATACAATTGTTTATGATGTATGAAAACAAACTATATTTTATCTACAAAATGTTTGCTATTATTTCTTTGAATATACAACTGTACTATATTTAAAAAGTGCGTCGTAGAATTATGTGTTATTGTTTCCCGGCAAAAATATATTTTGTTTATTGTTGTGTGGGACGGGTTTCTATGTAAATATATGTAGCAGTGTTGGTATTTACACGCAGTATGATACACATCCGATGATGTAACCGCTTTGTTGATCAATCAAAAGATTTTTCTAAAAACTGCAATTCAACGATTACCTATGTAATAGTGACACTTCCTTTGAAATCTATACTGGCGTTGAATTCGTCATTCGGTCACACATATAGATATCTTTTGGGAAATCCTCCTAGTATGGTAAGTGGTTAATACTCTGTATGTATACATTATGCAAATGATCAATAATCAATAACGTCGATGGAAGGTTGAACAGGTAAGGTATAAATGGTTGAGCGTCTGTTATTTAATCTTTCTGATACCTTACACCTTTAATTATCTTACTTTAAGTCCATTTTGATACCTACATCACAGTTTTAAAATGTACAACTATATATCTCTATTGCTAAAATATTATAAGATATTAATATGTTTATTAATTACAAATTTAAAAAGAAAATCAATGTTCTGTATTTATCTAATGTATATACAGCCTGTCGTCTTTTATTTAAATTTCTGGAATGATAAGAATTGATCGGGCTACGTACCGTAAAACGTGTTATTTTCACGTTACCGTAAAACGTGTAATTTTCACGTTACCTTAAAAACGTGTTATTTCCACGTTACCGTAAAACGTAAAGCTTCTGGTATAGAATAACACAGCCAACTGCAAAATTATGTCATCATTGTTTATTTTGGCAAGAGATGACAATACAAAACATTTATTGCAAAGTTCTATATATAGGCAATTGCAATTTATAAAAAAAACAAAACAAAATTTCCTCGTGACCAGCTGAAAGTTCCACTTTCCATATTTGTACTTTAAAGTGACTATCAGTTTCGTATTATACGGACAATTACCAGAGGTATCAGATTTTTTTCAAATTTTCCATAAATAGCAGAGTTCCGTGACGATTCCGTCTCATGACGGGTCATATTCGAGGGATGTGCCTTGTTAGCATACTTTTCAACTTAACAGCAGTCGAAGGATGGTATCCTTAGAACAACTTGTTACTCTCCTATTTTGTATGTACAATGCAGAATACACCCTCAGAATGTAACTACGCCTTAAAATCATAGAGTGAATTTGAAATATCTGTTATAATGTAACTACGCATTTTCTTTCACAAACTTTCTTTCACAAATCCTTCTTGGAGATTCTGAAAGTAAAACGATATCAGATGTCTTATCAACTGATTTACTAATATCTATGTTCAAATACTGCCAACTTTCAAGCATTCGTGAGCGATTTATTTTTGCGATAGGCATATATCAGAAAATGTTAAAGCCCCAATATACGTAAAAATCACTGTAAAAAACAAACTTTATCTTATTTTCCCCGTAATATATGTAACAAAACAAATACTTTCCTTTAATTAAAGAAAATAAAACTGACTGTTTTCAATTTAAATAAGAATTGAAAAAATCGGAAAATAAACAATGTGGGACCCACAATAATTCATATATTACCGCTCGTAGTGATGACATTGCGCATGCGCATATTCCGCGTGTGTAAACATGACAGACACAGTACAGACGTTCACCAGTAGCTTCCTTTTTTTCCAATCATACATCAGGCCACTTCTGAATTCTTACGTTATAATTGTGCGTCGTATCGTTTCTAAACTAATTATTCCTTCTAATAATTTCCCAAAAACTGAATGTTTATCACAGAAATACCTCAAGTCTACGACAAGACTTCGCAAACAATGTTTGTAAACAAAAACTTACCGTAGACATATCTGCATGTGCTTCCTCTATCAGTAGAAATCTCAACTCTCGCGAGATCAGGTCATGAACTTTCCGACGTGGTTCGGCAACAATCGTAATTTCGATGGCGGAGTGTTTAAAATGGAGGTGTGTTTACAAATAACGAGTTTCAACTGCTCATATATCAATACTTTATGCACAAAGTCATGGTAACTATTGTTTGAATAACTTAATTTTAACTACATCTTAGAGAATATCTCAATAATTATGAGTGATTCTACACAAAAATTTTGGTGAATGTTACGTATATTGGGGCTTTAAATTCATAGCACAATAATCAAAGCCTGCATGAATCAAGAAAATATTTCTTCGTGAATGTATAGAAGTATAAAATCACGAAAAATATTAATTCCGAAAAAAAAATCAGTGTATAGTAACATCTCTCCGGGAAATTTCTCAAAAACGACATACGTTTAAACAAATACCTCTTAATAACAGCATTTAAGTTATTTAATATAACTTAATATGATAATAAAATTCAATTGCTGTAAAATTAAACAACACCTTTATTCCCTCTAAATAGATTAATCTCATTCTAAATTACTTATCAATTAAAAAGAAATGTCTATAATAAACTTTTAAAAATTCATCGGTATCAAGCAGAGAATATTAATTGTTAGATAAATTGGAAATATTTATCACTGAAATAGATACTCATGAAGACGAGAATTATAACTTGAAAATTTATATCGCAATTAAAATAATTGACTTCATTAGCGTCGATAATCTTCAATATAATTACTTTTATTTAAAATTCGTTAGCAAGATGTATCTTAAATAAGATAATATATTATCAAGGACCACTTAATGATTATAATGATAACATAATTATAATACGAAAACAATTTCAATTGTGGTTGACATCGTGCCTACTCGTGTCAAGTTCAGAGAAATTTACAGAAGTAATGTAGCAAAATTAGATAGAGAAACTAGAAGTTTATTTTTCAAGCTAACTGCTTTGGTTATAACAACAAACAAGTATACAATGACAGTTCTACTTATTACCATACAGGAACTGACCTCTTAATCACATCAGCACTCGTAAACAATTACAAACTTGATATACTATATCATATAGGGAAAGTGAGGAAAGCTGAATATATCTATTGTCACCAGTCACGTCAGCCTGGAATGTGACCCAACATTGAAGACGAGGATATACACAAAATATTCAAGGATGTACAAAATAGTGGGGACATGTAAGACACGAATAGAGTTGGATCGGGACACCATGGGGAGACAGTTTTGAGAAATAGGATATGGACAGTAAGAAAGAGTTGGTAAATAAGTCTATGTCATGAACACTTCATACAGTTGTTCCGTCCTTCTAGGACTCGTCAGTGATGTGACATCATGCAGTTGTTCCGTCCTTCTAGGACTCATCAGTGATGTGACATCATGCAGTTGTTCCGTCCTTCTAGGACTCGTCAGTGATATGACATCATGCAGTTGTTCCGTCCTTCTAGGACTCATCAGTGATGTGACATCATGCAGTTGTTCCGTCCTTCTAGGACTCATCAGTGATGTGACATCATGCAGTTGTTCCGTCCTTCTAGGACTCATCAGTGATGTGACATCATGCAGTTGTTCCGTCCTTCTAGGACTCGTCAGTGGTGCTACACCATACAGCTGTTTCCTCTGTCTAGAGCTTGTCAGCACTTCGTTCATCATATTCCTTGCGAGTGTATTTATCAAAATATCCTCAATTTCATAAGGGATGACGTCATTCATAACATATGAAATCAAAATCACAATCGGTTATTGGTCTCGTGATTTGTCTCAGCCCTTTTCATTCACAAATAACAACACACTACATGCTTATCAAACATCAACTAACATAATCTACTGATATTTAAGACACTATAATGGTTCATCTCTTAATCTGCTGTGATTCCTCAGAAATATCTGACCAGTGCGATAAGTCTCCCAGTGTCCTGTATAGGTCACTTATAATCTCGACCCGATATGAAGCTTATATGGTTCCAGTGGAGAACCGTTTTGCATGCCCATTCTGCGATAGTGCTTTTAAGGATCATTGTTTCGTCTACAGGAAATAAAATAGATAAAAATTACTTGACGTTTTGAATTCAATTATCGTTCAATTAAACTCGCTTTTAATGACTCAGTTTGTCAATGATAAATTGGAATGCTTCCCATCACTTATCACTCCCGATAACATTCTTGGGCATTGATGAAAGTTGAAGACAAAGAAGTGTATTGAATGCATTTGATTCTTCTCCACAATGTCTTCTGTTGTTCACATCCTATGAATAAGAACGCCAGATTTTGTCGTAGTTATTAGAAATCAGAACAGATACATCATATACATCCGGTCTTCTATTACAGACAAAGAAAGATAAACAGCACCGGAACTTTCTTATCATTTAAGTCGTATGCATCTGGTACACACGTCAAGGTCAAACATTACTAACGCCAAGGTCAAACATTATTGACAACAAGATGATACATTACCTAGAATCGTGTCTGCAGATACATACATCTGTCAAGGTCAAACATTACTGACACCAAGGTCACTGAGGGTGGTGACTTAGGGTGGTAACTGAAGGTGGTAAATGAGGGTGGTAACTGAAGGTGGTAACTGAGGTTGGTAACTGGAGGTAGCAATGGAGTTTACAGATCCAAGTTGGCCTTTTCAACTTACTTTTCAATAAGGAACTTTACGGGAAATGTTTTCGATTGTGACATGATATATTCAATCCTTCATGTATAGTCGACATCGTTTTCTTTCCTTGATCCTGCATGGAAGACTTATGGAAGAGGGAGGAGTCTGGACAGGGGTTAAACAGGATAGGGAAGACAAGGTTTGAGAATGAAACAAGGTTGTTAAAAATAATACAAAGGTGATCTACTCCGTTATGTCAACCTTTCAAATCCCTCCAAAATCCTTTGATTGGCCGATCAATCACATAAGATATGAAAAATACGGTAAACAGGGATAGACGTTGAAATATTACGCCGATATAGGGAGGATCGGAAAACCAAAACAATTTGTGAAGATGTCAAATTTGAACGGAACATCTTAGAACATTGTACCCTATTAATGAATAAAGTAGTCATACTGCATGGTAGACCTACAGTATTCTGAACATGAAATCTACTTTCTAAATAAATTATTTAGGACATATCATGATGAGGCTCTAAAGTATGGAATGTTTTCAAGGTGACTTTTCAGGTAAACCTAAACATAATTATAATTACAATAGTTTCGTTGTTCTTTCTGAACTTTCTAAAATTGACGAATTCCAGTTGTTATTACTATCGTGAGGAAGTTGAGACTTAATATTTGAACGGTCTGTAGCAGTGATTGTGTTATAACGTCTAGTGAGTGTATGGCGCTAATTATTTATATATATATATGTAATTGTATATTAAAACTCGACATAAATGTTAATTTGTGTATCCCTGTATTATTTCTTCCTGGAGGGTATTTTCAGTACAAAGTCAGAAAGTTTATGACATCCTCCAAACCTAAACCTCAAAGCGAATAGTAAATTTAAAATAACAATTGCTCGTCGTTACGGCGCCTGTTGTAATGATGGAATATACTTTTACTATCTATTTAATCTTACACCACTCACCAAATCATCCTCACACGTTGTCGATTTCCTTAAATGCGCTGTAAATTGCAGTCCAAACCATGTTCTGTATCATTACAGGATGTAATGTGTCTATTAAGGCTAGGCGTTATCTACCAACTCTGTACATACCTGTTAGATTAACCCTGTACCTACAGTGGCCGGGTAAGGAATGTATTTGTTTATTACACTCATTATATACGTGTAAGCTGTAGGACAACCTCATACTTACAGGTTAACGTATACATGGCGCCAATAAGAGGTGATTTGATTTTAACTGGATTTGAAAAAAAATATATCAAACCTGTTCAGTAAACAAACCGTAAACATGGTTAATATTGCATTAAGTTTATTATAGAATGATTACAGTTCGTCAGCAAAGCATTACATAGTGAAACTGTTACCGTAACGAACATCTTTTTATCAAAAGGGACATAAAGTTTAATACCTTCAGCGATCACGTATACACGTGACTCTGTGTCAAATGCACAAATGAAACCTGCAATAAATGGATAACGACATCTTAGATTTTAAGAAAAATTCTGGAAAAGAAATTAATTGACACTGCAACAAATGAAACAAGACTTACAAAGAGGGCGTGGTCATGTATATATTATAACCAAGAAAACGAAAAACTATGCATTAAATGATAAATTTGACGATAACGATACTTAATAAGAGGACAGGTAGGGGGAGATCAATAGAGGAACATGTAAAAAGAGAAGGAGCAAAATTTGATGTTGATATTAAGATGGATAGAACCAAGGAGTAGTAGCACCTCAACAACAATGGAGGGAACGTTGATAGGTTAGGAGAAGTCTGGGGAGAAAGAAGAGGGGGTTGATGAGGACGTGAAGAGGAGATGGGGGTGGATAGAATGTAGGAAAAAGGCATTAAGAGGAGATAAGTTTAGAACGAGGAAGAAGAGAGCAACCAAATAGGAAGAGGGGAACTGAGACGAAGGACAGGAGGAAATGGAAAGGGAAAAAGAAGAGGGTATTAATGAAAAGGAGGAGGAGGAGACAGATGAGAAGGAGAGGAGGAAAGAAGGACAGGAGGGAGAGGAAAAGAGGAAGAGGAGGAGGATGAGAAGGTGAGGAGGAAAGAAGGACAGGAGGGAGAGGAAAAGAGAAAGAGGAGGAGGATAAGAAGAGGAGAAGGATGAGAAGGAGAGGAGGAAAGAGGGACAGGAGGGAAAGAGGAAGAGGAGGAGGATAAGAAGAGGAGAAGGATGAGAAGGAAAGGAGGAAAGAAGGACAGGAGGGAGAGGAAAAGAGGAAGAGGAGGAGGAGGATGAGAAGGAGAGGAGGAAAGAAGGACAGGAGGGAGAGGAAAAGAGGAAGAGGAGGAGGATAAGAAGAGGAGAAGGATGAGAAGGTGAGGAGGAAAGAAGGACAGGGAGAGAGGAAAGCAGGAAGAGGAGAAGGAGGAGGAGGAGGAGGAGGAGGAGGAGGAGGAGGAGGGAGGAGAACATACTTTGAGGGTTGGGAAAAGGAGGCAGAGCAGCACCATCATCACAGGTGGATGAGAAGGAGCAGGAGATAGAATAGAAAAAATGATATCTATATTCCTTTACAGTATATATGTAGGACAGACACGTATTCCTTTACAGTATATATGTAGGACAGACACATATTCCTTGACAGTATATATGTAGGACAGACACATATTCCTTTACAGTATATATGTAGGACAGACTCATATTCCTTTACAGTATATATGTAGGACAGACACATATTCCTTTACAGTATATATGTTGGAGAGACACATATTCCTTTACAGTATATATGTAGGACAGACACATATTTCTTTACAGTATATATGTAGGACAGACACATATTCCTTTACAGTATATATGTAGGACAGACTCATATTTCTTTACAGTATATATGTAGGACAGACTCATATTTCTTTACAGTATATATGTAGGACAGACTCATATTCCTTTACAGTATATATGTAGGACAGACTCATATTCCTTTACAGTATATATGTAGGACAGACTTAAAACTGTATAAGACAAGATGCTGCAGTAACATGTATATCCAGTGTGCCGTGTATACTGTTATCGGACACGTACGACATTTGCAACACTTCCTCCGCGATATTTATAGAACACCTTCTACGTAGTTCTACGCTGTCATTTCATTATAAACATCAAACGAAACTAATTGAATTCGTGCATTGGATTTTTTTTAGGAAATTAAGACATATTTATGTAAAAACATAAAGATTGCGTGTTTCAAAAATGTGTCCAGTATTTTAACAACGTTATCTGATAACCGCTTTCTATTTCGTCACGTCACGGTGTAAAAACACAATTTAGAAATGGTGATTTTCTCTTTTTTCAAATCGGTTTTCAGTGTAAATGAAAAAAGTATATTGATACTTTAACACTATAAAAGCTTAATTACAACAAGATTCAATCGTAAGCTACAAATGTATATTTCAGTTCCTTAAAACTACGTGTCATTTCTGTCAACTAATTGTGCGTGTGTATGTTACCAAGGCAGTTAAATAAGTTACTGTTGTGATGGGTCTATTGATATCCCTCCCCTACAAAGGTCACATACTAGTTTGTATCCTTCTCTTTAAAAAACGTGTGTCCTTGTCGACGGAAGCATTCCTACGTTTAAAGTTACCATTCTTTTAAGTCAGACGTAGGACCAAATATCATTAACACGACTCGTATTAATATTCAAAGAAGGAATGTAACATGTCGCATCACCATGTTGATGTTATCACCAAAACTTCAATTATTGTATGTTATCAAAACATTATCTCTTTTCTTTTTTCTTTATATTCTTGATAAATAAACACAGCACGTTATTGAGATATGACAATAATAGTACATATCGTTATGGATAGAGTTTAAGTTTCTCACAAAGGGAGACAATTCACAAAGGACGGGATATAAGGATGACGGCGATAAAAAAAGGAAAAACGGAATAAATTTTCATCTCGAAACAATAAGTTTTAACCCTTTAGCCAACATAAAGAAAACAGTTATATTACAGCGCAGGCGCTTCACTACCTTTCCATTGTGTGACAGATACTCTTTCTCTTTCCGGATAAATGGTTTCCAAAGAGGCCATTCAAACTCCTATAGAGATTCAGTATAAGGAGGCGTGTATCGGATAACGAAGAAAACCCGTGTCTATTATCACCGATCACGAGCCGCCATTGTGCCTTAACGCCCGATAGCTTATTTTGATGATTTCGGATTTATCTGGGGTGGCCATCGATCGTCCCCTGGGTCTTGCTCGGCTGGTTCCGTAAAGCATCGTCGCGTTGATGCTCGTATCTCTTGCAGCTTCTTGTGCCAGTTATGCCAAAGATCACGAACTTGCCCTCCGATCGCAAGATTTTGAAACAAGAGTAAAAATACATTCTTTTTTATATTATTTTTAAGAACGATACCAGAGTAACAGAAAAGCTCGTACAATCGTCAGAAATATTTAAATAATATTTAGAATGCTCATTTACTGTTTATTTTTTTTATAGAAATTAACAAAATGGTTTCCTATCATTCAGTATGGTCTTTGAAACTACATAGCAGGCAAATAGTTCAGGTCGCATCGGGCCTTTTGAAATACATGGAAATGGCGCCACCATGAACAACATGTTCAAAAGAAGGCATTAGTATCGATACGGATTAATATATATTATAATGTTTCTTTGGTAGGTCTTTCCTTCGGAATACTAATTTCTTCCAAAGGATTCAGGTATTATGTTTATAAATCTCGGCCTATTTGGGTTGACTTTGGGGTGGAGAATGGTGTGATAATACATTAATTAATCTAAAGATCAAACAGTTATACATTTTTCCTTCACCCTAGTCACGCCCCCTCCACCCCTCCCCACAACACGTGTTCTCATAATTACATGACGGGATGGAAGTTTAGAACACAACTACTTTGTATATATCAGTATGTATTGTTTCTCAAACTTACTCAAAATTTAATCTGATTAAGTTTTGCACAAGTATGCACTATAATGAAATGTGATCAGACCAAACTTTATAATTGTACCGACCAGAAATTACTGACTAGAACTTGTTTAAAGATACAGGGGGCTTTCCATTTCTCTTTCCTGGTCTGTGGTCACAGTTTAAGTAACACATTCGGTATTCATGCGATCAAGGGTTTGATTCCTGAATTGGATGACAAACTTTCCGCCTTCCGTCCAAGTGAACGAGGTTCGATTTTTTTCGATCCTGTGGTGGAAATATGAAATGTATCTACCCAATCACATGTCTTCTGGGGGGGGGGGGGGGGGGGGGGGGGGGATTTCCTGCAACAGTAACAGCCCACGCGTGCTCCATCCGGATCATCTAAAGCGATTAAATGCACGCCGACATTGTGCGTTAGTAAAATATTCCATAATTATCTTCAAAAATAAAAAATGATAGACAAGTTGTGGGATATTGCTTATTCTTATTTTTTTGTTATTTGTATTTTAGGACCATTCTACAAAGAAGGTGTATATTGGGTTACCACAAGATATCTCTATAACAAATCGTTACCAACTGAAAATCCCGGACAAGTTCGCTGATACAGGTCAAAGGTTAAGTGATCAGATAACAGTGGGAGTGGTTGACGATCTTCTTATTATTCAGAATCATAGAACCAATACAGTAATGCACTATCATTTACAAAAAATATATGATATCTACAGCCAAGTATGACTTTTTATCACGAGATACCGCAATACTTTTAATGTCCATTAGTTTTAATGTGATTTAAGATGTCCTCACTCTGTCATTGTCACGACAAGTAGCATGAGTTCTAAATACACGTGAAATAGATACAAGAAATACATCTTTTCTGTGTCAAATTTCATCACACTACAATGTACCAGTATTGGATGTAATAGATATAATTGGAATTCACAATATTCTTGATTTATCGATTTCACCTGATTTATTTAAATTAGTCAGGTGACTGACCTTGAAAGCAACGACACGTGTTACTTAGATGATGGAGGGCGACGGCAATATTTACTGATATCATACAATATTTACTGGTATACAATATTTACTGGTATACAATATGTTCTGGTATAATACAATATTTACTGGTATCATACAATATTTACTGGTATACAATATGTTCTGGTATAATACAATATTTACTGGTATACAATATGTTCTGGTATCATACAATATTTACTGGTATACAATATTTTCTGGTATCATACAATATTTACTGGTATACAATATGTTCTGGTATCATACAATATTTACTGGTATCATACAATATTTACTGGTATCATACAATATGTTCTGGTATCATACAATATTTACTAGCATTATACAATATTTACTGGTATCATGAAACAAGTTCACGGAAGAACATTTCCCGATACTCCGACCAGCTGAATTAACACTGACGTGGGAACATACAGAATACTTATTTTTATCCTGAAAGATGAAAAAATGTCCGCCACACGATCATTCATAGAATAATTCATAGTTCTGACTAAACATTTTTTTCATGTTGGTAATGTCAATAGGATAGGATAGAAGTGACGTTTCGTTGACAGCGTGAAGCGTATTACTCGAACTGACGTATGGATTGTAACAGATAACCATCTAAATACACCGCAGCCGGCCAGATGCCGTACAATCATCGTACACTTCGGAAACAGTCGGCTTCGGATTCCGTACTATTTCGTACACTACGGAAAGAGGCGGCGTCGGATTCCGCATTATTTCGTATACTACGGAAACAGTAGGCGTTGGATTCCGTACTATTTCGTACACTACGGAAAGAGCCGGCGTCGGATTCCGCATTATTTCGTATACTACGGAAATAGTAGGCGTTGGATTCCGAACTATTTCGTACATTACGGAAACAGTCGGTGTCGGATTCCGTACAATTTCATTCACTACGGAAACAGTACGCGTCGGATTCCGTACTATTTCGTACACTACGGAAACAGTTAACGTCGGATTCCGCACTATTCCGTACACTTCGGAAACAGTAGACGTCGGATTACGTACTATTCCGTACACTACGGAAACAGCCTGATTTGTCATAAGAACAATTCTAGTTCAGACATATTGTTATCCGTGTACTAAACCTTCCGGGCGTATTTTACTTGCAACTTGACTATGACTTAGCGTATTTTCATGTAAAGTGCACATCTTGATGATGGAAGGGACAGGACAGTCCTTCCTTTTGTGTATTTCAATAAAACGCGACCGATCCGTAAATCGAAAACAGTTTACTTCAGAATAAAATGTGGCGATAAATTAGCTCAGGTCTACTGTTACAGTTGCTGTTAGTGTTACGAGAAAAATTATTTAATTTAAATGTTAGAAAAAACAGAGATGAAAGAAAAAATGGAATTTGTGCCAAGATATAAAAACGCCCTTACCCGCCCACTCGCCGCTTGGTTGCTCGTCATCATATGTTTATGTGCATTTCGTTGGGCAGGGGAAAAACCCTTCTTGCATCTGTAAACTTTAATGGTTTTTATTTTAAAGAATAAATTAACTTATAGTCTATTTCATCAAAGGCCTCTACGTTAGGCCTCTGATCTGATCGGTATATTTATACATGTACGTTTTTGACGTTAGAAAGAAAATGTTTCTACGATATAATAGACTAGGAATGCGTTTTTGCAGCGATCATTATCATTTGTTGTAAGATTGTCTTTTTTTTACAATGGTAGAAATAATTTATCAAAGTCTGTGATGGAAACACGGATTTCACTATAGAATGTATTTAAGTCTGTAATAGAACCACGTAGTTCACTATAGAATGTATTAAAGCCTGTGATGTAATCACGGATTTCACCATAAAATGTATCTAAGTCTGTGATGTAATCACGTATTTCACTATAGAATGTATTAATGTCTGTACTGTAATCACGGATTTCACTATAGAATGTATCTATGTCTGTGATGTAATCACGGATTTCACTATAGATTGTATTTATGTCTGTGATGTAATCACGGATTTCACTATAGAATGTATTTAAGTCTGTAATAGAACCACGTATTTCACTATAGAATGTATTAAAGCCTGTGATGTAATCACGAGTTTCACTATAGAATGTATTAATGTCTGTACTGTAATCACGGATTTCACTATAGAATGTATCTATGTCTGTGATATAATCACGTATTTCACTATAGAATGTATCTAAGTTGGTGATGTAATCACGGATTTCACTATAGAATGTATTTAAGTCTGTGATGTAATCACGGATTTCACTATTGAATGTATCTAAGTCTGTGATGTAATCACGGATTTCACTATAGATTGTATTTATGTCTGTGATGTAATCACGGATTTCACTATAGAATGTATTTAAGTCTGTGATGTAATCACGGATTTCACTATTGAATGTATCTAAGTCTGTGATGTAATCACGGATTTCACTATAGATTGTATTTATGTCTGTGATGTAATCACGGATTTCACTATAGAATGTATCTAAGTCTGTGATGTAATCACGGATTTCACTATAAAATGTATCTATGTCTGTAATGTAATCACGGATTTCACTATAGAATGTATCTAAGTTGGTGATGTAATCACGGATTTCACTATAAAATGTATCTATGTCTGTGATGTAATCACGGATTTCACTATAGAATGTATCTAGGTCTGTGATGTAATCACGGATTTCACTATGGAATGTATATGTCTGTGATGTAATCGCGTATTTCACTATAGAATGTATATGTCTGTGATGTAATCGCGTATTTCACTATAGAATGTATATGTCTGTGATGTAATCGCGTATTTCACTATAGAATGTATCTAAGTATGTGATGTAATCACGGATTTCACTTTAGAATGTATCTATGTCTGTGATGTAATCACGTATTTCACTATAAAATGTATCTATGTCTGTGATGTAATCACGTATTTCACTATAGAATATATCTAAGTCTGTGATGTAATCGCGTATTTCACTATAGAATGTATCTAAGTCTGTGATGTAATCACGGATTTCACTATAGAATGTATCTAAGTATGTGATGTAATCACGGATTTCACTATAAAATGTATTAAAGTCTGTGAGGGAACCACGGATTTCACTATAGAATGTATCTAAGTCTGTGATGTAATCACGGATTTCACTATAGAATGTATCTAAGTCTGTGATGTAATCACGTATTTCACTATAGAATGTATTAATGTCTGTAATGTAATCACGGATTTCACTATAGAATGTATCAATGTCTGTGATGTAATCATGGATTTCACTATAAAATGTATCTATGTCTGTGATGTTATCACGGATTTCACTATAGAATGTATCTAAATCTGTGATGTAATCATGGATTTCACTATAAAATGTATCTATGTCTGTAATGTAATCACGGATTTCACTATAGAATGTATCTAATTTGGTGATGTAATCACGGATTTCACTATAGAATGTATTTAAGTCTGTGATGTAATCACGGATTTCACTATAAAATGTATCTATGTCTGTGATGTAATCACGTATTTCACTATAGAATGTATCTAAGTCTGTGATGTAATCATGGATTTCACTATAAAATGTATCTATGTCTGTGATGTAATCACGGATTTCACTATAGATTGTATTTATGTCTGTGATGTAATCATGGATTTCACTATAAAATGTATCTATGTCTGTAATGTAATCACGGATTTCACTATAGAATGTATCTAAGTCTGTGATGTAATCACGGATTTCACTATGGAATGTATATGTCTGTGATGTAATCGCGTATTTCACTATAGAATGTATATGTCTGTGATGTAATCGCGTATTTCACTATAGAATGTATATGTCTCTGATGTAATCGCGTATTTCACTATAGAATGTATATGTCTGTGATGTAATCGCGTATTTCACGATAGAATGTATATGTCTGTGATGTAATCGCGTATTTCACTATAGAATGTATATGTCTGTGATGTAATCGCATATTTCACTATAGAATGTATCTAAGTATGTGATGTAATCACGGATTTCACTATAGAATGTATCTAAGTCTGTAATGTAATCACGGATTTCACTATAAAATGTATTAAAGTCTGTGATGTAATCACGGATTTCACTATAAAATGTATCTAAGTATGTGATGTAATCACGTATTTCACTATAGAATGTATCTAAGTCTGTAATGTAATCATGGATTTCACTATAAAATGTATCTATGTCTGTGATGTAATCACGGATTTCACTATAGATTGTATTTATGTCTGTGATGTAATCACGGATTTCACTATGGAATGTATATGTCTGTGATGTAATCACGGATTTCACTATAGAATGTATCTAAGTCTGTGATGTAATCACGGATTTCACTATGGAATGTATATGTCTGTGATGTAATCGCGGATTTCACTATAGAATGTATATTTCTGTGATGTAATCGCGTATTTCACTATAGAATGTATATGTCTGTGATGTAATCGCGTATTTCACTATAGAATGTATATGTCTGTGATGTAATCGCGTATTTCACTATAGAATGTATATATGATGTAATCGCGTATTTCACTATAGAATATATATGTATGTGATGTAATCGCGTATTTCACTATAGAATGTATATGTGATGTAATCGCGTATTTCACTATAGAATGTATATGTCTGTGATGTAATCGCGGATTTCACTATAGAATGTATATGTCTGTGATGTACTCACGGATTTCACTATGGAATGTATCTAAGTTGGTAGTGTAATCACGGATTTCACTATAAAATGAGACAACGTCCCACAACTAATAAAGTTAGCTGGGGTATATTGGTACATTAAATTAACGGTTAACACAGTCATGTTCCTATTGTTTACTGGCCAAAAATATGTAAGAATCATCATTGAAAATATCAAATTGAACATTAGCTGATTGAAGTGGCGGAAAATTTGCTTCCTGCTTGCATTAGTGACCTGTGCAAAAACAACTGTTGAATCTAGGTCTAATGGATGTATCATGACAATCGACTGATATGTAAAGAACGTGATTCATTCTAATAGAATTATTATATATTTATTACATTCCGGGAAGTTATATGATTGTAGCTTATGTTGTTTTTTAACTTATCGCACGGTAATATGTTGAATAAGCATGATATATGCAGCATGTCATGCATGCCTCCGTGGCCCAATGGATAAGGCACCGGCCTCCTAAGCCGGGGATTGCGGGTTCGAGTCCCGCCGGAGGTTCTCAATTAACAATTTTTTTTTCACTCTCTTTTTCATTCTGAAATAACCAAATACCAATTATTA
The DNA here is from genome assembly GCF_031769215.1 of Ylistrum balloti. Taxonomy (NCBI): domain Eukaryota; kingdom Metazoa; phylum Mollusca; class Bivalvia; order Pectinida; family Pectinidae; genus Ylistrum; species Ylistrum balloti. The sequence continues at coordinate 342,170 of NW_026781982.1, read as the reverse complement.
GCGACAGGACAAGCATTACTTTTTTTTTTAAATTAATTAATTTATTGTAAAAAGTAAATTTGTATTGAAATTTGATAAGTGTGTTTTTTAAAGAAAAAATATTTGTTTTTAAACATGAACCAAGTTACCGAAAACACTGCAACTTTTAGAAATACAAGATTTTAATGAATTTATCGGATGATACAAACCGATAATAATGCATTTTTTGGTTACCTGTTTACCTAATTGTTATGCCCAGGTTATCTCGTGCTAGAATAGTCTTAGTAAAGCTTACTTCACACACTAAATGTGCCAGAGTATTTGCATAAGACGGTATCATTTCAGCATTTTAACGTCAAATGTTTTACAACAGCTACTTCTTAGGAAAAAAAAAAAAAAAAAACAGATTATATTTACATAAATATTTCTTAATACAATTCCGTTCACATGAAATGGTTGCTTAACATTTCGACAGAATATTCACTATCTTAAACAATATTCTATTGACGGATTTGCTTTCTTCTATAATGTGATTTCACATTTTACTCTTCATTTAGCATCTGAAACGATCAATCTGAAAAGAAATGTTGTTAAATAATGGTCTATGTAAATGGTTATCTGCAATTGCCGTTGGATGTTCACAAGTAAACGAGAGCTTTTTAAGGAAACACCCTGTCCTTAACTTTTTCCTTTGACGTTTAAAGTACATTCTTTTTTTTATTATTATTAAAAATCATATGTGGTGTTTATAGTATGACCAGTTGTCTCATTTTTCAAACGGCCCTGGTAAATCTGGTCCGTCATGGGTCCCGTGCCGGATATTATATTGAACGGGATATTTTGTTAGCCGTATAAGTTAGATTACGGACAAAACTGTATGAGGAGCTATAAATATTTGATGTCATATCACGTGTCAAAAGTATCCATTCATCTTCATGCACCTTTATGTAATTTTAAATAGCGACATACCTGGTGACTCAATACAATTTCACCTGTAAGCTTTAACATGCCACTGGCACAACATTTTAATTACTTCGGTCTGTATGGATTAACACCGATGAAAAATACTCTGCAGCAATATTGATTAATGCTGGTGAAATTTTGTGCAATGTGTCGCATGATAAATGAATATAAGGGAGATTCTTTCACCTATGTTCCTATGTCAATTTTACAGAAATAAAGATGACAAAACTTGTTGGCAAGCGCTTGAAATACAATGTATATTTTTGTCAATGGCTACCGCTGTGTGATAACTGTATTATATGCACGTATCAATAGAGATGTAACATGAGAGGCTCAAGTTCTTTATAAAAGGATTAAAAGGCAACAAAATAAACACTTCATAAATGACAATAATATATAACTTTCCTCCAATGCCATAACTTTTGGCATATTCTGCACTGTCATTCTCATCTGTCTTCTCAAGAAGCTTCAAATTTCCTCTGCTTCATCTGATGCAAGTTAAACATTTAAACGACCTTTGCGTGATGTGCATTCTAATTAACAAAAAGATAAAGCCGAGTTATTATTCTACATGATGAACTGCCGTTACGTCATATTGTGCTAGTATGAAAAACGAACAGCTGAAAGTTTAGATTTTGTTCGTTATTCTATAAATAATCACAGCCTTTATAGTAATTTCTTTGAAGACTAAAATTACACTTATCAAGTAAAATTCCCGTCTGAATTTAAACCCATTTATCACAGTCTTGGAATGTCCTGGAAGACGAGCACTCCACTAAAACGGATAGGTAACCATACATTTGTTTTTGTGTAATAATTTCGACAGAATGCTTTGACTCTTTTTCTCAGCTTGACCAAGTGCCCTATAGCATTTGTAGAAAACCGTTGGAATAAGAAAAAAGCATGAACTGTGGTTTATGATATTAAATACTGGAGAAGTATGGAACTGATGAAGTAGAATGTAATAGCGTAACTGGTAATATTTGTATGATCCTTTCTACATCACGGCCTATTTTTTCTTATTTTTTCTCATAAGAGAGTTCCAACAATAGAGATGAATGAACAACTGGAGCACGTGATCCTGGACCTCCGAAATCTCGACTGACGCAAGAATAAACATACGTCCTTCAACTGTCGGTCTTGCGATATTTCGCAGCGATCCTTCGTCTTTAGTTACAAGTCAAAAACTTGGCAAAAAATGAAAACCCCAAGGATCGTGAAGCGGAATTTATAATCATTACAGCAACTCGAGATATTCGCTTTTTTCATATCAGTTTGGCCCGTGCAATGTATATTTGCGTGTAAGACTTACTTATATTCATATCTATATCTAGATATCTACTTACACAACAATAGGGACAGCTTTGTACTTTGCTGATAAGTGCGATGCTTTCGATTTCGCTAATGTGAGTTTTCCATGTCTAGATAGAAATAGCCTGCTTCCCAACATGTGGAAAAATAGGCTCGCTCATCTCATTGATATTCATGAAATAATGATGCCAAAATATTTGTGACGTCATCAAAACTTGAGAGGCGACAAGCATGAAAACAGGGGGCTAGAAAGGGGGATACAAATAGATTCTTATTTTTCACTCTGTATACGATATTAGCTGTGGAGGCAAAGCAAAAATCAATTCCTTTTTATTTTTAAGATAATATCTATGCAGTTTAATGGACGAGCATGTAAATTTATGCTATTTATTCAACAGTTACACTCGTTCAGAAGTATTTGAAATGAATTCGACAGTCACATTTACATTTGAACAATGATAGATTTTCTATAACTTTACAAACGCTCAGTGTGGTAGTCCCTCTGGTAGCCTCTTATAAAATAGTATTTTGATTGTTATTGGGGAAAACGTTTGAACGGTGACACCGGATTCAGATTACCTGATGATTTTTTTTCGTCTGACTGTTCCTGCAAGTTATAAGCCTAGTCACCACGTTGCTGACCCCGTCAGCTATTGAGCACGCATGCGTTATTGACCATTTCAAAGGTTTCGGGAACCTTTAAATCTGCTTCTTCTTCGGTATTTTTTCTGGAATCTGAAAATATCGAGTCGGTTCTGTATAAGACATACCGTGAAACTTGCTGTTCTCGAAGAATACAACCCAGTTATGGCATCTAAAGTCATCGAAAACTGGGTAATCATTTTGTAACATGACGACGAAGATCCTATAGCGATTACCGCTTCAGTTTTGAGACTCTCGTGGGAACCTCGAAAAAATAACATAATGATATCAATATCAATGCATATGGACGGTGTCAGGTGTACAAATAGGCCGGTGAAATTGTGCCCGGCCCCGTTAATTACAAGAATGCACCCGTTCTCTGTTTATAGTATATTAATAAAATGCGTGTATGCATATTAAGGCGGCGAGCTTAATCTGGAATATGAATCTACGATATGTCGCAATTGATTCGATATGCAAAGTCTTGTTCCCAATATCACGATTTCCGTGGAAAGATGCTGAGATATAAATTTACAACGAAGAGGTTCGAGGGTCATGTGAAAGTAATAATCTCAATGAGAAGTATTCCACTTGCTAGTGAAATCTGAAGTCAGATGTATTCGACATCCAATAGTATGCTTGTTTGTTTCGTTTCGGTTGACATTGTGCATGTTTATGGACGTGACAGGGCTTATTTGGACAGACCATGATTGCAGAGCGGTCGCCGTTGATGACCTTAACCTCTCAGAACACATTATTCTCGAAGTTTTCCGTGTATATTCTTGACATAGATAATACCATATACAGGCGCAACAATGTGTGCGTAATTATTTCCGCCGTTTCTCAGTTTTATAGTGTTTTTTCTATACGTTAGTGCCCGTATCACTGCATAGAGTTCCCAAAAAATCTGTTAACTGTGAGCATTACCAGTGTACATAAGCATGCCTGATTGTATTTTGTTGACCTTGTTCTCTTTATTATTACATTTAATCATTTAAGTTAACACACATAATACATGATACATGGAAACATAAAAACATACAGTGCTACGAAGACAATCTACACAAACTACAGAAAAACGTATAACTATAACATATTCAATACAACAGAATGTACAGTATATGTATACATATAATTTACGTAAGTACTTAACTATTTCACTCTTATTGTTTTATGGGAATATATATATATATATATATATATATATATGGATCAGATTAGCTACTTCAGAAATCACTTTATATTCAAACAATCAACTTTGATGAATTATATTGGTATGAAGAATTGTACATACTTAATTGTAAAAAAGTTCAACAGCAGGTTGTTGTTTTTTTAGGTCAAGCAAATTTGGGAAATGTTTTCTGGATAGAATCTTTGATAAAATATTTGCGATCTTTACAACAATGGTCATGATGTTAATTTATGTTTCAAAGACTGGTTTGTGCTGATTTCCAACTGTTAAAACTTGTGGGCAGACATTTTGCTTTGCCATTGAAAGACAATATATTGCACTGATATTGATTTCTAGAATACAGTGAAAGCGCTAGTGCAAAATGTAACGTCTTTCTTCTTTTGTCAAAAATCTTTTTTTTTTAATATATATATGTATATATTAAATGTTCTTTTTTTGCTTTGTTTTTGTAATTATTATTAAATTATCTATATTATCTATGAATATTTTAATTACCAAATAGATAATACATAACATGTAATAGTATATCAAATTAAGCAGTTTATTTCCGTGTCAAATCCGGAGTTCATTATTCTGCCGTCAGTTTGGTTTTTATTATTTACGTTTATAAACGTGTCGCGTGGTCGGATGTAGAGTGTGCACTTGTATTTTAGTCGTGTTGCTATGTCAGCTGCAGTGGGATGTTGGTTAACAACCAGTAAGTATTATTTTACAAAAATGGACTGTGTGTCCGGCACAGTAATGATATGCCTTTATCTTTCTGATAGTCTCCGAGCAGACGTTCTCCTCATTGTATTTAAGTATACATTATCTTGTTATTGAAAAGACAACCTGGAGTAATATTTATGATAAGACTACATCAGTTTAAAAGTAGTCCTCTGCTATCTCGTAAACAACTGCAATAACTAGCGGCGAGCGAGATCAACGTTGGGATTGCATGCACCTGACCATTTAACATTGCAGTGCATCATTCAAACTTCATTAACATGGATAAGAAGATAACAGTTTCTCATGTGACAGTAGCAAATATATAGAAAATACGTCAACACATATCGATAATTTGATTGTTCATCAGCGCTTCTTGGGCCTTTTTTAAGCAGAGCCATAAGGTCTTAATTACCAAACCTCAACAGTATATTAATTACAAAACCTCAACAAGATATTAATTACAAAGCCTCAACAAGGTCTTAATTATAAATCCCAACAAGGTCTTAATTATAAAACCCCAACAAGGTCTTAATTACAAAACCTCAACAATATATTAATTACAAAACCTCAACAATATATTAATTACAAAACCTCAGCAAGATATTAATTACAAAACCTCAACAAGATATTAATTACAAAGCCTCAACAAGATATTAATTACAAAACCTCAACAAGATATTAATTACAAAACCTCAACAAGATATTAATTACAAAGCCTCAACAAGATATTAATTACAAAACCTCAACAAGATATTAATTACAAAGCCTCAACAAGATATTAATTACAAAATCTCAACAAGGTCTTAATTACAAAACCTCAACAATACATTAATTACAAAATATCAGCAAAGTTCATTGGAACGAGTAACACGATACGTACACGGAGAAAGTGAGAAGTATTTTTTCCGTTACAGATGCTGTTGCTCGTCCATTAATAATTAGGATCGTGAGTTTCTTTTTCTGTTTGGTTTTGTATATCGATGTTTTGCCAGTATTTAGTTAAAGGAACGTTTCAATACATTACTTACATGACTGCTGATTGAAACGTACCTTGTCTTACTTATCCATGACTGGAATTATTTTAATTAAATCGAATTCATTAGATAAAAAATTTACAGGGAAATACCATACTAGAACTGCTGTTTTGATTTCTATTAAAAAATATATTGGTGATTTAATATAATCATTTTTTAATTAAAAGTAACTCCTCTTGATGAACTTCCGTCTTTCAAAACATTCTTTATTGTATTTGTTTACCAATTATTGTAATTTTACTTCTGAAAGAAAAAAATACTCGCGAATTTAATTTTTTGTTTTCAGCTTTCCCTTTCGAAGTTGCAGCATACCAACATGCAGAAAATGCAGTCGGGATCCTGTTTGAAATGTCTTTATAGTTGTTAAAGTGGTAAGGGTTTCAATCAAATATCATTTAACCAGTATTACCTGTAGGCTTTCCCTTTCTTGGCGTATTGATGTAAAAAACACAACAAAATTCGAAAAAATTCACTTAGTAAGCATTAAGTGACACCAACCTCCAGTTTTCCGTAGGCTTGAAATATTATTTTACTTCTATTTATAATTTCTAATAATCCATCATTTTTTTCCTATTCAACTTTCGAACAGTGAAGAAAATATCGACTTTACAATTTATCATACCGGATGATAGTGACAGAAGTCCTTAAAGTCACGTATATGCTGTGAATGAGTTTAAACACCAGGAATAATAACTGTTAGGCCCCTCATTAACGGGCTATGGGTACCTATTATCTTCCATGTCAAAATGTTTCCGGCGACAAATATCGCAATGTTTGGTAAGAAATAGCCATATGTCAAAACCATTGATTTACTACTGAAACCAGGTGTCTTTAAGAATTTCGGATTCTTTGTTAAGAGTTTAAATGTACATGAATATTAATTAGGCCCTTCCCTTTCCGGGTTTCTGTGACAATATACTATACGGACCGGACCCCTGGTGATACTTACCAATCCCAAGGCAATTTCTACCCTCATTCAACAAATGTATGTTAAATATTTCTGGCTCGTGTCAGATGTTTTATTTCACACATTTTCCAATGAAAGAATTATCGATAGTCATTTAAAAACAGTTTGTGATAATTACACTCCCTTGTTAAACCTAATTTATGCCTCATTTTTTTGAAAATTGACCGTGACAAGAATCTGTTATTTTTGGAGCTACTGTCCCGCCCTCACCGCTTTTGTAGCAGATACAGAATATATAGATCGGAAAGTTCCGTCAGTAACCCCAGATGGTTAAAAATTTATAAGAACTGAAATAAAACAGGAAGTAAATATCATTATGATCTTGATATTTTCAACACAATATTCCTTATGAAGCTGACGATATTCCTTAATACTAAAATGTAAGAAAACGTGACGAAGAAATGTAAATAAAATCACTTATGAAGCTGTCAATGCTGTACTCACCAACAGTTTTCAAATACAATAGAAGTAAATAGTGTTGTTGAACTTCACACCGGTTTCGCTTCGGGCAACTCCCCTGTTCACTTCAACAGATTGGGTCTGTGTATCGGGTGTCAGATTTGTAAAGATACTATCGTTTATATTTAAAATAATGTAACTGAATCCGTTAGTATATTATGGATGTAACTGTGTCCCCGGTTCTAGATATGACACTTTTTGTTGGGGGAGAGGCTCTAGGGGTGACATTTTAGTTGGGGGAGAGGCTCTAAATGTGACACTTTCATTTGGGAGAGAGGCTCTAGATGTGACATTTTTGGGGGGAACGAGGCTCAAGATGTGAAACTTTTATTTGGGAGAGAGGCTCTAGATGTGACATTTTTATTTGGGAGAGAGGCTCTAGATGTGACATTTTTAGCTGGGGAAGAGACTCTAGATGTGACATTTTTATTTGGGAGAGAGGCTCTAGATGTGACATTTTTATTTGGGAGAGAGGCTCTTGATGAGAGATTTTTAGTTGGGGAATAGGCTCTCGATGTTTTATTTTTAGTCGAGGAAGAGGCTTTAAATGTGTCACGTTTAGGGGGAAGAAGCTGTACATTAAGAACGAGGTCAATGCTAACACCCGACGCTGTGAATAAGGCTGTGTACTGACAATTGACGCAGGGATCAAGGCTGTATACTGACACTTGACGATGGGATCAAGGCTGTATACTGACACCTGACGCTGTGATTAAGGCTGTATACTGACACTTGACGCTGTGATTAAGGCTGTATACTGACACTTGACGATGTGATTAAGGCTGTGTACTGACACTTGACGCTGCGATTAAGGCTGTATACTGACACTTGACGCAGGGATCAAAGCTGTATACTGACACTTGACGCTGTGATTAAGGCTGTATACTAACACTTGACGCTGGGATTAAGGCTGTATACTAACACTTGACGATGTGATTAAGGCTGTATACTGACACCTGACGCTGAGATTAAGGCTGTATACTGACACCTGACGCAGGGATCAAGGCCGCATACATGACAATTTACGGAGGTTTAGGTGTGGTTGAGGCTGTGCATGCGAAGCTGAATTATTTGTCATTTGTTGTGTCTGGGAACGATTCTCTGCACATGATATATTGCATTAGAATGATTATCTAGGTCTGGAAGTCTCTACGGGAAGGATGCTGTATGTCAAGTGACTGCTTGCAGGAAATTGGACTCTCCATTTGTCAATTTGTTGGAAAGAATGCTATAAAATTGACGCTAGGTAACAAGGCTCTGATATTTCCAGCTGAGGACAAAGCTGTTATAAGACTTTTTCGTTGAAGGGCATTTTTCAATATTGACGAATCTCTTTTTTGAGTTTTTACCTGCTCGTTATGTGACATTTTTCGTTGAAGGGTATTTTTCAGTATTGACGAATCTCTTTATATAATTTAACCTGAGTGTTAACTTTGCAAGAATTAGAATCTGAACTCTCAGGTCTACGAAGCACTCTTGCAGGGACAACGCTGCAAACAATTGATCATACATTGTCAACCCATGGGTAATATCAAATGACAGTTTTATAATGCAGTTTCTTTTTGAGGAGAATGAGACTTTTTGTATATATAAACACATACATTGATGTACCTCTATCAATGCTATACTTTCACAGCTATCTTGAGTGTAGTGATAACTCCCAAGACTAATATATCAAATTGTAACAGGTGATTTCTTATTGGATCTTCGCAAAGAAGTGTTCAAAATAATGGTAAAATAAAACAATAATAAATTTGTTAAAAAGAGAAAAAATAGATAAAAGTTATAACATGACTGTTTACATGTAATGGGCTCGTACACTGACAAAGAGAAAACAATAACATCAAGAGAACACCAACTTGTCAACATAATCCTAATCTCCAATTCTCAAATTAGATAAAACTAGGGCAAAGTATGAACAAAAGACAGTTTACACAGTCGCATGATTAAGGTGTTCCGGAATAGTCGGCAACTTCTGCTAAATCGACGTTATCCGCCATGTAAATTTGGATAATTCTAAGTAAGTAATGTCATGTTTCCAAATGAGAACAAAGTAAACACGTCCAACATAATATCACACTACGATAGCTACATGTATAACTTGACCTGTTAACAGAGGTAAGTGACCTTTTAAAATCGCCCTTACAAGTAACAGATTCCTCGAATCTTTAAGCTATAACTGAATGTTACCTGGAGACAGCCTCCTCTGTAATCATGTATATGGTACAGGGACACGACAGTAGGGTCGGGAGCCGCTGCAACCGACAAAAACTCATTATCACAAGTTTTCGGGAATAATTGAAGAACATGTTACAATTGAGAAGAAATGGTCAAATGATTATTTGCTTGTTACCTGTACCATAATGACAGGTATGGTGACCTTAGGTCACCGGTCCTGTGTGTAACACTACGGGGGATCACGTGTAAGACGATGGCTTTCGGTTACTAGATCCACGATAAGTTTATGGGGTACGTATATTTCAGTATTTTACTCTATACATGACTTTTTACAATGACAAGCCTCTGACAAATAACCCAATAAATATAAACTTGTAAGAAATGTATCGTTAAGGGTAATTCAGAATAGAATCATTCTTTTAAAGTTGGCTTGTAAACGCACTCACAAAATTTCAGTTTACATTCTAGCTAATGTTTGTTCTATCGTACAGTAGTATTTAACTGTGGGTTGTCATTTTCTTCTTACCGTTGATAGGCTACTTGCTCAAAAACAGCAAAGAAAATACTGCCATGTTAACAGAATCTTAGTTTAAACATGAATCCAATGAAACTTCAAATGCATAAAAGAAAGATTTACACAGGGACCCCTGAAAAGAACAAGGAAAATCAAACCGGAAGTTCCCAAGCAGGATATCTTCCAATCAGTCACATTAGAAAAAACACAATTCTGAACTTTAATGAAGCAAGCCGTAGAAACCGCCACTTTATAGCTTCCAGGAAGTCTCAACCAGGAGACATGCCCAAAAGTCTTCCTCACATGATCGACCGCTCAGCCAAATGCCAAACGTAAGGATGTGTTTAGGTGTTAAGTGTTCAGGAATGTCTACAAAGAAGAGAAACTAGTTATCCTGAATTTAGTAACCTCTTGTACATCACACAATTGGGACATGCCAAATAAATGACATCCAAAGTCACAAACCCTTCGAAGAAAAACTCCCTATCGATCATGTTTTCAGCATGGTGCATCAAATGGTAAACCTTCTTTTTAAATAAATTGATAGACTAAATAACAATACATTAGAGAAAGAAATATGTAGCCACTCCAACAGTCACCAAGAATATAACATGTCATTAATTATTCAAAGCAGCTTGGATTCAGCATCATTATCGTATAGAAAAACAAAAGCCATATAGATTGATTGTCAAAGGTCATGTTACTGGAAATAAGTGGTCAGATATCTACATCATTTATTAATGAATTCTAATTGAAATTGATATTAAAACAAGACACCGACACTCTCCTCCTAGTGAAAGCAGTCGAGGTACGTATGATAATATTGCTGTCCAGGGGAATATGCTTCCTAAGCTGCTGTTTGATACGCTAATTACTATATAAGCGAAATTTTATTATAACTTAATAATTCCGTATTTTTTATTTTCTTTCAGTTTTAGTATTGTTAGCATAACAGGGCAGACAAGGACAATGAACTCCACAACAGAAAGGCAGGATTGATTACAGGTGCAGCAAGCAAAAGGGGTTAAGCAATGTATCAGGAATTGTGGCGAATGTTATTCACCTAAACTTGATATATAATTGATGCTAATTCCTTTTCTTGTTCGTTCAATATAAACTTTAAAAGATCGACTGGAAATATCATTTATTTTGAAATTTTGATTATTTTTAAAATACATATATATAAAATATACATTTTGCAGTGTTAGATACTTTCTAATATTTACTCTTGTTTTCCGCCGGCAAAGGTATTAATGAGACGATATTGCAACTAGATTCGCTGAAGTATGACGTCACAGTGATCTTGGCAGCTCTATTATGTTTCTTAATTATGACTGTCAAAAGCGTTTATCATAATGTAATTATAAGTAATAAAATATTTTTGTTAACGTAATTATAGGAGATATAATTGTATGATGCTGTTATGGTAAATCTTTCATGAGAACATTGCGGTAATAGAGATTTGCCAATGGTCACTTACAATTACATCACCTATAATTACACTTCTTTGTCTATTTACATTTCCTGAAAACTGTCCAATTACAGACAGTAGTATACGGCAAATGTGATATAACGCTATAACGGCAACTGATCCTCCGTTGTGACGTCACAATTCTCTTGTCGGCTATTCCATATATCAGCTGTTCCAATAACTTGATTAATTGCATTGCCTAGAATTAACGTTTTCGCTACATATAAAAAGATACATTAATTTAACACAAAATGTTGTTGGTAATAGATATAGATAATAAAGTATTTCTGAATGTAATTAAAATCAATGGTATAGCATGAACCTCCTCTGGTAAATCCTTCCTGAAACCCTAGCGAGAATTGCCAGTAGATCACTTACAATTACATCAAATTATGATGCCTTATATGTTAATCAAATTTGTACAAAAATAAACTTTATCTTTTGACACATAAAAATATCTAAATGTTATTGATAATATATATCACTATTCCTGACGCGTTTAAGACGTTTGTGCAATTTGAAGAAAAAGTACGTGTTGTTTGTACCAATGAAAAAATTAACAGGTGCACAATTGTATTTAAGAACTACAAATATAGATAGGATACCTAATTAGTTTTCACACAGGCGATCAAAATAATGTTCTTAATATATTCAAATGTATTCAATGTGGCTTATTTTGTATTGCTAGAGCGTACTTCACGTGGTTTCTCATCAGCACGAGCGGTCAGTATTTTGGCCACGGGTCAGCCGATGTATTCATATCAACATCATAAATTCAAAAAATGCATATGTATATCGCAATATATCATATTTAAATATATTCAGAGATTCTTATCATGAAGTATAACAGTTACTCTTCCCTAATAATGCCATTATGTATATGATCAGGTCCATTTAGAAGAAGAATGTTATGGCAATTTTAGTGAAAGATTTTTGCCCGTAGATGTTATCACATTTATCGGAATTTAAACACTGAAATGTTGCGCCGTTATATTAAGGGTATATTTATTGAAGCAAGCCTTTTAACTTGTATTTAACAATGAAAATAAAAAGAGCATATCAAAACAGGGACTATTAAACTACACTAGCTAAGGTCTATGTATTCCACCCTTCTATGTACTTTGCATAAGATTTTATCTCTAAATGGTGGAGAAACATTTTCATTGTTCAACAACACATTAACTGTATGAAGTATTATAACATATGAAATTTTCCTTCCTTTCCTTCCACACCTGTGTGATAACAAAGTCTTAAATCATTGTAAAATCCCCAACCATACCTTCTGACGTATTTATATATATATAGAAAATTTCTTTGGATGCCTTAAAGTCAAATGTTAAGTACCTGTAACGCGATAGTTCAACAAGTCATATTTCAACTCGGAAAGTGAATAAATGTGTTCACCCTTATAAAAGTACTATTTTATAAACACTAATATAAGACGCAAATCATGATCCGTTATAACTTTTTATATCTAGAGTGCCAAAAAAAGGGATGAAATATGAATTTTATGGAAAAGTATTCGTTTGAAATCACTAAACTTGTCAAATGGATAATTACAACAAATTGGTGTATGAGTGGCTAATACAGTTACCTTACTGTTCGTCTTTACGAAGATATGTTATAAGGTGGCATAACTTCAAAGGAAAAGATCAAAGACCCCAATAAATTGTTTCGCAACATAAACTTAACTTATTGATGAAAAAGCAAACACTTCTTCAACGAAATATACATTACTGATCAACATAACAAAACCTTGGACGAAATTGTTATAGTTACAAACCTATGTTGTTACATGTGTTCTTTGTGCAAGGAAAATGGTGAAATATATTAAAATGATAAGCATTTAACAGTACACATATATAACATTATACCTGAAATACGCATAAATCATTTTGATATGTATCTGTTAGGCAATCTACCACTAGTGTAGAGATGGATTTTAAATGATGATTGCACATTATTTGTACTTTAAAATGTTATTGTACAAAGGTATAGTCAATATATAACATTGACAAACAGAAAAAACAAATTAATGTCGTTTAAATTACTTCGCCCGTTTTATCAAAACCACGTGGTTTGGTTCACATTATGATGTCACATAATACAATGACGTACCCTTAGGGAAGTCATAACTCCAATTACAGAACAACGTCATTATGTTGGCCCGATATGTCATATCCCAGAACAACTCATCTATCTGATATGTTATTTCAAATCTATATCAGTAAAAAACATTTATTTTCCATTTTCCTAACGTTTGTCAAAGCGTATCATGCCACATGTACTCTTAACAAAATCACACGCATTCTCACGAACGCGTTGAATCAAAATTAAGAGTTTTGTCATCATCAACACACGGTGTTTTATGTTAATAGTAGATATTCAATATTTTAAAATTATACAGAGGTAGTATTGCTGTCACCTGTATGTGAAACCCGCATACCAGACATTTGAACTGCTTGCCCAAACCGCAATGTTTTCTATAAACAAACAAGACTCCTTCCTCTATAATTGACCTATTGGGGACTACTTTTGGGTGATGTTGTATTTTTGGAGGTCGGGATGAAACACAATAGTGTTTACAGACTCACGTAATGGCTGGCGGTCATACTCAACAGTCCGTAATTACACGGTATGACTTTCAAACGAGATGCAGCAACGTAACGGCGAAAGGCTTGATTTACTTTCAATTCAAGCCTTCAGCTGCCCACGACCAGGAGGATAAAGCCATGTGTTAAGTTTTGTGTTGCTTTCCCTCCCTAGTGCTATATTAGAATTACTGTCACGTTTGATTAATTGCAACAAATCCATTTATTAAAAGAGAAATGGGTATAATACAGAAGTAAAAAGTCCATCATGTGTGTTTTCGTATCAGTTTCTTATTCTTTTCAATAAATGGTAACTGGTTGATAATCTCACCTGCTAGTGGTCACAGCTCTGGCGTTTATCACGTCAGAATGAGATAGCTCAAAACGACCATCTGAATAAAGAATATTTGCCCTTCGATAGAATTGAACATAAATTATAAAGTCCTCTTGTACTATTGTACTATTATTTTTAGATCTCTAGTTTGTATTTTTAAACAATAATGGTGGATTTGATATGCCATGGTCTAAACTATCATGACCGCTTTCACTATAAATAAATTTATCATTTATTTAAAATTAGAATGCGATTATGAGATACTTTTATGGGAATGTCCTTAAAATGTTTTTCATGTTTTCCTCATTTTTTTTCAACTAGCATTATTTGATGTCACAGCTCGCTGATTAATAATGGTCATCAGAATACATGATAAATAAGGACATTTACCAGGAATGAAGGGAGCACAAAGACCTAACTGACACGGACACTACGAGGAATGGTATTTTCAGCAGAACATTCATGTCTTTGAAATGAATTCAAAATTTGCTGAATGTAATTTATAGACCTTGATTTCATAACAATGTACCTGCAGGATGATTGAACTTCTGATGTAAAAGGCGATAAATTGTGGGATTTGATATTTATATATAAGTATTTCCTTCTTATACCTTAAATGACAATATTTCGGTGATGATCTTGTGATGAGAGTCCGCAATATCGAGGAAGCTTTTTGGCTCCGTCCTCGGATTCAAACGTCAGACAGTCTTTGTAACTTGATACTTTAATGTCTTTGCTTTACGTTGAGAGCTTTGAAAGTGCGTTAAGGACTCGTTAGCTCATTGATAGTGATAGGTACAGATTTATGTCACTGTGTGCAGACAGTGACAATTCTGTATAATGTCACTATAAAAGTGCCACTGATTGGCTCCAGCATCCCCAGGCATCGTCCCATAATGACCTTGTCTATGGTAAGGACATCAACCCTTCGAACAGTTCAATGACTTGTTTCACTTAACAGAATACCATAAAGCTGGTTATTTTCACAGGTACAGAGCTTCGCGATTGATTTCAAAACGATTGAATACTATTTAAACGATTAACATCTTAAACACTTTCATCACGTTCATGTAATTGTAGAAATATCACACTGTGAACATAACAGGCCATACAGTACCAAGGTTTAGTCCCATTCTGACCACTGCAACAAATGGGACATAAATTATTCACTCCCTGTTAACTTATATTATCATCTTTCACGGCGGACAAAGAAGTGGTTGTTAGAAGTCGTTACAGCAATTATCACATCACATCCGTAGCACAACATGCAGCTGTCATTAAGAAGGATGCATATACCCAAACACTTTTTACCTTTTTAAATACGAATGACTACATGTTGCATATTAGCTGTCTGATGTAACATCTAAATGCGAACGCGTCCCATTCCGCTGTTAATGGATTTGAAATGAACTCGTTTTATATTCAAAGTATTCATACAGCGCGACATGACATCACAGATGATATTTTCTTTTGCTCGTCAAAAATCGATTATTAAACGTTACTTTTATTGAAGAAAAAGGACGAATTTTACTTTTAGGAAAATTCAGACCTGTACAAATATTTTTTACTCAAACTTTCTTTTCTGATGCTTCAAATGCTAATCTCATGATACAAAAATGGCCACGCTGAAATTAAAGTTTTGTATAACAACATATTTTGGCACGAATTAGACATTTGTAGATTTTCAAGTGACAGAAATGTTTATTTAGCCGAATTTAAATCCGCTCGGAACATTTGTGTTCTCAAACAATCAGACTGAAAGTTTACAGAAATATGATATACTTGTGTCCTTGGAGATACTGTGTATCACTCATCACAAGGGTAAAATGTTGATGTAACCTAACCTCTATTTCTTATTAATAAAATAACGAAGTATTTTGATATTTCACATAATATCAGGCTACATTTTCTCTGTGTGTGTCATATATCTTTTTCAGATTTTAAAGAAAAAAAAAGTAGAAGTAGAATACATACTCCCTTAACTGCAGAAATTCCAAATCAAATGACAGACTTATTCTTAGTTATAGTATTCCTAATAACATCTTCAATAATATTCAGATGATTATGGCAGTTGGGAGCAAACGAAATTGCAATCAAAAACTGTTTAAATGTCATTTTGCAGTTATATTGCACGATTGCTTTGAATACGATAACTGATGCGTATTGATATTGAATATGTAGCCCCATTTTTGTGGTCACAGTAATATTAAAGTTTGATTCAGGGGAAATCAGCCGGATTTGTTGTATGGTTGAAGGTGAAAGGGTAACTAACCTATACTAGTGTATCAACAGATTCAGATCTGTGAGGCTCCATTTATAAAAGTGTGTAGGCCAACCTCACCATACAAATACCTGTAATTTTTACACAAGTAATCAGAGATAAACATTCCTCAAAACACCGTTAACAGTTCAAGATTTTTATCAGGCAACTTTCTATCTTTTAAAACGGAATTTTGAAAAAAGAGTGTATCCTCAAAATATTAACACTTTCATGTTGAGTATTCATTTGCTAACCTAATAGGTAGTTATATGGATATAAATGTCAGACATGTCTGTCATTCGGTGACAGTTTGCTATTGATTGAATTTCAATTACTTTTCATTCATAGCCATATCCTACCAGTGTACTTTTAGACGAAAACTAAATTCTTGTGACTATCTCGCTAGTGTATGTTGGTCTTCTTTCTCGCGACCCAAAACGAGTATCTTTGACTAATTATTTTTATCTTATTCTTGATTGTGTAATAAGTGTGCTGTTATTTATGTTGTTAAATATGTTCTTTTTTATTTGTTTCATGTTTCATGTAAATGTGTTTTGTTTGAAAATGTGAAAAAAACAATTAAAAATCGAGTATCCTTGACTAATTATTTTGATCTTGTTCCTGTTGTACGACCAGGCTTTGTTAACGCATCTCACAGATAATATTTAACCAACCCTCAGAAATAATGGTAAATGTTACTTTTCCGCCAAAGATAACTAATTATGTAATGTTATGATATAAAAAGAAAATGCATAAAAACTAGAGAATCATCTAAAAGACCATCATTGTTCTTATCAAGAAATTGATGTAGACAGTTAATGGGCTAAGGCACAGTGAATGACCTAAGAAACAATGACGCCTGTTTTGTCATGACATATTCTTAAATATTAGAGGACATGAGGTGAATATATCGATAGTGATGTTTGATATACCTGCCTCTTTCATAGTAGATTTATAACAATTTCTGTCACCGCTCTTTAATATTGAATAATATTTTCCTATCATACCTGATCTTAATCCAGGTACGCATTTTCTATCAACTACGACCTTTCCCTTAAAAGAAAAAAACGGTAAAACCAAAATCAAAAGACATGAACATAAAAAAAAAATACGGGACAAATACATTAGCAATGCTTACCTTGATTGACTAATTTTTGCAAGGCTGGTATCATTAGTGACGTTGAAGACGCTGACTATTCTGGAACAATGGTCTTATTCTGCTACTTTCTTTTGTTCATGTTTTTCTCTAGTTTCATTGCATTTGAGTTTGAATTTAGATTCTGTTGTCTTGTCGGTATTTCTTTGTTCTTTTTACAATCATAACTTGTAGGAAGATAACTTGTCATATTTTTCAGACATCGCGATTTTATTTCCCCTTTCTAAATTTGAAATCAAGACCGATGTGAACTGTCTTACTCCATTCCTGGTCGAGGTATGCCTACAATGTTACTTACCAGATAAAAAACATTTAACAGTTTTATGTAACAGCTTCTCTTGTGACTATCTTATTTCTTAACACTGACAATTTCTTTAAAAGTGACTTTCCCGGTAAAAGTTATCTTGTTTGCTTCCAGAACAGATCTATCTTTTAAAACCGCCTTCGGTGCCTTGCGTCTCTTTAAGTATGATTTTACTGTGACTCGTGATGGTTCATGGTAACTACGTAGTCTTAAATCCAGACCGCTTTGTCACCGTCGTTATTCCTGAATAGGTATTAATAAAATGTAGACATTTGTCTCTTGGTACTTCCCGGCCCATTCTGTTTAATACTCATAATGTTTAAGCGTTTTTTATTCATAGAATATCTCTAGCTATGTAATGGAAATTTTTTCTCCGTTGAAAACATATAAAATTATCCCGTGAAATTAGCCTGTGATATTTTGTCATATAAGATGATGGGGCGTCTTTAAGTGATAAAAATAGGAATATTTCCCTTATGTAAAACGCCACGGGAAATAACAGTTTTAAAATTAAAATCCGGTTAGACGTAAAGAGAGCGTCCGTAATTTTAAATTCTTTACTTTCGGAAATTTGAGATGGAGAAGTGAATCTTAGCTTTCACCTTGTTCCCTGGAAGATAATAAAAAGTTTATGGGAGTAGTCACCCGGTTTAAATATCCCTCTCCGGTAGAGGCGAACTGTTGAGGGCAGACTAATATTACGTTTAGTTCGCTAAGGTTCACATGAAATCTCATCGATAAAAATGAAACCGAAAACATCTTGTAATCTGAGATGAAGAAGAAGAAAAAAGCGGTATACCCTAACTGGAGTTTGTGTACAAAATGGAATATTTTCACCTGTTAGAATGATGTGGTTTGCATAAACAAACGAGATTAGCGTCAGAGACAGATTTTGTCAACAATTAAAGAGAAAGGACAAAAGATGAGAAGGAAAGATAAATAGATAATTACAATCGGTGTCATTACATGTAATTCCATATCGAATATAATATGTACAGTGATGAATAGGAAAGGTGATTTATCACAGAACAAATGAGATAGTGTTGTAACATTAATGACAAAACAAACAAACGGTGTAATTTTCATAGGGTTGGTGTGTGTAAATAGGTGTCACTCTCATATATTTGTAAGTTCAGAAGTATTAACAAGGGTGTGACACCTGTATAGCGTTCCGTATCTAATACGTATTAAATATTCAGGTTGATCTTTATAATTAGTAAACAGCTTGTATGATCATGAGAGGTGTAAAATGTGCATTAATGTATAACTTATTAACCTGTTATGTCTATAGCGCGTGTTTTACCATATTGTACTGTCAGGTCTACAGTATGTCCCGTACCTGAGTGACTGTCAGGTCTACAGTATGTCCCGTACCTTAGTGACTGTCAGGTCTACAGTATGTCCCGTACCTTAGTGACTGTCAGGTCTACAGTATGTCCCGTACCTTAGTGACCGTCAGGTCTACAGTATGTCCCGTACCTTAGTGATCGTCAGGTCTACAGTATGTCCCGTACCTTAGTGACCGTCAGGTCTACAGTATGTCCCGTACCTTAGTGACCGTCAGGTCTACAGTATGTCCCGTACCTTAGTGACCGTCAGGTCTACAGTATGTCCCGTACCTTAGTGACCGTCAGGTCTACAGTATGTCCCGTACCTTAGTGACTGTCACTATCAGGTCTACAGTATGTCCCGTACCTTAGTGACTGTCACTGTCAGGTCTACAGTATGTCCCGTACCTTAGTGACCGTCACTGTCAGGTCTACAGTATGTCCCGTACCTTAGTGACTGTCACTGTCAGGTCTACAGTATGTCCCGTACCTTAGTGACTGTCACTGTCAGGTCTACAGTATGTCCCGTGTCCCGTACCCGTACCTTAGTGACCGTCACTGTCATGTCTACAGTATGTCCCGTACCTTAGTGACCGTCAGGTATACAGTATGTCCCGTACCTTAGTGACCGTCATGTCTACAGTATGTCCCGTACCTTAGTGACCGTCAGGTATACAGTATGTCCCGTACCTTAGTGACCGTCAGGTCTACAGTATGTCCCGTACCTTAGTGACTGTCAGGTCTACAGTATGTCCCGTACCTTAGTGACTGTCAGGTATACAGTATGTCCCGTTCCTTAGTGACTGTCAGGTCTACAGTATGTCCCGTTCCTTAGTGACTGTCACTGTCAGGTCTACAGTATGTCCCGTACCTTAGTGACTGTCACTGTCAGGTCTACAGTATGTCCTGTACCTTAGTGACCGTCAGGTCTACAGTATGTCCCGTACCTTAGTGAGCGTCAGGTCTACAGTATGTCCCGTACCTTAGTGACTGTCAGGTCTACAGTATGTCCCGTACCTTAGTGACTGTCACTGTCAGGTCTACAGTATGTCCCGTACCTTAGTGACCGTCAGGTATACAGTATGTCCCGTACCTTAGTGACCGTCAGGTCTACAGTATGTCCCGTACCTTAGTGACCGTCAGGTCTACAGTATGTCCCGTACCTTAGTGACTGTCAGGTATACAGTATGTCCCGTACCTTAGTGACCGTCAGGTCTACAGTATGTCCCGTACCTTAGTGACTGTCAGGTATACAGTATGTCCCGTTCCTTAGTGACCGTCAGGTCTACAGTATGTCCCGTGCCTTAGTGACAGTCAGGTCTACAGTATGTCCCGTACCTTAGTGACCGTCAGGTCTACAGTATGTCCCGTACCTTAGTGACCGTCATGTCTACAGTATGTCCCGTACCTTAGTGACCGTCACTGTCATGTCTACAGTATGTCCCGTACCTTAGTGACCGTCAGGTATACAGTATGTCCCGTACCTTAGTGACCGTCAGGTCTACAGTATGTCCCGTACCTTAGTGACCGTCAGGTCTACAGTATGTCCCGTACCTTAGTGACTGTCAGGTCTACAGTATGTCCCGTACCTTAGTGAGCGTCAGGTCTTCAGTATGTCCCGTACCTTAGTGACTGTCAGGTCTACAGTATGTCCCGTAACTTAGTGACTGTCAATGTCAGGTCTACAGTATGTCCCGTACCTTAGTGACCGTCAGGTATACAGTATGTCCCGTGCCTTAGTGACCGTCACAGTATGTCTGTACCTTAATGTCATCCCGTACCTTAGTGACCGTCACTAGTATCTACAGTATGTCCCGTACCTTAGTGACTGTCAGGTCTACAGTATGTCCCGTACCCTAGTGACCGTCATGTCTACAGTATGTCCCGTACCCTAGTGACCGTCAGGTCTACAGTATGTCCCGTACCTTAGTGACCGTCAGGTCTACAGTATGTCCCGTACCTTAGTGAGCGTCAGGTCTTCAGTATGTCCCGTACCTTAGTGACTGTCAGGTCTACAGTATGTCCCGTAACTTAGTGACTGTCACTGTCAGGTCTACAGTATGTCCCGTACCTTAGTGACCGTCAGGTATACAGTATGTCCCGTGCCTTAGTGACTGTCAGGTCTACAGTATGTCCCGTACCTTAATGACCGTCAGGTCTACATTATGTCCCGTACCTTAGTGACCGTCAGGTCTACAGTATGTCCCGTACCTTAGTGACCGTCAGGTCTACAGTATGTCCCGTACCTTAGTGACTGTCAGGTCTACAGTATGTCCCGTACCTTAGTGACTGTCAGGTCTACAGTATGTCCCGTACCTTAGTGACCGTCACTGTCATGTCTACAGTATGTCCCGTACCTTAGTGACCGTCAGGTCTACAGTATGTCCCGTACCTTAGTGACTGTCAGGTCTACAGTATGTCTCGTACCTTAGTGACTCATGTCTACAGTATGTTCCGTACCTTAGTGACCGTCAGGTCTACAGTATGTCCCGTACCTTAGTGACCGTCAGGTCTACAGTATGTCCCGTACCTTAGTGACCGTCAGGTCTACAGTATGTCCCGTACCTTAGTGACCGTCAGGTCTACAGTATGTCCCGTACCTTAGTGACCGTCACTGTCATGTCTACAGTATGTCCCGTACCTTAGTGACCGTCAGGTCTACAGTATGTCCCGTACCTTAGTGACTGTCAGGTCTACAGTATGTCCCGTACCTTAGTGACTGTCAGGTCTACAGTATGTCTCTTACCTTAGTGACTGTCAGGTCTACAGTATGTCCCGTACCTTAGTGACCGTCAGGTCTACAGTATGTCCCGTACCTTAGTGACTGTCAGGTCTACAGTATGTCCCGTACCTTAGTGACCGTCATGTCTACAGTATGTCCCGTACCTTAGTGACCGTCAGGTCTACAGTGTGTCCCGTACCTTAGAGACCGTCAGGTCTACAGTATGTCCCGTACCTTAGTGACCGTCAGGTCTACAGTATGTCCCGCACCTTAGTGACTGTCAGGTCTACAGTATATCCCGTACCTTAGTGACTGTCACTGTCATGTCTACAGTATGTCCCGTACCTTAGTGACCGTCAGGTATACAGTATGTCCCGTACCTTAGTGTCTGTCAGGTCTACAGTATGTCCCGTACCTTAGTGAATGTCAGGTCTACAATATGTCCCGTACCCTAGTGACCGTCAGGTCTACAGTATGTCCCGTACCTTAGTGACCGTTAGGTCTACAGTATGTCCCGTACCTTAGTGACTGTCAGGTCTACAGTATGTTTCGTACCTTAGTGACCGTCAGGTCTACAGTATGTCCCGTACCTTAGTGACCGTCAGGTCTACAGTATGTCCCGTACCCTAGTGACCGTCAGGTCTACAGTATGTCCCGTACCTTAGTGACTGTCAGGTCTACAGTATGTCCGTTACATTTGTGGCCGTCTGTATTTTACCATTTGTTAATTTCATGTCTTCATTTTGAATTTTGCGTTTTGGACTGTCAAAATACCCGGTATGTACACCATATTGTCTTGATATATATACAGAAAGTATTTGACAATATCGTTCAGCTGTGCTGATGGCTACTTTCATTAACTAGTTATACCATTATTAACACTGCATGACAGAAATATGTTGATTTGGTATTTTTTGGTAATATCTTTAAGCGAAACTTTTTATCCTTTGAAATTTGGCAACATTAAGCTAAGTGTAATGAAATGTTCTAAGAATGAAACATTTATTAGACATGATAGTTATATCATAGATTGGACTAAGTCCTGTGTATACTTTGCGCTCTGTAAATACGACGATTTTAGCAATCTATAAACTTCGAAGTTCATGTACCCGTGGTGTACCATACATAGGTTAACGGAGCAGGTCTTATTCTCATCAAAGGGAAGCCCAGTAGAAACAATGACGATTTGAATGACTGGTGTTTATTTTTCTGGATTAATAGCTCGTAGTTTGTTTTCTCTGTCTGTGGTTGTGTTATTAGATAGTTGTGATGACATATTTCTTTTAGTGATAAAAGTTGATGTCGAGAATTCTAGTTCATTCTATGTAAGTCCATGATTTTGCTTTTTATAAGATTTATTGTCCATTGTTGTTGCTATGATACCCGGTAAAGATGAATGTTCTGTTCCGTGTCATATCACTGGGGCACCAAAAGGAGAAAAGTCCACTAGGGTTCGTTATCTTCTCTTTTTATATTAATTCAAGTACTTTTTTGATATTATGTAAATAAATATCATCTAAGTTTAGATATACTACCTGCTTTAGACAAGTTTTGCAACCGTTTTATCATCAGCTTATTGATAATTTCTATCATTAACATGTAATGAATACAAGAATTTTACCTTTGTTGATCCGCTCGTATTTCCAAAATTTCATCTCCTTTTTAATTGCCCCTTGAAGGGCCTCAGTATAATAAACTCTCAAGTTATGAATTATATGAAATAGAAACCATTGACCGCGTCAGAATCATGAACTTCCGACTGTTGTTTTAACTGACCACCTTACTTCTGATATACGCAGGTGTTTTATAGCCAAAACCAGGACATTAAAAAGATATATCATTGACAGTTTGAAACATTGTCAAAACTTTATTAAATGACAAATGAGTTTTTTTCCTATAAATATATATTAACATACTCAGATGGGACCATACCGAGTACATTTAACAATGGCTATCTGTTTGTTTACCGTAACATGTTCATAATAATACGCTGATGTTACTCTGTACTCTTGTATTTTGAAAATGATGAAACTTGACAGAATTCTAGAAAATTCATCAATCCACGCTTGTTGTTATTTACTACACACTTCTGTATCATTCTAATGACGTTAACTGTTATGAAAAACTAATGTACTTTAAGAAACGATATTGTTTTTCTATGGTTGTTAATTTCTTAGTTGTAAACTGATATTTTCTAATCAAATGTTCGCCGCTGTGTATATTATGACGTCTTCAGGTTTTAATAGATCATCGCATTTATGAGTTATAAAATGAAAAAAATAACGAAATATTGAATTATTGTAGAATTGGAGTATAAGTAATTATAACTGCGGATTAATTCATTTGTGTGTTATCCCACTATCATTTTATGTTACATGAGAAAGCTCTGGCTGTACATTTTAATTTGGTCTCCTGGTTTGCTGTCACCCTCTCATGTTCAAAATCATATGAATGATAGCATGATTCTTTCATTCAATTATCCGGAAATGAACATTCACAAAATGTATTGACTAATGATCTAGATTTGAAGACTTTAGGTGAAACAGATATACACGTATGGTGTTATTTAATTTACTATCTAGGTATTTTGTATCTTATACTAGATTTGTAATGGAGGCTGCTATTTCTTTGAAAATTACATTACTGGTAGAAATTTTAGTTAAAGGTGTAGAGTCTTACTGTTAGGACTACACAACTACATCATATAATACATATCTGGTAAATAATTGCTTTATTGAAACAGAATGTTAAATGAAAATATAAACAGTTTGAGGCGGTTTTCTGAAGGACTGGTCAAAGATTCTCACTGGTCAAAAAATATAACCCGCCATCCAATATCGACACAGACATGCTGGATGTTACACATGGCGATATCGTTGATGATCAAATTGAGATACTCTTGTTTCTGCCGACAATTTGTCTCCTTTACCTTACCCTACTAAAACACCCTCGCAGTCTGGGGCATTTAAACCATTGTTAAATATTATAAAACAATTTAAATAGAAACACACTGTAAAATATCATGGTCATGTCAACGTTTGTTGCAAAAGGATTGCGTGACTGTCAGTGAAATCTCTTCCGAGACAATATCGAAAGGTGCCGAAGGTGATTAGTAGGACACAAAACAGTTATCGGCCCTGAACGACTCTTTCGTTATTTTGTTTAAACCTAAACCACTATAGAAGTATTGTATCGGATTTTATATCAACATTCCAAAGACATTTGAAAAGTATAAACGATCTTTATATCAAAACAGATACTGCAATTAATTGCAAAATTTCTCGAATTTGACACCACATTTTACATCAGCGTATTGAAGACTTTGAAACTATAGCATCGCCAGGTAACCCAATTACCGTTACACGTAAACACGTGCGATACAAATTGTTATATATATCCTGGTCGCTATGGTAACGGGATAGTTTACTTGTCTTGTTGCCTGTGCCGTTATGCGTTGTTGTCACGCAAGGTATTTACCAAGTGAAATGATACTATACAACATCTCCTAACTTACATCGGATATATTTTCTTATCAGATCACGCGCTATTTGTCAATTTCACAACTTCTGACCCTGTGGAATTCTGTGCATGGCACGAACTCAACATTAGACAGATAAAATTGACACAACTGTATGGAGTACACAAAAAATCAACATCAATAATGTTTAACAAGAACTTGTACAAATGTTTGCCAGTTTTGTTTTTATCTACAGCTTCAATGTCTTGATATTTCAGATACAAGCTGGACCAAGTCATTGCCTTGGATATCATACGAGATTTGTTTCTTTATTCAATAACTGTTTCTGACTTTATATTCATCTATCCCCTATCAGAACGACAGTACATGTATAATATTTTCCTGATAACGAATAATATGCACTTTAAACTCTACCGTATGTCATTTTGATCTGTTCCAAAATCCTTTATAATACATGCATCTGTAACTCTATGGACACATTTTGACAGTATACCGTACATGAGAAAACTAGATTTTGAGTTGGGAAAAAATAATTTGATGTGTTCAGTACTTGATTAAATCAAAAATGTAATTTGCAGGTTTTTTCGGGCTATAATTGATAGTATTTTGTATATCGTTTGTGCCACGTTCAGTCGACAAAAGTGTCCGGATACAAGCCTTTCAGGGTGCAGACACGATCCGCCTACCATTCCATGGTCTCTGTCAGTGCATACACATATCACGTAGATTATAGGAATTTAATTAAACTGTAACGTAAGCAAAGGATTGACAGTAATTTAAAAATTGAATAGTACCGTTAGCTGTGTGCCTGTTATTAAAACTCGACATATCGCCTACACGTGATCTGAAATCAAATTAAAGAATCAACATGCACCACTATAAACGTAAAGATTTATAAAGGTGTTAGTTGGTAGCTGTCCCCTTTAGTGAGAAACTATCTTAATTAAGGAACAAAAATAGAATCGGTTTGATGTCTACTTTGAGGTTATCTGGTGCACCGTCATATCATTTCAGTATTCTTTGTACACTCCGGAAATGTTTTTCCTACCAAAAAAACAACATGGACAGCTTTCCACCAAGCTGAATAATTTAGAATTCATTACCGTTCACTTTTTTAACGACTTTTGGACATAATATATAGACATATCGAGATAATTGGTGATTATCATTATATGCCTTCATAGTTTATGTATGCATTATCGTCTATGCTTTCATTTAATTCGTTCATTGTAGCTTTATATATGTGGAATGGAGAACACGATTTGTTTCAATGACAGGAGAGATAAAAATCTAAAACAATAAAAATGTTTACTGTGTAACATAATTAAGTATGATCTAGATTGTTATTAAGTGAATACACTTATAATATTTCATATTAACTAATGTTTTAATCTAATACTGGTAATGACGTCATCAAATGACTCAGTTATGACGTCACAGTATAATTAATTGAGGCACAGTCACTTTTAGAAGGTCACGGAAAGCAATTTCCGTATCATTTCCTCAACGTTTTGATCATTTTTATTTAGTATAAAATTATTTTGGTTTGTGGTCTTATTAAAACGAGAAAAGAATAGATAAATAAATAAATTATGTGAAGTATTAATTATAGTAATGGATTCTTGTCCATTATCGTGTACCAGAGATGAATCTAACGACTAATGCTATCTCATTAACACGTCTCAAAAATGCCCTTGATGTTACAGAGTGTAAGAACACAAAACAGACAACTGATAACAGTGAAGACAGTACACAACAATGAGAAGATATCTATCTTATGTAACATCACATATATTACGATACAGTAGTGTAGAATCAATTTACTGGTTAAAGCTACCGTCGGTATGACTACCTCTCCACCTCTTGGTCACGGTTCGAGGTCTTCGTGGCTATTTATAAAAAGTAACGCAACAATAGATTAATCAATTTGTTCTTGTGACATAAAAATGACTTACAAAAGACTTACAAACAGTATCACTGTTTTCTATAAATGTCAAATTATCACCAAGTTGTCAAAATTAAGTTTATTCAAATTAACATGACAGTACCTCCAAAATAAATGTTGCTTTGTACACTGTTACAAGTAGCATCTTTTATCAAAAGTTTTCGAAAATCAAGCCATGTGTGATTATAATTAAAACAAAAAAAAGTCCGAGACCATTGTCTCTATCCGTCACCAGTATCATTCTGTAAGACATATGTGCTTGCTTCCGATTTGTAAGCTCTAACATTGTCAGTTTGAACACAGGCTGTTGTACTTCTTTCTGCTGTTATACAAAGAACCTATATGTAATTATCACAGTAAGGATGTTCCTCTCATTGAGAAATGTTTTATTTCCTCGTCAAAACTACCACGTAGTTTTCCCAGAAACATGAATTCGCATGACTATGCCAGGTTTATACGTGACGGTCATAAATAAAAAAAAAACGTGTACTCTTGTGCAACACATGGTCTTTGCATTTTATCAATTCCCATCGGCTTGATTAAGAAAAAAAGAGGAAGAGCTTACAAACATCAGTATTACAACTGCAGCAAAGTAAGAATACCAGATCATTACGTTAATTTAGTCACATGTGACCCTGGGAAATGAACAACGAGTTTAATCTTTCGTAAACTCAAACCGTACTACAAGACCCACTTCAGTAAAACAAACCTTTCAGATGTAAATGATTGAATCATTGTTATTGTTGATATTTACGTAACATCTATCGTTGATTCTTGTCAGTTTTCTGAACATTTAAAGTTTCATTAGCAAAATTCTTCTTGAACTCGTTGTAACAATACACCAGCTTTGATCACCGACATTGTTGCATATTATCTGTGATGTTATGTAACTATTGTAGTCGTTTACAATAGTTTGTGATATATGCATCAAACTGGGTGGTCGGGTGGTGTATTGTGGCACATGTATTTTGATTTCCCAAATGGATATGAAAAGGTTTGAGGTCACGTGCGTCACCAGACGTACTCATGTTTCATATTCAATGAACGTTACACAACAACTTTGCCCTGCAATGATAAATGTTAAATAATAACTGACATAGTTTGAAAACATGAACAAGAAGTTTGAAATGTTACATTATATAAAAAGGTGTACACATTATCATCAATTAATCCAAGAGCTTCATTTAATCACCTAATGATCAGGTATTCTTTAACGATTTTGTATTTGCTTTTTGGTTTTTGTGATTGTTTTATTTTATTTTTTTGTTTTTTTTTATGTGTTTTTCCTTTAATGTTTGTTGTTTTAATGCACAAAATAATAGCATAAATAACGTTATTACTTTATTTTCAGAGAATGTTTAGTCTGATTTAACTTTGCAGATACTCAAAACTTTCTAGAGAAATATGTATTCACCAATCCCTTGAAACGTCACACCTTAAACTAATATTATAACAATGAAAAGACGTCCCTCATCTGTACCAGGCACTTCATGTACAATATATCCGTTAATAGTTAGCACACCTAGAACTTTAAACTTTTGTCATTTCAGATATTTAATCCTCGGTTTTGATATAGGGGTAAAATCCAAATTGCTGAGGATGAATAATAACCCATACCAGGACGATACTTAAAGAACTTTTCGGTTTCCGGATGTACCATGCACCTGTTCAGTGCCATCAATATACGACTTTGTAAAAACTACAGTAAATTTCATCGGTTTTGTGGTTTTGTGGCTTTTAGTAACAAACATGCCTGATAGCATTCTTATTTTCTTATTTCACATATACAATAATTACATCATAAAATACGTGCTGTCATTTGATACTGCCTTTCATCCTTGTTGAGGAACTATAACCGCGGAACATGAGATCTGAATTTGATTCGGAGTTGGTAGAGCAGACTCATTCTGTATTCTTGATTAGTATTATCTTTGATCGGTGATTTATTCCTAGTTACTATAGTATTATTATTATTTTTTTTTTGATTTCCTGTTATCGAGTGTGCAAATTATTAAGATACATTTGAACAGAACAGTTTTGCAAACCTTAACAAATTTCAAAAAGAGATTCATTTCAATTTTAAAATGATATTTAGAAATATACGATTGATTATCGATTTTTGACAAAGTGTATCTAACTGAATGACGTAACTGTCGTTTTTTAAATCTATAAAAATAATGATGTGCATTTGCTTTCACTTTTATAATGTGAACCTGTTTGGTTATGCAAATGTGTATAAAACGATACCCCTACGAGATATGGATAAACCACATTAAATGTATGACTTATGAACAACTTGTAATTTGATATCATAATAGGGATCTGTTTTCATGAATATCGATATAAAGGGACATGCATGAGTGGTTCCTAATTAATCATTTTAGGGATAAATAAAACTGTCATACTTCTTATAACTGCAAAACATCATCTTCTATATCAAAAACGAGGATTTTGTTCTAGATTATTGTCTTAAGTCAACTTCTACGATATTACTCCAAGTT
Organism: Ylistrum balloti; assembly: GCF_031769215.1. Taxonomy (NCBI): domain Eukaryota; kingdom Metazoa; phylum Mollusca; class Bivalvia; order Pectinida; family Pectinidae; genus Ylistrum; species Ylistrum balloti. Next base: position 312,133 of record NW_026781982.1, on the reverse strand, counting down.
ATTCACATTTCTCTCACACAAACAAGTATGGGCATGATAATAGCAACGTTTGGATTCACGTAGCAACGATAGAAACTCATTTGAGCGAAAAATAGAGGATTCAACTAAGCTATCAAGTACAAAACCGGTCCAAAACATCAAGGAAATACCAACATGGCAACAAGAGATATGATTCAAACCCAAATTTCATAAAACTAGGGCAACATATGAACAAAAGAAAGATTCCTGAAAAAGTACAGGGAGATTAACACCAGGTGTTCCTGAAAAGTAAGAGTCGTCTACTTCATCGATGACGCACGCCATGTTACTCTTGATCAATCCAAGTAAGCAATGTCACGTTCTCAAATGAGAAATATGTATACAACAACAGAATCAATAGGCAAACTAATGTCACACAAAGAAATAAAACATCTATTATAAAATAACTATGGCGACCATAGAAATTTTCATCAAACTGCATCTTTTGAGCCCTTGTGTTACTAGTTTGTCAGTCAGCTGACTATTTGTACGAAAATCGTGATGATGGGGGCAGGCCTATGAATATCGAATCGACTGTGAAGATGCAGGAATATTGCTATTCAGAAAGGGAAAAGCCACAAGAGTGAATTTGAAATAATCACGTTTGTCATACAGTTTGATGGAAAGCTGTCCATGTTTGTTTCATTGTAGGAAAAGATCGAGCATCTGATGTAGAAGAGTCTGTCGTACCTTTGATTTCCAATCGTGATGGGTATATACGATGGACGTAGTCAATAAATGTCTTGTTATTTAAAGACACCAATATATCTCATGGTGAAATTAAACGACTTTACAAGGTCTTTGTGACCTGTTTTTATAAGCCATCCAAGGAATTCAGCTTCGCATGAAATGCGTTTCAGTATAGTTCACAACCATATAGTGATACTCCTGTTACCCCGTTCACCTTTTTTGGAAACGAAAGCTCTCATAACAAGAGAACGAATTCGATCCTTCAGTTTGAAATGGGATAGGGTTGTGTACAGGGTGGAAAAAACCAATTGCCCTTAAGGAAGAAAAGTCTTTTTGAAGAGGGTGTTGAAGATAGGTCAAAAGGTCTTTGGAACTCTAATAGATTCACATACTATTAATTCCACTTATAGATTAAACATTATCACAATTAGACTGTAACCGAGACTTGCTAGTACTTAGAAATGTGGTTAGTAGTTTAGACAAAGGCTTGGTTGAACAGTTAGACGAGCCAGCTATAAAACGTTGTTTATATGGATATTTTGAAGTTTAGGGATCCAACATGAACGAGGGGGGTCCGTATCCTTATCTTTAATAGCCAATCTAAATGATTGTAATACCGAAGCATGATTAGCTAGTATTTCGTCTTTTGAAAGATTGCATAATGTAAAGTTGGTGTTTCTTTCGTTATCAAGCAAGCACATTGCATCTTTCTAACAGACAGTCGCTCAAAAACACGCCCAAAGACTGATCACCTTATATTAAACTAACATAATGTGCACAATTTAATAACAGTGAAATAATTGATTATCAGTTTTAAAACGCTCATACTTAAATAGTGTACCTGGTGTAGTTTGAATGACCCAACGATTTTCGAAAAGGTTTTTGAGTAGTCCTGTTTAATAACAATGGTGAAGAGAAAGATTTTAATGTAGGTCTTGACGGTGTTTAGAATGATGTTCCTGTACGCCCATAGAGAAGGTAGTGTACATCAGAATGGTGTTCGTGTACGCCCACAGAGAAGGTAGTATACATCAGAGAAGTGTTCCTGTACGCCCACAGAGAAGGTAGTGTACATCAGAGAAGTGTTCCTGTACGCCCACAGAGAGGGTAGTGTACATCAGAATGGTGTTCGTGTGCGACCACAGAGAGGGTAGTGTACATCAGAATGGTGTTCGTGTGCGCCCACAGAGAGGGTAGTGTACATCAGAATGGTGTTCGTGTACGCCCACAGAGAAGGTAGTATACATCAGAGAAGTGTTCCTGTACGCCCACAGAGAAGGTAGTGTACATCAGAGAAGTGTTCCTGTACGCCCACAGAGAGGGTAGTGTACATCAGAATGGTGTTCGTGTGCGACCACAGAGAGGGTAGTGTACATCAGAATGGTGTTCGTGTGCGCCCACAGAGAGGGTAGTGTACATCAGAATGGTGTTCGTGTACGCCCACAGAGAAGGTAGTATACATCAGAGAAGTGTTCATGTACGCCCACAGAGAAGGTAGTGTACATCAGAGAAGTGTTCCTGTACGCCCACAGAGAGGGTAGTGTACATCAGAGAAGTGTTCCTGTACGCCCACAGAGAAGGTAGTGTACATCAGAGAAGTGTTCCTGTACGCCCACAGAGAAGGTAGTGTACATCAGAATGGTGTTCGTGTGCGACCACAGAGAGGGTAGTGTACATCAGAATGATGTTCCTGTACGCCCATAGAGAAGGTAGTGTACATCAGAGAAGTGTTCCTGTACGCCCACAGAGAGGGTAGTGTACATCAGAATGGTGTTCGTGTGCGCCCACAGAGAGGGTAGTGTACATCAGAATGGTGTTCGTGTACGCCCACAGAGAGGGTAGTGTACATCAGAATGGTGTTCCTGTACGCCCACAGAGAAGGTAGTATACATCAGAGAAGTGTTCCTGTACGCCCATAGAGAAGGTAGTATACACCAGTGAAGTGTTCCTGTACGCTCATAGAGAAGGAAGTGTACATCAGAATGGTGTTCGTGTGCGCCCACAGAGAAGGTAGTGTACATCAGAGAAGTGTTCCTGTACGCCCACAGAGAGGGTAGTGTACGTCAGAATGATGTTCGTGTGCGCCCACAGAGAAGGTAGTATACATCAGAGAAGTGTTCGTGTACGCCCACAGAGAAGGTAGTATACATCAGAGAAGTGTTCCTGTACGCCCACAGAGAAGGTAGTATACATCAGAGAAATGTTCCTGTACGCCCATAGAGAAGGTAGTATACACCAGAATGATGTTCGTGTACGCCCACAGAGAAGGTAGTGTATATCAGAGAAGTGTTCATGTACGCACACAGAGAAGGTAGTATACATCAGAATGGTGTTCGTGTACGCACAGAGAGAAGGTAGTGTACATCAGAATGGTGTTCGTGTGCGCCCACAGAGAGGATAGTGTACATCAGAATGGTGTTCGTGTACGCCCACAGAGAAGGTAGTGTACATCAGTACGCCCACAGAGAAGGTAGTGTACATCAGAGAAGTGTTCCTGTACGCCCACAGAGAGGGTAGTGTACATCAGAATGGTGTTCTTGTGCGCCCACAGAGAAGGTAGTATACATCAGAGAAGTGTTCCTGTACGCCCACAGAGAAGGTAGTGTACATCAGAGAAGTGTTCCTGTACGCCCACATAGAGGGTAGTGTACATCAGAATGGTGTTCGTGTACGCCCACAGAGAAGGTAGTGTACATCAGAATAGTGTTCGTGTACGCCCACAGAGAAGGTAGTGTACATCAGAGAAGTGTTCCTGTACGCCCACAGAGAGGGTAGTGTACATCAGAATGGTGTTCGTGTGCGCCCATAGAGAAGGTAGTATACATCAGAGAAGTGTTCCTGTACGCCCACAGAGAAAGTAGCATACATCAGAGAAGTGTTCCTGTACGCCCACAGAGAGGGTAGTGTACATCAGAATAGTGTTCTTGTACGCCCACAGAGAAGGTAGTGTACATCAGAATAGTGTTCGTGTACGCCCACAGAGAAGGTAGTGTACATCAGAATAGTGTACAGAAAGGTTTATATCTAAACCACAACGAAGCCGAGAGACGTTCCTATACATCATCAGTGTACCCAGACAGATGTTCGTCAACTTCTCGAGAATTTGCAGAAAGGTGTTCGTATATACAAGATATTTCCCAAACAGAAAGGTGTTCTTGTACACAACAAGGATTCCCGGACAGAAAGGTGTTCTTGTACACAGCAATGATTCACAGACAGAAAGGTGTACTTGTACGCAGCAATGATTCCCAAACAGAAAGGTGTTCTTGTACACAACAAGGATTCCCGGACAGAAAGGTGTTCTTGTACACAGCAATGAATCACAGACAGAAAGGTGTACTTTTACGCAGCAATGATTCACAGACAGAAAGGTGTACTTGTACACAGCAATGATCCCCAGACAGAAAGGTGTACTTGTACGCTGCAATGATCCCCAGACAGAAAGGTTTACTTTTACACAACAAGGATTCCCGGACAGAAAGGTGTTCTTGTACACAGCAATGATTCACAGACAGAAAGGTGTTCTTGTACACAGCAATGATTCACAGACAGAATGGTGTTCTTGTACACAGCAATGATTCACAGACAGAAAGGTGTTCTTGTACACAGCAATGATTCACAGACAGAATGGTGTTCTTGTACACAGCAATGATTCCCAGTCAGAAAGATGTACTTGTACGCAGCAATGATCCCCAGACAGAAAGGTTTACTTTTACACAACAAGGATTCCCGGACAGAAAGGTGTTCTTGTACACAGCAATGATTCACAGACAGAAAGGTGTTCTTGTACACAGCAATGATTCACAGACAGAATGGTGTTCTTGTACACAGCAATGATTCCCAGTCAGAAAGGTGTACTTGTACGCAGCAATGATCCCCAGACAGAAAGGTTTACTTTTACACAAGGATTCCCGGACAGAAAGGTGTTCTTGTACATAGCAATGATTCACAGACAGAATGGTGTTCCTGTACACAGCAATGATTCCCAGTCAGAAAGGTGTACTTGTACGCAGCAAAGATCCCCAATCAGAAAGGTGTACTTGTACACAGCAATGATCCCCAGTCAGAAAGGTGTACTTGTACACAGCAATGATTCCCAGTCAGAAAGGTGTTCTTGTACATAGCAATGATTCCCAGTCAGAAAGGTGTACTAGTACACAGCAATGATCCCCAGACAGGAAGATGTTCGTTTACGTCCAAATGACGAGTGTACATAAGTGTAGGTGTACATTCCGGTGACGTTAAAAGGTGCATTATGTCGACTTTTAGTGGGAAATGCGTATTATTTGTGTCCCGATTAGACTCCCATACCAACTGAAAGTACACTTGAACACAACTCCATTGTCCTTGTCTCATCCTATCTCTGCTCTATCTAGCTACTCCTTCTCCGTGCATAAAACTAATTGTGTTGTAAATTAAAACTAATTTTCAAGATTTTGCCGATTCTTTTGCTCCGGCTTAAGAGTTACGAGCATGTTTATCACATTTCTAGCAATTAACTTTAAACACTATAAAAGGATCTGTGTAGGGTATATACATACTCTCCGGGAGGCGCTATCTAGTATGATATATGAGTCAATATCACATTCTTCGTCTTTACCACGTCGCGATGCATATTTCCGATAAAATCAATAAAACATGTGCATAAAACCGTTTCATCAAATTTAAAGGTCGAAAGAGACATTAAAAATATAACATGATCTAGTACAGTTAAAAAGAAGCATTGTCATAGCATGATATACAGAATCCCTCTGTACGTTCTAAATATATGACATAAGATAAAATGACATTTCACAAGATTTTTTTATGACACTAAATTTATCTCGTTATTTGACCCAATAGCTTTTTTCTATTTGTATGATTATGAAACGTATCGATTAGGGTTGAACATGACTTACTTTCAGGCTTCATCTTACACTTAAACATCCTTTATCCGAGTTTGATTAAAATTTATTATATCTTTTTAGATATAGGACAACGTTTATTAATATCTAGTCCCGTCGGCTGTTGTCAATAAGTTTAAAGTACAGTTAAAGTACATCACTCTTATTTCAAAATGTATCAATTATATTCTAACATACAAGTGGCGACAATAGCGAAAGTGATAAAGAGACATAACATTTAACCAATCAAACAGCTAACTATTTAGTCAGCTCAGAAATCTATAGTTGAGTATCCCTAGTTTAAGACTGGATGAATTATAAGAAGTGTCCCCTTTCCAACTCTCCTAGGTTTCAATATTTGTGTCGATCGACTTTTCCCCTCGGGTGCTGTTTTGATATCCAAGCTTTAGTTTCCTGATTCACTGATGGTCGACAACTGTTTGGTAGAGGTTAATATATTATTTTCTACGATAAGTTGGTATCCTTTCTGTCCTTTATAATGTAATTTTGTACGATACTTTGGTGTCCTGTCCGTCCTTTATAATGTAATTTTGTACTATACTTTGGTGTCCTGTCCGTCCTTTATAATGTAATTTTGTACGATAAGTTGGTATCCTTTCCGTCCTTTATAATGTAATTTTGTACGATACTTTGGTGTCCTGTCCGTCCTTTATAATGTAATTTTGTACGATACTTTGGTGTCTTGTCCGTCCTTTATAATGTAATTTTGTACTATACTTTGGTGTCCTGTCCTTTATAATGTAATTTTGTACTATACTTTGGTGTCCTGTCCTTTATAATGTAATTTTGTACGATACTTTGGTGTCCTGTCCGTCCTTTATAATGTAATTTTGTACTATACTTTGGTGTCCTGTCCGTCCTTTATAATGTAATTTTGTACGATAAGTTGGTATCCTTTCCGTCCTTTATAATGTAATTTTGTACGATACTTTGGTGTCCTGTCCGTCCTTTATAATGTAATTTTGTACGATACTTTGGTGTCTTGTCCGTCCTTTATAATGTAATTTTGTACTATACTTTGGTGTCCTGTCCTTTATAATGTAATTTTGTACGATAAGTTGGTATCCTTTCCGTCCTTTATAATGTAATTTTGTACTATACTTTTGTGTCCTGTCCGTCCTTTATAATGTAATTTTGTACGATTCTTTGGTGTCCGTCCTGTATAATATAATTTTGTACGATAGTTTGGTGTCCTGTCCGTCCTTTATAATGTAATTTTGTACGATGTTTTGGTGTCCTGTCCGTCCTTTATAATGTAATTTTGTACGATACTTTTGTGTCCTGTCCGTCCTTTATAATGTAATTTTGTACGATACTTTGGTGTCCTGTCCGTCCTTTATAATGTAATTGTGTACGATACTTAGGTGTCCGTCCTGTATAATGTAATTTTGTACGATACTTTGGTGTCCTGTCCGTCCTTTATAATGTAATTTTGTACAATGTTTTGGTGTCCTGTCCGTCCTTTATAATGTAATTTTGTACGATACTTTTGTGTCCTGTCCGTCCTTTATAATGTAATTTTGTACGATGGGTTGGCGTCCTTTCCGTCCTTTATAATGTAAATTTGTATGATACATTGGTGTCCTGTCCGTCCTTTATAATGTAATTTTGTACGATAGGTTGGTGTCCTGTCCGTGCTGTACAATGTAATTTTGTACTATACTTTGGTGTCCTGTCCGTCCTCTATAATGTAATTTGTACTATACTTTGTCGTCCTGTCCTTTATAATGTAATTTTGTACGATATTTTGGTGTCCTGTCCGTCCTTTATAATGTAATTTTGTACGATATTTTGGTGTCCTGTCCGTCCTTTATAATGTAATTTTGTACGATACGTTGGTGTCCTGTCCTTTATAATGCAATTTTGTACGATACGTTGGTGTCCTCTCCGTTCTTTATAATGTAATTTTGTACGATACTTTTGTGTCCTGTCCTTTATAATGTAAATTTGTACTATACTTTGTCGTCCTGTCCTTTATAATGTAATTTTGTACGATATTTTGGCGTCCTTTCCGTCCTTTATAATGTAATTTGGACTATACTTTGATGTCCGGTACGTCCTTTGTAATGTAATTTTGTACGATACTTTGTCGTCCTGTCCTTTATAACGTGATTTTGTATGATTCTTTGGTGTCCTGTCCTTTATAATGTAATTTTGTACGATAAGTTGGTGTCCTGTCCGTCCTTTATAATGTAATTTTGTACGATAAGTTGGTGTCCTGTCCATTATAATGTAATTTTGTACGATAGGTTGGTGTCCTGTCCGTCCTTTATAATGTAATTTTGTACGATAAGTTGGTGTCCTGTCCGTCCTTTATAACGTGATTTTGTACGATTCTTTGGTGTCCTGTCCTTTATAATGTAATTTTGTACGATAGTTTAGTGTCGTGTCGTCCTTTGTAATGTAATTTTGTACTCTACTTTGGTGTCTTGTCCGTCCTTTATAATGTAATTTTGTACTCTACTTTGGTGTCTTGTCCGTCCTTTATAATGTAATTTTGAACGATACTTTGGTGTCTTGTCCGTCCTTTATAATGTAATTTTGTACGATTCATTGGTGTCCTGTCCTTTATAATATAATTTTGTACGATACTTTGGTGTCGTGTCGTCCTTTATAATGTAATTTTGTACGATACTTTGTGTCCTGTCCGTCCTTTATAATGTAATTTTGTACGATACTTTGGTATCCTTTCCGTCCTTTATAATGTAATTTTGTACGATACTTTGGTGTCCTGTCCGTCCTTTATAATATAATTTTGTACGATACTTTGGTGTCCTGTCCGTCCTTTATAATTTAATTTTGTACGATACTTTGGTGTCCTGTTCGTCCTTTATAATATAATTTTGTACGATACTTTGGTGTCCTGTCCGTCCTTTATAATGTAATTTTGTACGATACCTTGGTGTCCTGTCCGTCCTTTATAATATAATTTTGTACGATACTTTGGTGTCCTGTCCGTCCTTTATAATGTAATTTTGTACGATAGTTTGGTGTCATGTCCGTCCTTTATGATGTAATTTTATACAATACTTTGGTGTCCTGTCCGTCCTTTATAATTTAATTTTGTACGATACTTTGGTGTCCTGTCCTTTATAATGTAATTTTGTACGATACTTTGGTGTCCTGTCCGTCCTTTATAATGTAATTTTGTACGATTCTTTGGTGTCCTGTCCTTTATAATGTAATTTTGTACGATAAGTTGGTGTCCTGTCTGTCCTTTATAATGTAATTTTGTACGATACGTTGGTGTCCTGTCCTTTATAATGTAATTTTGTACGATATGTTGGTGTCCTGTCCTTTATAATGTAATTTTGTACGATATGTTGGTGTCCTGTCCTTTATAATGTAATTTTGTATCATTATCTCATGAACTTGATCCAGTCATTAAGAAAAAGTCTAGAGTGTAGACAGTAATGTTCTATATTTCTGACAAAACCTCCGATAATTATTGTCTCGTGTTGTGTTTGATAAGACCTGCTGGCTTTACATGCACACTATAATGTATTTTTGACTCCATATGCATGAAGTGGATAACATACATGCAGCCGGATATAAAACTGGACTGAAACATGATAATTACAAATTATATTGGTTCTTTTTTCACTTTTCATGTGTTGAGCTGCAACCGTTTTAGCCCACTCCTTCAACCTTACATATAAGTCAGACCCCAACCAACACATAAGTATTTATGAACTGAAATCCATAGAAGGATTATATGACCTTTAAGTACTAGCTGTGCATTATTTACCAAGAGAGTTTCCTTTTCGAATTCAGCTTGATTCAAAATGTATTATATTTACATTTACAGAAAGAAATAACATGATGATATATTTACACAAAATAAAATCAGGAACACAGACATCTTTACCAAAAGTTTGTAACATTGGAATCGACATAAAACAACGACGCTATCCTTACCAGTAATAACAAAACAAATAAATATAGAAATAAAAATAACGTAGCCTATGGAATAATGAGACAGGTAAGACGTCATCAGGTAATAATGAACAGTACAAGGTTGAAGAGGAGTTGACAATTTACAGAAAAAGCTTCCTCAACGTCCAAACCAGATTTCACTTGTGTCTCGCCCAAGACCTTCCTGGAGTCATGTCTCACTACATCGTTACTCAATTACTTCCGTGTTCATGTATGTTGATTTAGATAACTTTATATAATTATAAATTTAATATCTTTTAATAGATTATCTTATCTTTTGATGAAAAACAGTTTATCCAATGTATTAGTTCCAGCGAGAAGTAAGATTGATAATAACTTTAACCATTTTAAAACATTTCAAATACGTGGCAGGTTGTTTGTCCGATTTCTCTGGTCATTGACGAACAGAGGTGTCATTTTCTCGTAAACCATGGAAATTTGAGATCGTTGAACATTCCAAACATACAATAAAAATCCAGGAATACAATAGTGAACGCAGAAAGGCGGAACAACGGGAATTTAAATCAATCGTAAACCTAAATATCACCATACACAAGATGAAAGCTCCCCATCGAGATTCCAACTCAAATCATAAAGATACAGATGCGACAAGCCGATGTAAATAAAGGAAAGTTAGTAACGTTACATTTGATGTTTAAGGGAGTCTGTTTTATATAACGGGATATCCCGTGGGTTTGAGATCAGCTATCATCACACAGGCTGGCAACACTCTCTTTCCTTTGATCTGTATATTGATAGCCGGAAAGATCCTGAAAACACCTTTTTTAATCGCGTTTACGACACCTTAATAGCGCTGGGCAAGCAATTGAAAAGATGATACAAACGATAACATTGAGGGTAACTTAGAGGTGGGAGGAAAATGATTCTTTATAACAACCTGCGGACTTCGGGTTCGAATACTGCTATATGACAACGATATCTGTAATCACTAAATCATAAAATAAAGTTATGGCCAGGTTTTTCTCAATAAACTGTCATCGAAATACGGTTCTGTATGTTCCGAGGGTGTATCGTTGTCCGGGGAGAATTTATGGTTGGAGAACTTCACCGTTAAACGATGGTTCACTCACACCCTTACAAAGAAAACACAAAGCATCAGAAATTAGCTCAAAGGAAAATTAGGTCGTTTTAAACCACTTAGAAAGACACAAAATTTTATAAATAAAATATTACACAGTTTAAATATCAACTTGTGGCCCTCAATTTCGTTAAAAACACACCAACACAGAAAAAAGTAAAAGCAAGGGATGTCCTTGTATGGAATGTGATGTATGTACCTCCATTTAACAATGGATTATATCACTTACTCTCTAAGCGCAAATCACGAAAACTCATTTTTTAAAATTTTGTTTCCTTTTTGCTTCTTGAATGCTATACATTTTAAACAGTGTTTGATATTTTCTCGACACATATTAAAACAGCAAGGGTCATTGTGGGTCGGAAGTCCTCTTGGTTGCTACCTTAATGAATATCAAACAAAAGACTGTTCACGTACAAATAGGATAACATTGCCCAAGAACACAACTAGATCAGCACAGGGTAATTATTATATGGTAATGAATGGAGGCAAGGTGTGAACAAATGGAAAATTACACAGGCAAAAATAAAACTAGATGTGAAACTTTTTTTTGAAGAAGAAGGAAGAACTGTTGAGATTATATTTTACTATAGATTGAAGGTGATATTTACAATTACCTGCATTCCACGTTTTCATTCATACACGAACTTAACGTTCTTTTAAAATTTACCAATATCAAAGTTGCTGAGATTGATTTCGGAGTAACTCCAAACATCCTGTTGGTTTCCTATAATTATGTCGACCAACAGTCGATATTTTAGCTACGCCTGGTATCACTGACAAGATCTAGAATGACAAAACGTTTAGGTGATGTATGTAGCTTCGTTATTTTGTTAAGCTGTGCCTAATTGTAAATCTGCACAGGAAGTTGATATTCACTTATATTTCTTTTGTACAAAACATCGTAACTTGGTAAACGACATATACATTCAAAATTAAAAACAAATTATTCTTTACAAAGAGTAAAATAAAGAAAATATATTTAACATGCTGCCTAGAATTTCAGTAAATGTAAGCTGTAGTAAAGATGACAAAGTCTACGGCATTCTGAGAAGTGAGGTCAACATAAAGAAAATATATTTAACATGCTGCCTGGAATTTCAGTAAATGTAAGCTGTAGTATAGATGACAAAGTCTACGGCATTCTGAGAAGTGAGGTCAACATAAAGAGGAAATGTGCCTAAATCACAGTTTACGGAATACAACAGTCGAAAATGATATTTTCTTTAATCCACGGATGAATAAAAAATTACAATGTTTCAAGCTGAGGACAGAAAGTAACGACACAATAGCAAATATCTAGTATAACAGTTATTTTGTTTGATCACTTGGTATGGTTGATGAGGATGGTCAGAAAATATTGTGTGCAGAAATGTGAAAATTTGATCCAAAATGCCAATAGTTTACATCAGAGAAAACGAAACCTGTACCCGTGATCAAACTGTCGCCAAATATTCTGTTCCTTTATACTCACCATCCTATCAGCTGACTCCACCCGCTTAAAACGTGTGGTGCTAATTACTTAGGAAACGCTATCATAGTATTTCAACAATTTCACCCTGGATGATTCAAAAAAGAAAAGCGGTAGTGGGGTTCATTTCCTTCATCCCCCATGGCTAATAAAACTCCACAATGTAATAAAACTGGTCCATAATTGTTTGTGATAAATAGAAAATGCTTTGAAAATGTATATAAAGCGATTAGCAATATGATCTATATAAAGGTTTGTATATGTGTAAACTACCTGTGTTTTTTCTTTTCCTGGTACCCCCTCCAGTGGCTTTTGTTCAGTGAGCACGAGGGGGACTAATAACATAAATACATATCTCCTTTGAATATAAGATGGCCATGACCTTTGCTTACTGATGAAATGATTGTATAGTGTGTCAAACAAACTCGATTTTTTCTTAAATGTATTTTCATAACATTTTCTCGATACACAATTTGTCAACAATGCGGTTAGAATAACCATGAATTCATCGTCCCATTAAAATGGGTATTTTTAGTTTACAACCAGAAAATGGTTTGATGCCGCCATTTACATAATGGTTTGTAGTCACTATTTACATCATGGTTTGTAGCCGCCATTTACATAATGGTTTGTAGCCACCATTTACATAATGGTTTGATGCCACCATTTACATAATGGTTTGTAGCCGCCATTTACATAATGGTTTGTAGCCACCATTTACATCATGGTTTGTAGCCACCATTTACATAATGTTTTGTAGCCGCCATTTACATAATGTTTTGTAGCCGCCATTTACATAATGGTTTGATGTCACCATTTATATAATGTTTTGTAGCCGCCATTTACATAATGGTTTGTAGCCACCATTTACATAATGGTTTGTAGCCGCCATTTACATAATGGTTTGATCTCACCATTTACATAATGGTTTGATGTCACCATTTACATAATGGTTTGTAGCCGCCATTTACATAATGGTTTGATGTCACCATTTACATAATGGTTTGATGTCACCATTTACATAATGGTTTGTAGCCGCCATTTACATAATGGTTTGTAGCCGCCATTTACATAATGGTTTGTAGCCACCATTTACATCATGGTTTGTAGCCACCATTTACATAATGTTTTGTAGCCGCCATTTACATAATGTTTTGTAGCCGCCATTTACATAATGGTTTGATGTCACCATTTATATAATGTTTTGTAGCCGCCATTTACATAATGGTTTGTAGCCACCATTTACATAATGGTTTGTAGCCGCCATTTACATAATGGTTTGATCTCACCATTTACATAATGGTTTGATCTCACCATTTACATAATGGTTTGTAGCCGCCATTTACATAATGGTTTGATGTCACCATTTACATAATGGTTTGATGTCACCATTTACATAATGGTTTGTAGCCGCCATTTACATAATGGTTTGTAGCCACCATTTACATAATGGTTTGATACCGCCATTTACATAATGGTTTGTTGTCACCATTTACATAATGGTTTGATGTCACCATTTACATAATGGTTTGATGTCACCATTTACATAATGGTTTGTAGCCGCCATTTACATAATGGTTTGTAGCCGCCATTTACATAATGGTTTGTAGCCACCATTTACATCATGGTTTGTAGCCACCATTTACATAATGTTTTGTAGCCGCCATTTACATAATGTTTTGTAGCCGCCATTTACATAATGGTTTGATGTCACCATTTATATAATGTTTTGTAGCCGCCATTTACATAATGGTTTGTAGCCACCATTTACATAATGGTTTGTAGCCGCCATTTACATAATGGTTTGATCTCACCATTTACATAATGGTTTGATCTCACCATTTACATAATGGTTTGTAGCCGCCATTTACATAATGGTTTGATGTCACCATTTACATAATGGTTTGATGTCACCATTTACATAATGGTTTGTAGCCGCCATTTACATAATGGTTTGTAGCCACCATTTACATAATGGTTTGATACCGCCATTTACATAATGGTTTGTTGTCACCATTTACATAATGGTTTGATGCCGCCATTTACATAATGGTTTGTTGTCACCATTTACATAATGGTTTGTTGTCACCATTTACATAATGGTTTGTTGTCACCATTTACATAATGGTTTGATGCCGCCATTTACATAATGGTTTGTAGTCACCATTTACATAATGGTATGTAGTTTTAACTGTGTTATCTTCTCCACATGTTTCTTTTTGTTTATTTAAAAGAACATACTATTGTTAGACTCTCTAGCATGTATGATCACCAAAATTTCCCAAGAAATACTCCAAATATCTTGTAGATGTATTTAAGTGAACTAAAACAAACAAACAAGATAAACATAAAGGTTTACATAGTAATTAATATTAGTTACTACGTGTTTCTAAGTCATGCTCACTTAATCCTTTTTACATTTTTTATATAATAATTGTGAAGCAAATAAATAAATCAGATAAATAAAATTATCGATAAAGATCACTGTAGTGTAAAGGTCACAAGGGTCAAATCACAGAAATCAATTTACCTGTATATATGAATAAGTATCCTATAAGATAATGATAACAATATAAATAAAATATAGATAATATAAAGATAATATAAAGATAATATATAGATAATACATAGATAATATATAGATAATACATAGATAATATAAAGATAATACATAGATAATATAAAGATAATATATAGGTAATATATAGATAATACATAGATAATATAAAGATAATACATAGATAATATATAGATAATACATAGATAATATATAGATAATATATAGATAATATATAGATAATACATAGATAATATATAGATAATACATAGATAATATATAGATAATATATAGATAATATATAGATAATACATAGATAATACAAAGATAATATATAGATAATACATAGATAATATAAAGATAATACATAGATAATATATAGATAATACATAGATAATATATAGATAATATATATAGATAATATATAGATAATATATAGATAATACATAGATAATATATAGATAATATATAGATAATACATAGATAATATACAGATAATACATAGATAATATATAGATAATATATAGATAATATATAGATAATACATAGATAATATATAAATAATACATAGATAATATATAGATAATATAAAGGACCGTACAAACACCCCTAAGGAATGGATTTTATTTATCGCTCTGAGAAATTATGACTCCCGGTTTATCAAATTAGCATAAACAATAAGACAATTACAAAACAGAGAACAGTTAGGTAGTTTAATATCACAGTTACATGATGAGATAATGACACGGTGCTAAACAGTGCTGATCAGTTGTGTTTCTCTTGTACATGTAACGGTACTGGTCGTCCCTTTTCCACATATGCAGAAAATCTTAATTCAAACTCAAATCCATTGAAACTGTGGGAAAATATGAGAGAACAAAGGAACCAGGTATTCAGGAAGCATGCAAGTTTTCAGCTTTCTCAATCACACCATTATACAAAAGTATTCCGAGTGAGAGCATGAAAGCGAACACCATCATAAAACTTTTCGAGACATTCAATTTGCGTCTCTCAAAACCTGAGGAAGTTGGGTTATTTCAATTTAGCCATTACGAAATTTGCCACAAGGAGTAATAAATTAACAATTTCACGAAAATATCATTGGATCATAATATATATTAAAGATATGTTACACTAAAAATATCATTATTTTATTTCAAGAAGGAATTTGTATGTATAATGTAATGTTATGGTGTTACAGCCACTGAGCGGACAGACAAGATGTACAAAAGGTTGAGAGCAATATTTTTCTGCAATAAAGTCTGTTAAAACATTACAGTAGATCTTGTAAAAGTACACTCACAGGGACAGGAAGAATTCACATTTGTGGTAAACGGAAAGTGTCAAACACCTGGTGAGAACCCTAATGGACATTTAGGCTGGTGGCAAGAAAGGTATTCATATGTCAGAACGAAATCAGATAACGGTAGGTTTTGTAATGTCAGCAAGTTTGTGTTTTGGTAGGTGGGCCTGACTGACAGAGAAAACGAGAAAACATTTACAATAAATTGACATTTTTGTCGCTTTCCTCTCCGTCAAAGCATATAAGACAAGTCTTTTGAATGTCATGATTGGAAATTGACCCGAAATGTCAAGAAGAATTAAACTCATCAGGACACAGGACACATTATAGGTAAAAAGTGTAATAAGATTTTTATGCATATCCAAACTTTTTATTTCAGACGATAATAGATGTTTTCTATAAAGCATTAAGGTGTCCGATTTTAATCTTATTGTATAGAGTTTCCTAAATCTCTACAGTAGAAACTATTTTGTTAATATTTATTTATCCAGGTTATTGTAATACTAGGACAAGAGGAAAACGAATGAATGATCATTTAACATCACCAGTCAACCCTCGGCGAGAGACAAACAATACACACTCAGATGATGGCAGGGCTGCTAGGGTTAAGTTACCATGGTAACATAATACCCGTATGTACAAGTAGACACTACAGGTTCGCTGTCATGATCAGGTGAACACTGTAAAGGGAAGACACTAGTGGTTTCTGACATAAACAAAGCTAGAAATGTTGAACAAAACCCGTACAAATACGTTAATGAATATTATCAAAAGCGTTCGCTCTGATTACTGGATTTTCCTTATCAAGCATGTCTTTGATGAATACAGACGTTCAGCCCAGATGTAACTTTGAATTAGAGTTTCTTCGAAGAAAAGTATAGCGAATGAAAACACAAAGAAAGGAAAATATTACTTATTTAAAAGTATAATGTATTAAATATTTAGGTATGATATCACATAACCAATAATTTGTAAAGACCTGAACTGATCTGAATTACGCTACGTATAAAACTAATTAAACGTCTCTTTCAAATTGATTAAAACATTTTTTTTTAAATTTACTACCTGATGTAACTAATATCCACTTTTCATGAAGTTAAAAAATGGCTTCTCCCCATCTTACTGTTGTTCTATGTTTCGACCAATTTCAGTTTCCCCCTTTAGCCTCCAAGGTGTTAGTTAACCCCTTAATATCACTGACGAATTCAATAAAGATGAACAGCTGTGGAATGCAGTTTAATTCAGTATTTCATTGTAAAAAATGTGTTTAGATGTGCTATTTCAAACTTTGCTTACGTTGAAAATTCAAAATAACGGCCCATGAGCATAATTAAGTTCCAATCAAAGTACAATCTTAGACGTTTGTAAAATGGTGTAAATTGAAAAGTTTGATATAGATGCCATCATTAAAGTACACATATACTAGTTAATTCGTTAACGATTCCACGACAGCCAAAATATACAATTTTTGTAGAATAATCACGAAAGAATCAAAACACCTTGAGGCAAGTTACAGGAACTGATAACGTCTATATTTCTCGTGAACACATTTAATGTATAAACACTTTGTCCTCGGCATAAAAAATTTCTATGGTTCAATCTCTAACACAATCGGGAGCCCGTCCGGTCAATTATTTCACGGGAATGGTACAAACTTGCGTTATAATTTGTTTCAAATATTTTCTATCGCTTTAGATTAATAATAATGTGTTCGTGTAGTTTCCGGTTTAGTGTGACAACATTGATATGTACCGTTGGTAGTTAACTTCGCGTTACTTAACAGTAGGTAGTATATTCATTTCCATATTTGTCTAAAAATCACCAACATTACAAATGTTATCATCAAAACTATTTAAAAACTAAAACTATTTTAGATGTCAATAATGAATGATTTTTTATCCAAGCAAAACGGTTTTAATTTTAAATTGAAAGTTGTATGATAACATGTAACATTACCGTTAAATCTGAGTAACTCATTAAGTTCACCAGACATTGGCAAGAGAATCACAAGATTTTTAATGTACTCTTCAAAAATTGGGTTTAAAACTATTCCTTGATTATTGACTTTGAGCTACACACCTACCGGAACTTGTATAAAACGAGTGAACCTTCATAATCAGCGTTAATGGACGCCCACGCGAATATATATTGGCCTGAAGGAAACAAAAAATTCACTGTCATATTCTTAATCTTAGAATTATATATCTATTTATATCCTGGAAGTTAATATGAATTAATATATATGTTAATTGTATTTTTTCTTTTAAAACATCAAACCTCCAAATTTATTATTGTTTTTTTCTTTATGATTTGTCTTTTTTAAACAAATGTACACATATATTTGATTTGATTTTAAAATTACGAAATATTCTAATATTTACCAGAATGATTCAATTTAAGGGTTCTTGTACCTCTTTGTAAGGTTCTTACACTCCTACTGATTTCTCCAATAATTACCACTAGTATATATACCTAAAGGAAAAAACCTTGACGCACATGCTTCATATATTAGTATCTAAAAATAGTATTTTTAATTAATTTGAATATTGTTATCTATTTCTTTGTCTAAAAAACAGTCCGAAGAAATTTTGAAGTTTGAATAATCTAAGTCAGACGGAAGTAGTCATCTGTAACACTTTTAGCTTCAATCAAGGTTTCTATGAACGGAAGGGAATTATGTACCACCAACAGTCTGGGATGCAGTTTTGAATCCATTGGAACGTCATGAATTGTCCCTATATATTAACGACGCCGAATAGCTCGCCTCACCAGCTGTGTGTAGAATTCCACACGCCGATGAGCTTGATTTTGATAACCATTCATGCTATAAGGTATCTGCTGGATTATATAAATTATTGGCAAATGTTTTGAAACAGCAATAAGTGCTACAACGCAAAAAAAAAAAAAAAAAAACTGAAGTTTAAAACAAAAACAAAAAACACCAAAAAATTATGCCGTTCCAGGTAACATTAATCAACGTTACGATATTAGCATTTGGGTGCTCAATCTATGTATCACGAGGTTTCATCACGGACGAGAATGTACATAATGTTTACATTTTGTCGCTTAAACATCACCCAATCATGTCAGAGTGATTATTGACCAACCAATCAGCCTATTTATAATGTTACATAAAATAGAATGGATTTAAAATTACGCGATTTCCAACAGACACAAATTTAAACTGTATATCATCTTTTATTCATTCAGAATATAAACCTCTACTGTTCACAAATTATTTCAGATAAATTTTGTCCTGAGCATCATTTGTCTTTCACTCCAACTCATGACAACCCGTTATCAGGACTACACCATTGAACCGATAACAACTGGAGGTAGTGTCGGGCTTTAAACACAGGTACAGCTAGATGTATTGCTGGGAGACCGTTCACTCACGAGCATCAATTACCAAATGTCAGAGATAAATTAGCCATAATTACGGCTAAGATGTACGTTCAGCAAATGTCAAACCTCTAGACCAAAGTCGACGCAATCAAACCAGACAAACGGATCAATAGGAAAGGTAGAAAGCAATTTATTATGGAAATGTCAAGGGGTAGAAATGATTCAGAAATTCTTACAACTTTGCTGTATTTTCACACTTACAGATGCCATCAAAATTGAGAAAGGTGTAATTTTCTGCCCCGGATAATTATAGACCGGGGATGCTGGGGTCTTATCTGATGGGGACACCGTTAGTTCCGTATTTATACAATAAGAAATCAATCTTCGGGTGGATGTACCCTGTACTTACCTATTATAGACCTCGTATGCGGTGGGCTGGGCTAACACATTTCACTGATCGGCGGAGAACTTGCTTCAGGCAACCGTTACATGTGCAGCAAGAACTAGATACAGTCGCCACAAAGCATTGTTAGATTTCAAACCTTTTTCATACCTATATGATTTAAATCTACGTTATGCTTGATATATCATACAGCTCAGTTTCAAACATTTATCAGTGACAACTTTGCTATTTTAGTTGGGAGTCTTAAAACAAGAAAACATTAATTTAAATAGAGACCTGGTAAGTTGTAAACATTTTCCGTTAGGTACAACACCTGATACTGTACATTTATCTGAATGTGGCAATTGAACCTTGGGTTACATTTGTAAACAAACAGATATTTTCTCACGGTTTCGTGGAGCTTTTTTAAAAGCAAATATATAGGTGCACCTGTGAATCTGATAACAGCCTCTTCATCTTTATATTTAAATATTTAACAGTAAACCTGATATGAGTAGCATAACGGACCTCTACCACACAAAACACTCTTCTACGGCTATAAACCATCAACAGCTTTGAATCTGATTAGTGAGAAAAAAACTTAATACGTCCATAAATGTATTTCCGATCTTCTTAACAAAGTGAGTGGAATATTGAATTTCTTTAATAACATTGTATTTATACTAATGAGCTGCAAATTAGAATAAAGAAAACTGTAGTAGTTCTGTTTTTTTCCGCTAAGTTGCAACCACCTGTATAATGTGATCAGCAATTCATGATTCTACAAATTTCTTCAATGACAAAAGTATAGGGATTGTGATAGTATTAATTACCTCAAGTGCATCAGCTGGATACAAATGTGACATATACGCAGCGTGTTTCGCATTGGAGACACGTCCCAGAGTTAAAAACACACAGCGTATCCCA
The DNA here is from genome assembly GCF_031769215.1 of Ylistrum balloti. Lineage (NCBI taxonomy): Eukaryota > Metazoa > Mollusca > Bivalvia > Pectinida > Pectinidae > Ylistrum > Ylistrum balloti. The sequence continues at coordinate 291,501 of NW_026781982.1, read as the reverse complement.
AGGACAGATGCCTATAACAATTAACATTACGGTAGCATGATAGTCCCAAAACTTCCATATCACAGATAACATAGTCCCTATCTGATGTTATCATACTATATCATTGTCCCTATCTGATGTTATCATACAAAATCATTGTCCCTATCTGATGTTATAACTAATATCATTGTCCCTATCTGATGTTATCATCCAATATCATTGTCACTATCTGATGTTATCACTAATATCAAAGTCCTTATCTGATGTTATCATACAATATCATTGTCCCTATCTGATGTTATCACTAATATCAAAGTCCTTATCTGATGTTATCATACAATATCATTGTCCCTATCTGATGTTATCACTAATATCAAAGTCCCTATCAGGTGTTATCATACAATATCAATTTCTCTATCTGATGTTATCACTAATACCATTGTCTCTATCTGATGTTATCATACAATATCATTGTCCCTATCTGGTGTTATTATACAATATCATTGTTATCACTAATATCATTGTCCCTATCTGATGTTATTATACAATATCATTGTTATCACTAATATCATTGTTCCTATCTGATGTTATCATACAATATCATTGTCCCTATCTGGTGTTATTATACAATATCATTGTTATCACTAATATCATTGTTCCTATCTGATGTTATCAAACAATATCATTGTTCCTATCTGATATTATCACTAATATCATTGTCCCTATCTGATGTTATCATACAAAATCATTGTCCCTATCTGATGTCAGCACTAATATCATTGTCCCTATCTGATGTTATCATACAGTATCATTGCCCCTATCTGATGTTATCATATAATATCATTGTCCCTATCTGATGTTATCACTAATATCATTGTCCCAATCTGATGTTATCATACTATATCATTCTCCCTATCTGGTGTTATTATGCAATATTATTGTCCCTATCTGATGTTATCACTAATATCAAAGTCCCTATCAGGTGTTATCATACAATATCAATTTCTCTATCTGATGTTATCACTAATACCATTGTCCATATCTGATGTTATCATACAATATCATTGTCCCTATCTGGTGTTATTATACAATATCACTGTTATCACTAATATCATTGTCCCTATCTGATGTTATCATACTATATCATTTTCCCTATCTGATGTTATAACTAATATCATTGTCCCTATCTGATGTTATCATACAATATCATTGTCCCTATCTGATGTTATCACAAATTTTATTGTTCCTATCTGATGTTATCATACAATATCATTGTCCCTATCTGATATTATCACTAATATCATTGTCCCTATCTGATGTTATCACTAATATCATTGTCCCTATCTGATGTTATCATACAATATCATTGTCCCTATCTGATGTTATCATACAATATCATTGTCCCTATCTGATGTTATCATACAATATCATTGTCCCTATCTGATGTTATCACTAATATCATTGTCCCTATCAGATGTTATCATACAAAATCATTGTCCCTATCTGGTGTTATCATACAATATCATTGTCCCTATCTGATGTTATCACTAATATCATTGTCCCTATCTTGTGTTATTATACAATATCATTGTTATCACTAATATCATTGTCCCTATCTGATGTTATCATACTATATCATTGTCCCTATCTGATGTTATCATACAATATCATTGTCCCTATCTGATATTATCATACAATATTATTGTTCCTATGTGATGTTATCATGCAATATAATTGTTCCTATCTGATGTTATCATACAGTATCATTGTCCTTATCCGATGTTATCACTAATATCATTGTCCCTATCTGATGTTATCATACAATATCATTGTCCCTATCGGATGTTATCACTAGCAGCATTGTCCCTATCTGATGTTATCACTAATATCATTGTCCCTATCTATCATAATATCATTGTCCCTATCTGATGTTATCATACATTGTTATATCATTGTCCCTATCTGATGTTATCATACAATATCATTGTCCCTATCTGAAATTTTCACTAATATCATTGTCCCTATCTGATGTTATAATACAATATCATTGTCCCTATCTGATGTTATCAATAATATCATTGTCCCTATCTGATGTTATCACTAATATCATTGTCCCTATCTGATGTTATCATACAATATCATTGTCTTTATCTGATGTTATCATACAATATCATTGTCCCTATCTGATGTTATCATACAATATCATTGTCCCTATCTGATGTTATCATACAATATCATTGTCCCTATCTGATGTTATCACTAATATCATTGTCCCTATCTGATGTTATCACTAATATCATTGTCCCTATCTGATGTTATCATACAATATCATTGTCCCTATCTGATGTTATCATACAATATCATTGTCCCTATCTGCTGTTATCACTAATATCATTGTTCCTATCTGGTGTTATCATACTATATCATTGTTATCATACAATATCATTGTCCATATCTGATGTTATCACTGATATCAAAGTCTCTATCTGATGTTATCATACAATATCATTGTCTCTATCTAATGTTATCACTAATATCATTGTCCCTATGTTATCATACAATGTCATCATACAATATCATTGTCCCTATCTGGTGTTATCATATAATATCATTGTCCCTATCTGATGTTATCACTAATATCATTGTCCCAATCTGATGTTATCATACTATATCATTCTCCCTATCTGGTGTTATTATGCAATATTATTGTCCCTATCTGATGTTATCACTAATATCATTGTCCCTATCTGATGTTATCATACTATATCATTGTCCCTATCTGATGTTATCATGCCATATCATTGTCCCTATCTGATGTTATCATACAATATCATTGTCCCTATCGGATGTTATCACTAGCAGCATTGTCCCTATCTGATGTTATCATACAATATCATTGTCCCTATCTGATGTTATCACTAATATCAAAGCCTCTATCTGATGTTATCATACAATATCATTGTCCCTATCTGATGTTATCACTAATATCATTGTCCCTATCTGATGTTATCACTAATATCATTGTTCCTATCTGATGTTATCATACAATATCATTGTCCCTATCCGATGTTATCACTAATATCATTGTCCCTATCTGATGTTATCATACAATATCATTGTCCCTATCTGATGTTATCATACAATATCATTGTCCCTATCTGATGTTATCACTAATATCATTGTCCCTATCTGATGTTATCATACTATATCATTGTCCCTATCTGATGTTATCATACAATATCATTGTCCCTATCTGATGTTATCATACAATATCATTGTCCCTATCTGATGTTATCATGCAATATCATTGTCCCTATATGATGTTATCATACAATATCATTGTCCCTATCTGGTGTTATTATACAATATCATTGTCCCTATCTGATGTTATCTGATGTTATCATACATATATATCATTGTCCCTATCTGATGTTATCAAACAATATCATTGTCCCTATCTGATGTTATCACAAATATAATTGTACCTATCTGATGTTATCATACATTATCAAAGTACATATACGATGTTATCACTAATATCATTGTCCCTATCTGATGTTATCATACAATATCATTGTCCCTATCACTAATATCATTGTCCCTATGTTTATCACTAATATCATTGTCCCTATCTGATGTTATCATACAATATCATTGTCCCTATCTGATGTTATCATACAATATCATTGTCCATCTGTCATACAATCTTGTCCCTGTCTGATGTTATCACTAATATCATTGTCCCTATCTGATGTTACCATACAATATCATTGTCCCTATCTGGTGTTATCATGCTATATCGTTGTTCCTATCTGATGTTATCATACAATATCATTGTCCCTATCTGATGTTATCATACTATAACATTGTCCCTATCTGATGTTATCATACAATATCATTGTCCCTTTCTGATGTTATCATAATATTATTGTCACTATCATATGTCCCTATCTGATGTTATCATGCAATATCATTGTCCCTATATGATGTTATCATACAATATCATTGTCCCTATCTGATGTTATCATACAATATCATTGTCCCTATCTGATATTATCACTAATATCATTGTCCCTATCTGATGTTAACAATAATATCATTGTCCCTATCTGATGTTATCACTAATATCATTGTCCCTATCTGATGTTATCACTAATATCATTGTTCCTATCTGGTGTTATCATACTATATCATTGTCCCTATCTGATGTTATCACTAATATCATTGTCCCTATCTGATGTTATCATACAATATCATTGTCCCTATCTGATGTTTCACTAATATCATTGTCCCTATCTGATGTTATAATACAATATCATTGTCCCTGTCTGATGTTATCATATCTGATGTTATCATATATCATTGTCCCTATCTGATGTTATCACAATATCATTGTCCCTATCTGATGTTATCAATATCATTGTCCCTATCTGATGTTATCATACTAATATCATTGTCCCTATCTGATGTTATCATAATATCATTGTTATCTGATGTTATCATACTAATATCATTGTCCCTATCTGATGTTATCACTAATATCATTGTCCCTATCTGATGTTATCATAATATCATTGTCCCTATCTGATGTTATCACTCATAATATCATTGTCCCTATCTGATGTTATCACTCATTGTCCCTATCTGATGTTATCATAATATCATTGTCCATACTATCTGATGTTATCATACAATATCATTGTCCCTATCTGATGTTATCATATCATTGTCCCTATCTGATGTTATCATACTATATCATTCTCCCTAACATTGTCCCTATCTGATGCTATCATGCAATATCATTGTCCCTATCTGATGTTATAATACAATATCATTGTCCCTGTCTGATGTTATCACTAATATCATTGTCCCTATCTGATGTTACCATACATTATCATTGTCCCTATCTGATGTTATCATGCAATATCATTGTCCCTATCTGACGTTATTATACAATATCATTGTCCCTATCTGATGTTATCACTAATATCATTGTCGCTATCTGGTGTTATCATACAATATGATTGTCCCTAGCTGGTGTTATTATACAATATCATTGTAACTATCTGATGTTTTCATACTAATATCATTGTCCCTATAATATCATTGTCCCTATCTGATGTTATCACTAATATCATTGTCCCTATCTGATGTTATCATTGTCCCTACTAATATCATTGTCCCTATCTGATGTTATCACTAATATCATTGTCCCTATCTGATGTTATCACTAATATCATTGTCCCTATCTGATGTTATCATACAATATCATTGTCCCTATCTGATGTTATCACTAATATCATTGTCCCTATCTGGTGTTATCATAAAATATCATTGTCCCTATCTGATGTTATCACTAATATCATTGTCCCTATCTGATGTTATCATACAATATCATTGTCCCTATCTGATGTTATCATACAATATCATTGTCCCTATCTGGTGTTATCATGCAATATCATTGTCCCTATCTGGTGTTATAATACAATATCATTGTCCCTATCTGCTGTTATCATACAATATCATTGTCCCTATCTGATGTTATCATACAATATCATTGTCCCTATCTGATGTTATCACAAATATTATTGTTCCTATCTGATGTTATCATACAATATCATTGTCCCTATCGGATGTTATCACTAGCAGCATTGTCCCTATCTGATGTTATCATACAATATCATTGTCCCTATCCGATGTTATCACTAATATCATTGTACCTATCTGATGTTATCATACAATATCATTGTCCCTATCTGATGTTATCATGTTATCATAATATCATTGTCCCTATCTGATGTCATCACTAATATCATTGTCCCTATCTGATGTTATCATACAATATCATTGTCCCTATCCTAATATCATTGTCCCTATCTGATGTTATCATACAATATCATTGTCTTTATCTGATGTTATCATACAATATCATTGTCCATATCTGATGTTATCACTGATATCAAAGTCTCTATCTGATGTTATCATACAATATCATTGTCTCTATCTAATGTTATCATACAATGTCATTGTCCCTATCTGATATTATCACTAATATCATTGTCCCTATCTGATGTTATCATACTATATCATTGTCCCTATCTGTTGTCAGCACTAATATCATTGTCCCTATCTGATGTTATCATACAGTATCATTGCCCCTATCTGATGTTATCATATAATATCATTGTCCCTATCTGATGTTATCATACAATATCATTGTCCCTATCTGATGTTATCACTGATATTTTTGTTGATATCTGATGTTATCACTAATATCATTCTCCCTATCTGGTGTTATCACTAATATCATTGTCCCTATCTGATGTTATCACTAATATCATTGTTCCTATATGGTGTTATCATGCTATATCGTTGTTCCTATCTGATGTTATCATACAATATCATTGTCCCTATCTGATGTTATCACTAATATCATTGTCCCTATCTGATGTTATCATACTATATCATTGTCCCTATCTGATGTTATCACTAATATCATTGTCCCTATCTGATGTTATCATACAATATCATTGTCCCTATCTGATGTTATCATACAATATTATTGTCCCTATCTGATGTCAGCACTAATATCATTGTCCCTATCTGATGTTATCATACAATATCATTGTCCCTATCTGATGTTATCACTAATATCATTGTCCCTATCTGATGTTATCACTAATATCATTGTGTTTATGTTATACAATAACACAATCAGTGGTGTACATACATATGTGTTTATCTGATGTTATCATAAATATCATTGTAACACACTATATCATGGTTATCTGATGTTATCATACAATATCATTGTATCAGTGGTGTACAATATCATTGTGTGTTATTATACAATAACACATCAGTGTGTACGGTATCGTGTGTTTATTATACAATAATTGTCCCTATCATGTTATGTTTATAATAACACAAGTCATGGTGTACGGTATCGTGTGTTTATTATACAATAACAAGGTTAAGTCAGTGGTGTATGGTATCGTGTGTTTATTATACAATAATACAAGTCAGTGGTTTACGGTATCGTGTGTTTATTATACAATAATACAAGTCAGTGGTGTACGGTATCGTGTGTTTATTATACAATAACAAGGTTAAGTCAGTGATGTACGGTATCGTGTGTTTATTATACAATAACACGGTTAAATCAGTGGTGTACGGTATGATGTGTTTATTATACAATAACACGGTTAAATCAGTGGTGTATGGTATCGTGTGTTTATTATACAATAATACAAGTCAGTGGTGTACGGTATCGTGTGTTTATTATACAATAACACGGTTAAGTCAGTGGTGTACGGTATCGTGTGTTTATTATACAATAACACGGTTAAGTCAGTGATGTACGGTATCGTGTGTTTATTATACAATAACACGGTTAAGTCAGTGGTGTACGGTATCGTGTGTTTATTATACAATAATACAAGTCAGTGGTTTACGGTATCGTGTGTTTATTATACAATAATACAAGTCAGTGGTTTACGGTATCGTGTGTTTATTATACAATAACACGTGTGGTGTACGGTATCGTGTGTTGTATTATACAATAACACGTCAGTGGTGTACGGTATCGTGTGTTTATTATACAATAATACAAGTCAGTGGTGTACGGTATCGTGTGTTTATTATACAATAACACGGTTAAGTCAGTGGTGTACGGTATCGTGTGTTTATTATACAATAACACGGTTAAATCAGTGGTGTACGGTATCGTGTGTTTATTATACAATATTACTATTATGAGTTGTTCGGCATCGTGTGTTTATTATATAAGAACACGCTTAAGTCAGTGGTGTACGGTATCGTGTGTTTATTATATAATAACACGGTTAAGTCAGTGGTGTACGGTACCGTGTGTTTATTATACAATAATACAGTTAAGTCCGTAATGTACGGTATCGTGTGTTTATTATACAATAACACAGTTAAGTCAGTGATGTACGGTATCGTGTGTTTATTATACAATAACACGGTAAAGTCAGTGGTGTACGGTATCGTGTGTTTATTATATAATAATACAAGTCAGTGGTTTACGGTATCGTGTGTTTATTATACAATAACACGGTTAAGTCAGTGGTGTACGATATCGTGTGTTTATTATACAATAATACAAGTCAGTGGTGTACGGTATCGTGTGTTTATCTTATAACCACACGGTTAAGTCAGTGATGTACGATATCGTGTGTTTATTATAAAATAATACAAGTCAGTGGTGTACGGTATCGTGTGTTTATTATACAAGAACACGGTAAAGTCAGTGGTTTACGGTATCCTGTGTTTATTATACAATAACACAGTTGAGTCAGTGGTGTACTGTATCGTGTGTTTATTGTACAATAACACGGTTAAGTTAGTGTTGTACGGTATCGTGTGTTTATTATACAATAACACAGTTAAGTCCGTAATGTACGGTATCGTGTGTTTATTATATAATAACACAGTTAAGCCAGTGATGTACGATATCGTGTGTTTATTATACAATAATACAAGTCAGTGGTGTACGGTATCGTGTGTTTATTATACAATAACACGGTTAAGTCAGTGGTGTACGGTATCGTGTGTTTATTATACAATAACACGGATAAGTCAGTGGTGTACCGTATCGTGTGTTTATTATACAATAACAAGGTTAAGTCAGTGATGTACGGTATCGTGTGTTTATTATACAATATCACGGTTAAGTCAGTGGTGTACGGTATCGTGTGTTTATTATACAATAACAAGGTTAAGTCAGTGGTGTACGGTATGATGTGTTTATTATACAATAACACGGTTAAGTCAGTGGTGTACGGTATCGTGTGTTTATTATACAATAACAATGTTAAGTCCGTAATGTACGATATCGTGTGTTTATTATACAATAATACAAGTCAGTGATGTACGGTACCGTGTGTTTATTATATAATAACACGGTTAAGTCAGTGGTGAACGGTACCGTGTGTTTATTATACAATAACACGGTTAAGTCAGTGGTGTACGGTATCGTGTGTTTATTATACAATAACACGGTTAAGTCAGTGGTGTACGGTATCCTTTGTTTATCATACAATAATACAAGTCAGTGGTGTACGCTATCTTCTGTTTATTATACAATAACACGGTTAAGTCAGTGGTGTACGGTATGATGTGTTTATTATACAATAACAAGGTTAAGTCAGTGGTGTACGTTATCGTGTGTTTATTATAAAATAATACAAGTCAGTGGTGTACGGTATCGTGTGTTTATTATACAATAACACGGTTAAATCAGTGGTGTATGGTATCGTGTGTTTATTATACAATAACACGGTTAAGTCAGTGGTGTATGGTATCGTGTGTTTATTATACAATAACACGGTTAAGTCAGTGGTGTACGGTATCGTGTGTATATTATACAATAATAAAAGTCAGTCAGTGTCGACGGTATCGTGTGTTTATTATACAATAACACGTCAGTGGTGTGTACTTGTGTTTATTATACAATAACACGGTTAAGTCAGTGGTGTACGGTATGATGTGTTTATTATACAATAACAAGGTTAAGTCAGTGATGTACGGAATCGTGTGTTTATTATACAATAACACGGTTAAGTCAGTGGTGTACGGTATCCTTTGTTTATCATACAATAATACAAGTCTGTGGTGTACGGTATCGTGTGTTTATTTGATAAGAACACGGTTAAGTCAGTGGTGTACGGTATGATGTGTTTATTATACGATAATACAAGTCAGTAGTGTACGGTATCGTGTGTTTATTATACAATAACACGGTTAAATCAGTGGTGTATGGTATCGTGTGTTTATTATACAATAATACAAGTCAGTGGTGTACGGTATGATGTGTTTATTATACAATAACACGGATAAGTCAGTGGTGTACCGTATCGTGTGTTTATTATACAATAACAAGGTAAAGTCAGTGACGGTATCGTGTGTTTATTATACAATAACACGATATCGTGTGTTTATTATACAATAATACAAGTCAGTGGTGTACGGTATCGTATGTTTATTATACAATAACACGATTAAGTCAGTGGTGTACTGTATCGTGTGTTTATTATACAATAACACGGTTAAGTCAGTGGTGTACGGTATCGTGTGTTTATTATACAATAACACGGTTAAGTCAGTGGTGTACGGTATCGTGTGTTTATTATACAATAATACAAGTCAGTGGTGTACGGTATCGTGTGTTTATTATACAATAACACGGTTTAGTCAGTGGTGTACAGCATCGTGTGTTTATTGTACGGTATCGTGTGTTTATTTTATAAGAACACGGTTAAGTCAGTGGTGTACGGTATCCTTTGTTTATCATACAATAATACAAGTCAGTGGTGTACGGTATGATGTGTTTATTATACAATAACACGGTTTAGTCAGTGGTTTACGGTATGATGTGTTTATTATACAATAACACGGTTAAGTCAGTGATGTACGGTATCGTGTGTTTATTATAAAATAATACAAGTCAGTGGTGTACGGTATCGTGAGTTTATTATACAATAACACGATTAAGTCAGTGGTGTACGGTATCATGTGTTTATTATAAAAAAACAATTTTCAGTCAGTGGTGTACTGTATCGTGTGTTTATTATACCATAACACAAGTAAGTGGTGTACGGTATCGTGTGTTTATTATATAATAATACAAGTCAGTGGTGTACGGTATCGTGTGTTTATCGTGTGTTGATGATACAATAATAAAAGTCAGTGGTGTACGGTATCATGTGTTTATTATACGATAACACAGTTAAGTCAGTGGTGTACGATATCGTGTTTTTATTATACAATAAAACACTTAAGTCAATGATGTACGGTATCGTGTGTTTATTATACAATAATAAAAGTCAGTGGTGTACGGTATCGTGTGTTTATTTCATAAGAACACGGTTAAGTCAGTGGTGTACGGTATCGTGTGTTTATTATACAATAACACGGTTAAGTCAGTGGTGTACGGTATCGTGTGTTTATTATACAATAATACAAGTCAGTGGTTTACGGTATCGTGTGTTTATTATACAATAATACAAGTCAGTGGTTTACGGTATCGTGTGTTTACTATACAATAACACGGTTGTCAGTGATGTACGGTATCGTGTATTATTATACAATAACACGGTTAAGTCAGTGGTGTACGGTATCGTGTGTTTATTATACAATAACACGGTTAAGTCAGTGGTGTACGGTATCGTGTGTTTATTATACAATAACACGGTTAAGTCAGTGGTGTATGGTATCGTGTGTTTATTATACAATAATACAAGTCAGTGGTGTACGGTATCGTGTGTTTATTATACAATAACACGGTTAAATCAGTGGTGTATGGTATCGTGTGTTTATTATACAATAATACAAGTCAGTGATGTACGGTATGATGTGTTTATTATACAATAACAAGGTTAAGTCAGTGATGTACGGTATCGTGTGTTTATTATACAATAACACGGATAAGTCAGTGGTGTACCGTATCGTGTGTTTATTATACAATAACAAGGTTAAGTCAGTGATGTACTGTATCGTGTGTTTATTATACAATAACATGGATAAGTCAGTGGTGTACGGTATCGTGTGTTTATTATACAATAACACGGATAAGTCAGTGGTGTACCGTATCGTGTGTTTATTATATAATAACACAAATCAATGGTGTACGATATCGTGTGTTTATTATACAATAATACAAGTCAGTGGTGTACGGTATCGTGTGTTTATTATACAATAACACGGTTAAGTCAGTGGGGTAGTGTATGGTGTGTTTATTATACAATAACACGGTGATGTCAGTGATGTACGGTATCCTTTGTTTATCATACAATAATACAAGTCAGTGGTGTACGCTATCTTGTGTTTATTATACAATAACACGGTTAAGTCAGTGCTGTACGGTATCGTGTGTTTATTATACAAGAATACAAGTCAATGGTGTACGGTATCGTGTGTTTATTATACAATAACACGGTTAAGTCAGTGGTGTACGGTATCGTGTGTTTATTATACAATAATACAAGTCAGTGGTTTACGGTATCGTGTGTTTATTATACAATAATACAAGTCAGTGGTGTACGGTATCGTGTGTTTATTATACAATAACACGGTTAAGTCAGTGGTGTACGGTATCGTGTGTTTATTATACAATAATACAAGTCAGTGGTGTACGGTATCGTGTGTTTATTATACAATAACACGGTTAAGTCGGTGGTGTACGGTATCGTGTGTTTATTATACAATAACACGGTTAAGTCAGTGGTGTACGGTACCGTGTGTTTATTATACAATAATACAAGTCAGTGGTTTACGGTATCGTGTGTTTATTATACAATAATACAAGTCAGTGGTGTACGGTATCGTGTGTTTATTATACAAGAACACGGTTAGGTCAGTGGTTTACGGTATCGTTTGTTTATTATACAATAACACGGTTAAGTCAGTGGTGTACTGTATCGTGTGTTTATTATACAATAACACGGTTAAGTCAGTGTTGTACGGTATCATGTGTTTATTAAACAATAAGTCAGTGGTGTACGGTATCGTGTGTTTATTATACAATAATACAAGTCAGTGGTTTACGGTATCGTGTGTTTATTATACAATAATACAAGTCAGTGGTTTACGGTATCGTGTGTTTATTATACAATAATACAAGTCAGTGGTGTACGGTATCGTGTGTTTATTATACAATAATACAAGTCAGTGGTGTACGGTATTCGTGTGTTTATTATACAATAACACGGTAAAGTCAGTGATGTACATTATCGTGTGTTTATTATACAATAACATGGTTAAGTCAGTGGTGTACGGTATCGTGTGTTTATTATACAATAACAAGGTTTAGTCAGTGGTGTACGGTATCGTGTGTTTATTATACAATTACAAGGTTAAGTCCGTGGTGTACGGTATCGTGTGTTTATTATACAATAACACGGTTAAGTCAGTGGTGTACGGTATCGTGTGTTTATTATACAATAATAAAAGTCAGCGGTGTACGATATCGTGTGTTTATTATAAAATAACACGGTTAAGTTAGTGGTGTACGGTAGGATGTGTTTATTATACAATAACACGGTTAAGTCAGTGGTGTACGGTATCGTGTGTTTATTATACAATAACAAGGTTAAGTCTGTGATGTACGGTATCGTGTGTTTATTATACAATAACACGGTTAAGTCAGTGATGTACGGTATCGTGTGTTTATTTTATAAGAACACGGTTAAGTCAGTGGTGTACGGTATCCTTTGTTTATCATACAATAATACAAGTCAGTGGTGTACGGTATGATGTGTTTATTATACAATAACACGGTTAAGTCAGTGGTGTACGGTATCGTGTGTTTATTATACAATAATACAAGTCAGTGGTGTACGGTATGATGTGTTTATTATACAATAACACGGTTAAGTCAGTGGTGTACGGTATCGTGTGTTTATTATACAATAACACGGTTAAGTCAGTGATATACTGTATCGTGTGTTTATTATACAATAATACAAGTCAGTGGTGTACGGTATCGTGTGTTTATTATACAATAACACGGTTAAGTCAGTGGTGTACGGTATCGTGTGTTTATTATACAATAACAAGGTTTAGTCAGTGGTGTACGGTATCCTGTGTTTATTATACAATTACAAGGTTAAGTCCGTGGTGTACGGTATCGTGTGTTTATTATACAATAACACGGTTAAGTCAGTGGTGTACGGTATCGTGTGTTTATTATACAATAACACGGTTAAGTCAGTGGTGTACGGTATCCTTTGTTCATCATACAATAATACAAGTCAGTGGTGTACGGTATGATGTGTTTATTATTCAATAACACGGATAAGTCAGTAGTGTACGGTATCGTGTGTTTATTTTATAAGATGATGTCTTTATTATACAATTACACGGTTAAATCAGTGGTGTACGGAATCGTGTGTTTATTATACAATAACACGGTTAAGTCAGTGGTGTACGGTATAGTGTGTTTATTATACAATAATACAAGTCAGTGGTTGACGGTATCATTTGTTTATTATACAATAACACGGTTAAGTCAGTGATGTACGGTATCGTGTATTATTATACAATAACACGGTTAAGTCAGTGATGTACGGTATCGTGTGTTTATTATACAATAACACGGTTAAGTCAGTGGTGTACGGTATCGTGTGTTTATTATACAATAACAAGGTTAAGTCAGTGGTGTACGGTATCATGTGTTTATTATACAATAACAAGGTTAAGTCAGTGATGTACGGTATCGTGTGTTTATTATACAATAACACGGTTAAGTCAGTGGTGTATGGTATCGTGTGTTTATTATACAATAATACAAGTCAGTGGTGTACGGTATCGTGTGTTTATTACACAATACCACGGTTAAGTCAGTGTTGTACGGTATCGTGTGTTAATTATACAATAACACTGTTAAGTCAGTGGTGTACGGTATCGTGTGTTTATTATACAATAACACGGTTAAGTCAGTGGTGTACGGTATCGTGTGTTTATTATACAATAACACGGTTAAGTCAGTGGTGTACGGTATGATGTGTTTATTATACAATAACAAGGTTAAGTCAGTGATGCACGGAATCGTGTGTTTATTATACAATAACACGGTTAAATCAGTGGTGTATGGTATCGTGTGTTTATTATACAATAATACAAGTCAGTGGTGTACGGTATCGTGTGTTTATTATACAATAACACGGTTAAGTCAGTGGTGTACGGTATCGTGTGTTTATTATACAATAATACAAGTCAGTGGTTTACGGTATCGTTTGTTTATTATACAATAACACGGTTAGGTCAGTGGTGTACGGTATCGTGTGTTTATTATACAATAATACAAGTCAGTGGTGTACGGTATCGTGTGTTTATTGTACAATAACACGGATAAGTCAGTGGTGTACGGTATGATGTGTTTATTGTACAATAACACTGTTAAGTCAGTGATGTACGGTATCGTGTGTTTATTATACAATAACACGGTTAAGTCAGTGGTGTACGGTATCGTGTGTTTATTATACAATAATACAAGTCAGTGGTGTACGGTATCGTGTGTTTATTATACAATAACACGGTTAAGTCAGTGATGTACGGTATCGTGTATTATTATACAATAACACGGTTAAGTCAGTGGTGTACGGTATCGTGTGTTTATTTTATAAGAACACGGTTAAGTCAGTGGTGTATCGTGTGTTTATTATACAATAACATGGCTAAATCAGTGATGTACGAAATCGTGTATTTATTATATAATAATACAAGTCAGTGGTGTACGGTATTGTGTGTTTATTGTATAATAACACGGTTAAGTCAGTGGTGTATGGTATCGTGTGTTTATTATACAATAATACAAGTCAGTGGTGTACGGTATCGTGTGTTTATTATACAATAACACGGTTAAGTCAGTGGTGTACGGTATCGTGTGTTTATTATACAATAATACAAGTCAGTGGTGTACGGTATCGTGTGTTTATTATACAATAACACGGTTAAGTCAGTGGTGTACGGTATCGTGTGTTTATTATACAATAACACGGTTAAGTCAGTGGTGTACTGTATCGTGTGTTTATTATACAATAACACGGTTAAGTCAGTGGTGTACGGTATCGTGTGTTTATTATACAATAATACAAGTCAGTGGTGTACGGTATCGTGTGTTTATTATATAATAACACGGTTAAGTCAGTGGTGAACGGTACCGTGTGTTTATTATACAATAACACAGTTAAGTCCGTAATGCACGGTATCGTGTGTTTATTATACAATAATACAAGTAAGTGGTGTACGGCATCGTGTGTTTATTATATAAGAACACGGTTAAGTCAGTGGTGTACGGTATCGTGTGTTTATTATACAATAATACAAGTCAGTGGTGTACGGTATGATGTGTTTATTATACAATAACACGGATAAGTCAGTGGTGTACCGTATCGTGTGTTTATTATACAATAACAAGGTTAAGTCAGTGATGTACGGTATCGTGTGTTTATTATACAATAATACAAGTCAGTGGTGTACGGTATCGTGTGTTTATTATACAATAACACGGTTAAGTCAGTGGTGCACGGTATCGTGTTTATTATACAATAACACGGTAACGTGTGTTTATTATACAATAATACAAGTCAGTGGTGTACGGTATGATGTGTTTATTATACAATAACACGGATAAGTCAGTGGTGTACCGTATCGTGTGTTTATTATACAATAACAAGGTTAAGTCAGTGGTGTACGGTATCGTGTGTTTATTATACAATAATACAAGTCAGTGGTTTACGGTATCGTGTGTTTATTATACAATAACACGGTTAAGTCAGTGGTGTACGGTATCGTGTGTTTATTATACAATAACACAAGTCGGTATACGGTATCGTGTGTTTATTATACAATAATACAAGTCAGTGGTTTACGGTATCCTGTGTTTACTATACAATAACACAGTTTTCAGTGATGTACGGTATCGTGTATTATTATACAATAACACGGTTAAGTCAGTGGTGTACGGTATCGTGTGTTTATTATACAATAACACAAGTCAGTGGTGTACGGTATCGTGTGTTTATTATACAATAACACGGTTAAGTCAGTGGTGTATGGTATCGTGTGTTTATTATACAATAATACAAGTCAGTGGTGTACGGTATCGTGTGTTTATTTTATAAGAACACGGTTAAGTCAGTGGTGTACGGTATCCTTTGTTTATCATACAATAATACAAGTCAGTGGTGTACGGTATGATGTGTTTATTATACAATAACACGGTTAAGTCAGTGATGTACGGTATCGTGTGTTTATTATACAATATCACGGTTAAGTCAGTGATGTACGGTACCGTGTATTATTATACAATAACACGGTTAAGTCAGTGGTGTACGGTATCGTGTGTTTATTATACAATAATACAAGTCAGTGGTGTACGGTATCGTGTGTTTATTATACAATAATACAAGTCAGTGGTGTACGGTATCGTGTGTTTATTATACAATAACACGGTTAAGTCAGTGGTGTATGGTATCGTGTGTTTATTATACAATAATACAAGTCAGTGGTGTACGGTATCGTGTGTTTATTTTATAAGAACACGGTTAAGTCAGTGGTGTACGGTATCCTTTGTTTATCATACAATAATACAAGTCAGTGGTGTACGCTATCTTCTGTTTATTATACAATAACACGGTTAAGTCAGTGGTGTACGGTAATTTTACAATAACACGGTTAAGTCAGTGGTGTACGGTATCGTGTGTTTATTATACAATAACACAGTGGTGTACGGTATCGTGTGTTTATTATAAACAAGGTTAATTATACAATAACACAAAGTTAGTGGTATACGGTATCGTGTGTTTATTATACAATAACACGGTTAAGTCCGTAATGTACGGTATGATGTGTTTATTATACAATAACACGGTTAAGTCAGTGGTGTACGGTATGATGTGTTTATTATACAATAACACGGTTAAGTCAGTGGTGTACGGTATCGTGTGTTTATTATACAATAATACAAGTCAGTGGTGTACGGTATCGTGTGTTTAATATACAATAACACGGTTAAGTCAGTGGTGTACGGTATCGTGTGTTTATTATACAATAATACAAGTCAGTGGTTTACGGTATCGTGTGTTTATTATACAATAAAAGTCAGTGGTGTACGGTATCCTTTGTTGATCATACAATAATACAAGTCAGTGGTGTACGGTATGATGTGTTTATTATACAATAACACGGTTAAGTCAGTGGTGTACGGTATCGTGTGTTTATTATACAATAATACAAGTCAGTGGTTTACGGTATCGTGTGTTTACTATACAATAACACGGTTGTCAGTGATGTACGGTATCGTGTGTTTATATCATAAGAACACGGTTAAGTCAGTGGTGTACGGTATCCTTTGTTCATCATACAATAATACAAGTCAGTGGTGTACGGTATCGTGTGTTTATTATACAATAATACAAGTCAGTGGTGTACGGTATCGTGTGTTTATTTTATAAGAACACGGTTAAGTCAGTGGTGTACGGTATCCTTTGTTTATCATACAATAAGTCAGTGGTGTACGGCATCGTGTGTTTATTATATAAGAACACGGTTAAGTCAGTGGTGTACGGTATCGTGTGTTTATTATAAAATAATACAAGTCAGTGGTGTACGGTATCGTGTGTTTATTATACAATAATACAAGTCAGTGGTGTACGATATCGTGTGTTTATTATACAATAATACAAGTCAGTGGTGTACGGTATCGTGTGTTTATTATACAATAATACAAGTCAGTGGTGTACGGTATCGTGTGTTTATTATACAATAACACGGTTAAGTCATTGGTGTATGGTATCGTGTGTTTATTATACAATAATACAAGTCAGTGGTGTACGGTATCGTGTGTTTATCTATGTAATAACATGGTTAAGTCAGTGGTGTACGGTATCGTGTGTTTATTATACAATAATACAAGTCAGTGGTGTACGGTATCGTGTGTTTATTATACAATAACACGGTTAAGTCAGTGGTGTACGGTATCGTGTGTTTATTATACAATAACAAGGTTAAGTGGTGTACGGTATCGTGTGTTTATTATACAATAATACAAGTCAGTGGTGTACGGTATGATGTGTTTATTATACAATAACACGGTTAAGTCAGTGGTGTACGGTATCGTGTGTTTATTATACAATAACAAGGTTAAGTCAGTGGTGTACGGTATCGTGTGTTTATTATACAATAACACGGATAAGTCAGTGGTGTACCGTATCGTGTGTTTATTATATAATAACAAGGTTAAGTCAGTGGTGTACGGTATCGTGTGTTTATTATACAATAATACAAGTCAGTGGTTTACGGTATCGTATGTTTATTATACAATAATACAAGTCAATGGTTTACGGTATCGTGTGTTTACTATACAATAACACGGTTAAGTCAGTGGTGTACGGTATCGTGTGTTTATTATACAATAATACAAGTCAGTGGTGTCTGATGTTATCACTAATATTATTGTCACTATCTGATGTTATCATACAATATTATTGTCCCTTTCTGATGTTATCATACTATAACATTGTCCCTATCTGATGTTATCATACAATATCATTGTCCCTATCTGATGTTATCAGTAATATCATTGTCCCTATCTGATGTTATCACTAATTTCATTGTCCCTATCTGATGTTATCATACTATATCATTGTCCCTTTCTGATGTTATCACTAATATCATTGTCTCTATCTGATGTTATCATACAATATCATTGTCCCTATCTGATGTTATCACTAATATCATTGTCCCTATCTGATGTTATCACTAATATCATTGTCCCTATCTGATGTTATCATACTATATCATTGTCCCTTTCTGATGTTATCACTAATATCATTGTCCCTATCTGATGTTATCACTAATATCATTGTCCCTATCTGATGTTATCACTAATATCATTGTCCCTATCTGATGTTAACAATAATATCATTGTCCCTATCTGATGTTATCACTAATATCATTGTTAATATCTGGTGTTATAATACTATATCATTGTCTCTATCTGATGTCATCACTAATATCATTGTCCCTATCTGATGTTAACAATAATATCATTGTCCCTATCTGATGTTATCACTAATATCATTGTCCCTATCTGGTGTTATCACTAATATCATTGTCCCTATCTGATGTTATCATACAATATCATTGCCCCTATTCTGATGTTTTCACTAATATCATTGTCCCTATCTGATGTTATCACTAATATTATTGTCACTATCTGATGTTATCATACAATATTATTGTCCCTTTCTGATGTTATCATACTATAACATTGTCCCTATCTGATGTTATCATACAATATCATTGTCCCTATCTGATGTTATCAATAATATCATTGTCCCTATCTGATTTTATCATACTAAATCATAGTCCCTTTCTAATGTTATCATACAATATCATTGTCCCTATCTGATGTTATCACTATTATCATTCTCCATATTTGATGTTATCACTAATAGTATTTTCACTATCTGATGTTATCATACAATATCATTGTCCCTATCTGATGTTATCACTAATATCATTGTCCCTATCTGATGTTATTATACAATATCATTGTACCTATCTGATGTTATCACTAATATCATTGTCCCTGTCTGATGTTATCATACTATATCATTGTCCCTTTCTGATGTTATCACGGATATCAGTGTCCCTATCTGATGTTATCACTAATATCATTGTTAATATATGGTGTTATCATACTATATCATTGTCCCTATCTGATGTCATCACTAATATCATTGTCCCTATCTGATGTTAACACTAATATCATTGTCCCTATCTGATGTTATCACTAATATCATTGTCCCTATCTGATGTTAACAATAATATCATTGTCCCTATCTGATGTTATCACTAATATCATTGTTAATATCTGGTGTTATCATACTATATCATTGTCTCTATCTGATGTCATCACTAATATCATTGTCCCTATCTGATGTTAACAATAATATCATTGTCCCTATCTGATGTTATCACTAATATCATTGCCCCTATTCTGATGTTTTCACTAATATCATTGTCCCTATCTGATGCTATCATGCAATATCATTGTCCCTATCTGATGTTATCATACAATATCATTGCCCCTATTCTGATGTTTTCACTAATATCATTGTCCCTATCTGATGTTATAATACAATATCATTGTCCCGGTCTGATGTTACCATACAATATCATTGTCCCTTTCTGATGTTATCACTAATATCATTGTCCCTATCTGATGTTATAATACAATATCATTGTCCCGGTCTGATGTTACCATACAATATCATTGTCCCTTTCTGATGTTATCATACTAAATCATAGTCCCTTTCTGATTTTATCATACAATATCATTGTCCCTATCTGATGTTATCACTAATATTATTGTCACTATCTGATGTTATCATACAATATTATTGTCCCTTTCTGATGTTATCATACTATAACATTGTCCCTATCTGATGTTATCATACAATATCATTGTCCCTATCTGATGTTATCAATAATATCATTGTCCCTATCTGATTTTATCATACTAAATCATAGTCCCTTTCTAATGTTATCATACAATATCATTGTCCCTATCTGATGTTATCACTATTATCATTCTCCATATTTGATGTTATCACTAATAGTATTTTCACTATCTGATGTTATCATACAATATCATTGTCCCTATCTGATGTTATCACTAATATCATTGTCCCTATCTGATGTTATTATACAATATCATTGTACCTATCTGATGTTATCACTAATATAATTGTCCCTATCTGATGCTATCTTACAATATCATTGTCCCTATCTGATGTTATCAATAATATCATTGTCCCTATCTGATGTTATCAATAATATCATTGTCCCTATCTGATGTTATAATACAATATCATTGTCCCTATCTGATGTTATCATGCAATATCATTGTCCCTATCTGATGTTATCATACAATATCATTGTCCCTATCTGGTGTTATACAATATCATTGTCCCTATCTGATGTTATCACTAATATCATAGTGCCTATCTGATGTTATCACTAATATTATTGTCACTATCTGATGTTATCATACAATATTATTGTCCCTTTCTGATGTTATCATACTATAACATTGTCCCTATCTGATGTTATCATACAATATCATTGTCCCTATCTGATGTTATCAATAATATCATTGTCCCTATCTGATTTTATCATACTAAATCATAGTCCCTTTCTAATGTTATCATACAATATCATTGTCCCTATCTGATGTTATCACTATTATCATTCTCCATATTTGATGTTATCACTGATAGTATTTTCACTATCTGATGTTATCATACAATATCATTGTCCCTATCTGATGTTATCACTAATATCATTGTCCCTATCTGATTTTATCATACAATATCAATGTGCTCATCTGATGTTATCATACATTATCATTGTCCCTATCTGGTGTTATCATACAATATCATTGTCCCTATCTGGTGTTATCATACAATATCATTTTCCCTTTCTGATGTTATCACTAATATCATTGTCCCTTTCTGATGTTATCACTAATATCATTGTCCCTATCTGGTGTTATCATACAATATCATTATCCCTATCTGATGTTATCACTAATATTTATGTATACACCAGTTACCGAGTAGTCCCAATATCACGGATGTCACATTATGTAGACACCAGTTACCGAGTCATCCCAATATCACGGATGTCACATTATGTATACACCAGTTACCGAGTCATCCCAATATCACGGATGTCACATTATGTAGATACCAGTTACCGAGTAGTCCCAATATCACGGATGTCACATTATGTAGACACCAGTTACCGAGTCGTCCCAATATCACGGATGTCACATTATATAGTCATTTAATTGCATAGTAGTTAATTGTTTGGTAGTTAATTGTGTGGTAGTTAATTGTATGGTAGTTAATTGTTTGATAGTTAATTGTATGGTAATTAATTGTTTGGTAGTTAATTGCATGGTAGTTAATTGTATGGTAGTTAATTGTATGGTAGTTAATTGTATGGTAATTAATTGTTTGGTAGTTAATTGCATGGTAGTTAATTGTATGGTAGTTAATTGTATGGTAGTTAATTGTTTGGTAGTTAATTGTATGGTAATTAATTGTTTGGTAGTTAATTGCATGGTAGTTAATTGTATGGTAGTTAATTGTTTGGTAGTTAATTGTATGGTAGTTAATTGTTTGGTAGTTAATTGCATGGTAGTTAATTGCATGGTAGTTAATTGTATGGTAGTTAATTGTTTGGTAGTTAATTGTATGGTAGTTAATTGCATGGTAGTTAATTGTATGGTAGTTAATTGCATGGTAGTTAATTGCATGGTAGTTAATTGTATGGTAGTTAATTGTATGGTAGTTAATTGTATGGTAGTTAATTGCATGGTAGTTAATTGTATGGTAGTTAATTGTATGGTAGTTAATTGTATGGTAGTTAATTGTTTGGCAGTGAATGTTCATTGACATATACCATACAAGTGACATGTTTACCAAGTTAACCATCATGTTCGAAAAACATAATGCACATCCACATATAGTCCTTCATATCTGTGTAAAGTTTCATCGATATTGGTTCCGAAGTTCTACAGAAACCAGAACAAAGTCCCACTAATCACAGATCTTAATTTTGTAACTATCCTTATATTTGATTTATCAACATAATCGGACAATATCTTAATTTCAACCAATCGGGATCCACATTTTATATTACCATAGTAAAGGGGTTGGAAACATCTTGCTTGTCAAGTTATAAGCTTTGATCAGTTCCACCAAACTTTCGGGTGGAAAACAAATGGATTAATTATGATCCCCAATACTATCATTTCATTGAAATTGGTTTACAACTTGATTAATTGTCCGAACAATTTTGACAGACAGACAGATAAACAGACAGACAGCATGACTGACAGACAGACAGCCAGACAGACAGACAGTTACTGAACATGCTTCTGATATATCCCCGCAACATACAGCGTAGATTACTTATGGGAATGTTTTTTCTTACACTATTGCTGTAAACAACATGCCACGTTTTGGTGTATTTGATTAGTGACACGGTTGACAATACTTGATGTACTTAATGATCTGAAATAATCATATATATGAATATTAAGAAATATATTGAATTATTGAGCTAGTGCACTTCCCCAGGTAGATTTTGACTTTTTTCCCAGAACTATGAATTGCCTGCAGCTACCTTCTAGGCTTAAAACCTGACGTCCTGTTCACCACTGACGAGTTAGCTAGACGTCACAGCTGTATTATGTAGTATAATTCATTGTTGGACTTTACTATATCTAATCCAATTTATTTGGGGTTTTTTTCTACAATCTTTAGAAAGGTTAATCCCGAACTTTGGGAATTTCCTTTTCTTTTTCTGAAACAGGACTGTGTGTGTTTACATGAACATGTCAATTTTCTGGTTGGTGACATTGTCGTACTCGGAGAGTGACATGCCTGGACAAGCTGACTTTATTGCTAAAACATAATTATCGACAATTTTGGTAAACAAGTGTTGCTATAATTATTAACTCGTATATCTCTCATTACACCTAATACAATATTAACCACTTATAGAATTAATTAACAACCCGTTCCAACACACCGTCATTTGTGTATAAAAAAAGTCTGTGTATCGCTACAGATCACTAGAATACCGTTGTATTAATACATTTTTTTAAAAGATGCTTTAAAACCAGCCAATAAATTATTCCGATATCTGACAATATACGGTTTTGTATTTAATTTCCATTTGCGCGTGAGATGAGTGTTGAATGTACATTAAATGTATTCAGATTGATATAATATAGCTGTCAAGAAATATATGATCTATGTTATATATAAGCTGTTACATTTAATTCTCTTCATTTCCCGCGTGATCAAATTATCCTGGTTTAAAAGTACAACATATGTCATCAATCGTGTTAAAAAGTCATTTGATTTCATCTACTAAATTGAAGAACATCTCCTTAGAAATAACACACAACATTTGATTATTGGTAGCAAATCTAATATTTTATTGCAAAAGTAATTAAACACTTAAGTATGAACTCTTTATAAAATGGCTTGTTGAAACAGTAACTAAAAGTGTGATTTTTTTTATAAAAAATAAACATGTTTTGTTGATAATACGGCAAGGCTCGAGATTTATTATGGAACATGTTTGAAATCGATTGAAAATGTTAGCATTATAATCCTTTATAGTAGATAATAGACATAGGTAACAACATAATATATTATTACTGAGGTTAATAGACTATCAGTTCAATTTTCATCCTAAGTAAGTACGTCATCAATACTTATTGAACTACGGTACAATCAAAGAATTATTGAACTTAAATTACTGTTGATACATGTAATATGACTTTTAAAGTTCTTGGTGGAAATGTAAAGTAATCATATCCGTAATTTTTTTAGTTATTGAAAAATCAGTGACCATATTTTTTATATCCATTATCATGATATATAAACAAGTTTTCTCATGAAGATCAATCAGGTTTTGTTCGTCAACGTTTTTATACATCAGTTTCGACAACTAGATTGATACTAAATTCTAATCGACCAAAACAGTGTCAATTATAAAGAAAATCAATTTCACACAAAGATCATTGCTGACTGATAAGATATGAAATGTTACTGATACTGTTGTAATATAACAAACATGTCCAGCCATGTTTTTTTCATTGTAACAGATATAACACATACACGATCTAAAGCATTATCCGTGGAGTACAAAAAACATTTTCCATCCAAACTGGTGATTAACAGCTATCAACTATCACCGTGGACATAAGATTTCTAAATTTGATCAAGCTCTTATGTCATTTTGCGAAAACAGCTCTTTTTCCAGAAACACTGAAAGATAAAAAAATAATAAGGATAATATATAATGATAATGTTTCGTTAATCATAAGTACTATTTATTTTATAAAAACTTTACCCAACAAATATAAACTGTTCCGACATACCATTAGTTATTTTATAAAAATTAACTTTACCCAACAAATATAAACTGTTCCGACATACCATTAGTTATTTTATAAAAATTAACTTTACCCAACAAATATAAACTGTTCCGACATACCATTAGTTATTTTATAAAAATTAACTTTACCCAACAAATATAAACTGTTCCGACATACCATTAGTTATTTTAAACACATTTAACTTCTGATTTAATTATAGATTGCCCACAAAATGCCATTAAAATATCAGGAGATAGACATTTGGAAAAAGTTCTGTGTATATGGTGAAAATTTATAAACTGATTACAAAACCCTTAAAACTGCTATTTGTAACAAGATACGTAGGGCACGATACGATCGTTAGAATGTACTCTAGTTCCTCCAATCATGTCAAAGTATAACTTATGTTTTTATTTCAAATGTACTCTTAAAAGATAATTGCTGAAAATTAATATAGTTTGATACATGAAAAAATATATTAATTAGTCAAAATTCCTATGAGTCAAATGGTTTGATATTGACATCGCATGCCTTATAAGGAATAGGTATTTATTTTTGTCCATTAATTAAATTAATTACGCAGCAGGATTTTAATACTTTATCTGCTACTGAATAATGGAGGAGGTGGGAGGGGGGGCGTTCCGATCAAAACCTTTTCCACTACAGTAGAATTAAAGTTATGATATTTCGTTAATTTGTAAAAATGATTGTATACAGAATATACAAATTTGTATACCCGGTATAGTATTGTATATTTGCATGCTTCGGCTAACAAAGATGCAAATTTAAATAAAAAGAGAAGAAAACCATCATTAAATGCAACTCGAGTCTTTATTAACTTTTGATTATATTTTAAGGCTGAATACAATTTTGCATATCAGGAATACCAGCGATAATAAAGTTAAGAAATTTGAATTAGACAAAAAGTGTCAAAAAAGGCTTAGCACAACATCGACTCACGTTGATCGTATCTGTTACACTCTACATAAATGTCATGTAATCTCGCTTAAATAATTTTGATACCAAACGCAAGCGAAGACTAAAGAAAATTAATAAAATTTCCGAAATGACAGATTATCTCCCTTCATTATGTAGAACGTCTCGCCTACCTGTATTTTAATGCTAATATACCTTGCGACATTAACGCCGTTACCATCATGACAACTAAAATGAGATACATATCTCAAGTTTTATGATAGTTTTTCTAATAAAGGTTTACGCTAAAATAATAATAAAACATCACTCTGTCCTGGAGATTTACTTTTCAACCTAGACTACTTTTTAAACAATTTTATATTAGGTTATCATATGTGGCCTTGTTCTGTGTAAAAGCAGTGAGAGGAAAAGACAAAGACGAGAGAGAGAGGCCATTTCCTCTTTTGTAACATTTAACAGAATGTCAGACATCTTACTTAATTATGTAGCTAGTGCACTTCCTCATCTAAATTTTAACATTTCTTTTGATCACTTTCATTTTTCCTGCTTCCACTCCTGGGTTTTAAAATTTTGACCCTCTACATCACTGACGAGTCATGTAAGGACGAAACAGCTTTGTAATACAGTTTACTGTATTCACTCCTAGGTTTCAACATTTTGACCCTCTACATCACTGACGAGTCATGTAAGGACGAAAGAGCTTTGTAATACAGTTTACTGTATTCACTCCTAGGTTTCAACATTTTGACCCTCTACATCACTGACGAGTCATGTAAGGACGAAACAGCTATGTGATAAAGTTTACTGTATTCACTCCTAGGTTTCAACATTTTGACCCTCGACATCATTGACGAGTCATGTAAGGACGAAACAGCTATGTGATACAGTTTACTGTATTCACTCCTGTAATTCAATATTTTGACCCTCTACATCACTGACGAGTCATGTAAGGACGAAACAGCTATGTAATAAATATTACTGTTATTCACTCCTAGGTTTCAACATTTTGACCCTCTACATCACTGACGAGTCATGTGAGGACGAAACAGCTATGTAATAAATATTACTGTTATTCACTCCTAGGTTTCAACATTTTGACCCTCTACATCACTGACGAGTCATGTAAGGACGAAACAGCTATGTAATAAATATTACTGTTATTCACTCCTAGGTTTCAACATTTTGACCCTCTACATCACTGACGAGTCATGTAAGGACGAAACAGCTATGTGATAAAGTTTACTGTATTCACTCCTAGGTTTCAACATTTTGACCCTCTACATCATTGACGAGTCATGTAAGGACGAAACAGCTATGTGATACAGTTTACTGTATTCACTCCTGGAATTCAATATTTTGACCCTCTACATCATTGACGAGTCATGTAAGGACGAAACAGCTATGTGATACAGTTTACTGTATTCACTCCTGTAATTCAATATTTTGACCCTCTACATCACTGACGAGTCATGTGAGGACGAAACAGCTATGTAATAAATATTACTGTTATTCACTCCTAGGTTTCAACATTTTGACCCTCTACATCACTGACGAGTCATGTAAGGACGAAACAGCTATGTAATAAATATTACTGTTATTCACTCCTAGGTTTCAACATTTTGACCCTCTACATCACTGACGAGTCATGTAAGGACGAAACAGCTATGTGATACAGTTTACTGTATTCACTCCTAGGTTTCAACATTTTGACCCTCTACATCATTGACGAGTCATGTAAGGACGAAACAGCTATGTGATACAGTTTACTGTATTCACTCCTGGAATTCAATATTTTGACCCTCTACATCACTGACGAGTCATGTAAGGACGAAACAGCTATGTAATAAATATTACTGTTATTCACTCCTAGGTTTCAACATTTTGACCCTCTACATCACTGACGAGTCATGTGAGGACGAAACAGCTATGTAATAAATATTACTGTTATTCACTCCTAGGTTTCAACATTTTGACCCTCTACATCACTGACGAGTCATGTAAGGACGAAACAGCTATGTAATAAATATTACTGTTATTCACTCCTAGGTTTCAACATTTTGACCCTCTACATCACTGACGAGTCATGTAAGGACGAAACAGCTATGTGATAAAGTTTACTGTATTCACTCCTAGGTTTCAACATTTTGACCCTCTACATCATTGACGAGTCATGTAAGGACGAAACAGCTATGTGATACAGTTTACTGTATTCACTCCTGTAATTCAATATTTTGACCCTCTACATCACTGACGAGTCATGTAAGGACGAAACAGCTATGTAATAAATATTACTGTTATTCACTCCTAGGTTTCAACATTTTGACCCTCTACATCACTGACGAGTCATGTGAGGACGAAACAGCTATGTAATAAATATTACTGTTATTCACTCCTAGGTTTCAACATTTTGACCCTCTACATCACTGACGAGTCATGTAAGGACGAAACAGCTATGTAATAAATATTACTGTTATTCACTCCTAGGTTTCAACATTTTGACCCTCTACATCACTGACGAGTCATGTAAGGACGAAACAGCTATGTGATACAGTTTACTGTTATTCGCTTATGTATCATCAGGCTAGTTGTTAAAAACACGTAAATCAAGAAAGAACTGATAATCAAATATAACTAGATAAATGCACTAAGATTTTGTTGAGATAAGGAGTGTCAATTGGTGGTGGCTGGTGGTGGCGATGGTGTCTGGTGGTGTTTTCAAGTCTTATTTTAAAACTCCTTAAGAACATCAAGTAAAACGTAAAAAAAGTATATTGACTATAAGTTGCTGTATATAATATTTCCTGCGGTTTCTTTAGGTGATGATGGTGTGGACAGAAAGGTGTTTAATCTGCACTCTGTCCAGTCAAGGTTTCTTTAATACTCTTTCAGTATAAGTTTTTTGAGACTTGCTGTTTGCCTTTCAAAAATCCAATGCCGGTGAAACACAGGTAAGGTTACTGTTGGTAGGTCGTCCTCAAATGCCTTTAATCCCCAGCTTGCAATGATCTCTCCCCCTCTCCCTCCCGCCTCAATGGCCTTTAATCCCCAGCTTGCAATGATCTCTCCCCCTCTCCCTCCCGACCCAATGGCCTTTAATCCCCAGCTTGCAATGATCTCCAACCCCCACCCCATCCCCCCATCTCCCCTCCCACCCCCGCACCCGCCCCATTGCCTTTAATCCCCATCTTACAATAATCTCCCCCTCCCTACCACCACCTACACCCCTCTGTTGATATGCTGGAAGTGGGTAATTCTCAAATTTCTTTAATCTCAGCTTACAATAATCCCCCCCTCCCGCTCCCTTCCCTCGGCTACAGAAGACATCGAATTATTTCTTATGTCATTCACTGATATTCTAAGTAAAGGGAAACATCGACTGATTAAAAATCGAACCTAAGACCCTGGAATTTATACGAACGCTTCAACTGATTCAACAGGAAGCAATGTGGATCAGTGATGATGTCTATAAACCAAGGTAGAGTGTTTATAGTAACCTGGAGAGCAACCAAACGGGAATATTATACACTCAAAACTAATATCGTACTCTGTTATCAGATGCAATGTCACAACTTTAACATTCAAGTACTAAACTTTTGTATTTTTACATCAAATTTATATTTCAAGAAATCGGTTAAGCGATGAAATGAAAAACAGATTCCTTTTAAATTGCGATAGAGCTGACTCCTTCCTCATAATTTACCCAGTATACATAATAGAATTAGCATTTGACGACCAAAATATGAACCCCTATATTATGTAGCTTTTATCACTTAATGCATATTTTGAAACGCTCGTAAATTAAACAGATGTACAGTCAATTTTTTACTGGTAGATGGTTTTCATTGGTCAGTTTACATCATATTATTACAACACTATATGTATTGTCTCTGTCCCTTCAGGGGATAAAGACCATCTTTTTATGAGAAAGTATATATCACATTTAAGCCTGTGAAGGCAAATCACTGTATCTTAAGGTAATCACTACCTACATAATAAGATAAAGGCGATTTTTTTAATTTTATCTCATCAGTGCACGTTTCTGTTTGATGATTGTATTGGACAATCGAGTTTTCAACTTGTCCAGGGGAATACTTTCCTAAAAATAAAGGGTTTTATGCAGTACATTGACGCTATATTTTCTCAAAATGTGGGTGAAAACAGTTATATATCTGTATTCATATTACTAATACACCAAAAGCAATTTGAAAGTTTGATATATCTGCTTAATTTCCATGTTATCTAGTCAGACTGACGAGTTTGATCTGATAACGATTTTCTTTAATACTTATGTAATTGGGCATTTTCGGAAGTTAATGGAATATAGTATCAGATAGGAATATAGATTAACTTAAATTTGTACTTGTGCAACTCTATCCGAATCTTTTCTTCAGCACTGATCACCTTTAAAGCTGCAACGAGACACTTCTGAAAGGTTATCCAATGTGGAAAACATTATATCTAAATAACTTTCTGCTCTGTCTCTTTGATATAGGGGAGTCAACATGCTGGTTATTTACTGTCTAGAATGGGATTAACCTCGGCAAGTCATCACGACAAATCCTATCTGTAATGGGATTATCCTTATTACGTCATCACGTCACATCCTATCTGTAATGGGATTAACCTCGGCAAGTCATCACGACACATCTTATCTGTAATGGGATTATCCTTGCCACGCCATCACGACACATCCTATCTGTCATAGGATTGTCCTAGGTACGTCATCACGACCAATCCTATCTGTAATGGGTTTGTCCTTGTTACGTCATCACGACACATCGTATCTGTCATGGGATTATCCTTGTCATGTCATCACGACACACCTTATCTGTCATTGGATTATCCTTGCTACGTCAACACGACACATCCTATCTGTAATGGAATTATCCTTGGCACGTCATAACGTCACATCCTATCTGTAACGGGCTTGTCCTTGGCACGTCATCAGGTCATATACTATCTGTAATGGGATTTTCCTTGGCACGTCATAATGTCACATCCTATCTGTAATGGGTTTGTCCTTGTTACGTCATCACGACACATCGTATCTCTCATGGGATTATCCTTGGCAAGTCATAACGACATATCCTATCTGTCATGGGATTTTCCTTGGCACGTCATCACGGCACATCATATCTGTAATGAAATTATCCTTGGCACGTCATCACGTCACATCTGGTCTGTAACGGGTTTGTCCTTGTTACGTCATCGTGACACATCGTATCTGTCATATGATTATCCTGAGCACGTCATAACGACACATCCTATCTGTCATGGGATTATCCTTGGCACGTCATCACGTCACATCCAATCTGTAACGGGATTGTCCTTGGCACGTCATCACGACACATCTTATCTGTAATGGGATTGTCCTAGGTACGTCATCACGACCAATCCTATCTGTAATGGGTTTGTCCTTGTTACGTCATCACGACACATCGTATCTGTCATGGGATTATCCTTGTCATGTCATCACGACACACCTTATCTGTCATTGGATTATCCTTGCTACGTCAACACGACACATACTATCTGTAATGGAATTATCCTTGGCACGTCATAACGTCACATCCTATCTGTAACGGGCTTGTCCTTGGCACGTCATCAGGTCATATACTATCTGTAATGGGATTTTCCTTGGCACGTCATAATGTCACATCCTATCTGTAATGGGTTTGTCCTTGTTACGTCATCACGACACATCGTATCTCTCATGGGATTATCCTTGGCAAGTCATAACGACATATCCTATCTGTCATGGGATTTTCCTTGGCACGTCATCACGGCACATCATATCTGTAATGAAATTATCCTTGGCACGTCATCACGTCACATCTGGTCTGTAACGGGTTTGTCCTTGTTACGTCATCGTGACACATCGTATCTGTCATATGATTATCCTGAGCACGTCATAACGACACATCCTATCTGTCATGGGATTATCCTTGGCACGTCATCACGTCACATCCAATCTGTAACGGGATTGTCCTTGGCACGTCATCACGAGACATCCTATCTGTAAAGGGATTATCCTTGTTACGTCATCACGGCACATCATATCTGTAATGGGATTGTCCTAGGTACGTCATCACGACAAATCCTATCTGTAACGGGCTTGTCCTTGGCACGTCATCAGGTCATATACTATCTGTAATGGGATTTTCCTTGGCACGTCATAATGTCATATCCTATCTGTAATGGGTTTGTCCTTGTTACGTCATCACGACACATCCTATCTGTCATGGGATTATCCTTGGCACGTCATCACGTCACATTCTATCTGTAATGGGATTATCCTTGTTTTGTCATGACGACATATCGTATCTGTAATGGGATTATCCTTGGCACGTCATCACGAGACATCGTATCTTTAATGGGATTATCTTTGCTACGTCATCACGACACATCCTATCAGTAATGGGTTTATCCTTGGCACGTCATCACGAGACATCGTATCTTTAATGGGATTATCTTTGTTACGTCATCACGACACATCCTATCTGTAACAGGCTTGTCCTTGGCACGTCATCAGGTCATATACTATCTGTAATGGGATTTTCCTTGGCACGTCATAACGTCACATCCTAGCTGTAATGGGTTTGTCCTTGTTACGTCATCACGACACATCGTATCTCTCATGGAATTATCCTTGGCACGTCATAACGACATATCCTATCTGTCATGGGATTTTCCTTGGCACGTCATCACGTCACATCCTATCTGTAACGGGATTGTCCTTGGTACGTCCGCACGTCACATACTATCTGTAATGGGATTATCCTTGGTATGTCATCACGACACATCCTATCTGTAACAGGATTTTCCTTGTTACGTCATCACGGCACATCATATCTGTAATGAAATTATCCTTGGCACTTCATAACGTTACATCCTCTCTGTAATGGGTTTGTCCTTGTTACGTCATCACGGCACATCATATCTGTCATATGATTATCCTGAGCACGTCATCACGACACATCCTATCTGTCATGGGATTATCCTTGGTACGTCATCACGTCACATCCAATCTGTAACGGGATTGTCTTTGGCACGTCATCACGAGACATCCTATCTGTCATGGGATTATCCTAGACACGTCATCACGAGACATCGTATCTTTAATGGGATTATCTTTGCTACGTCATCACGACACATCCTATCAGTAATGGGTTTATCCTTGTTACGTCATCACGACACATCATATCTGTCATGGGATTATCCTTGGCACGTCATCTCGTCACACCCTACCTGTAACGGGATTGTCCTTAGCACGTCATCACGAGACATCCTTTCTGTAATAGGATTATCCTTGGTACGTCATCACGACACATCCTATCTGTAATGGGGTTAACCTCGGCAAGTCATCACGACACATCTTATCTGTAATGTTATTATCCTTGCCACGCCATCACGACACATCCTATCTGTCATGGGATTGTCCTAGGTACGTCATCACGACCAATCCTATCTGTAATGGGTTTGTCCTTGTTACGTCATCACGACACATCGTATCTGTCATGGGATTATCCTTAGCATGTCATCACGACACACCTTATCTGTCATTGGATTATCCTTGCTACGTCAACACGACACATCCTATCTGTAATGGAAATATCCTTGGCACGTCATAACGTCACATCCTATCTGTAACGGGTTTGTCCTTGGCACGTCATCAGGTCATATACTATCTGTAATGGGATTTTCCTTGGCACGTCATAACGTCACATCCTATCTGTAATGGGTTTGTCCTTGTTACGTCATCACGACACATCGTAATTCTCATGGAATTATCCTTGGCACGTCATAACGACATATCCTATCTGTCATGGGATTTTCCTTGGCACATCATCACGTCACATCCTATCTGTAACGGGATTGTCCTTGATACGTCCGCACGTCACATACTATCTTTAATGGGATTATCCTTGGTATGTCATCACGACACATCCTATCTGTAACAGGATTTTCCTTGTTACGTCATCAAGGCACATCATATCTGTAATGAAATTATCCTTGGCACGTCATCACGTCACATCTGGTCTGTAACGGGTTTGTCCTTGTTACGTCATCACGGCACATCATATCTGTAATGGAATTATCCTTGGCACGTTATAACGTCACATCCTATCTGTAATGGGTTTGTCCTTGTTACGTCATCACGACACATCGTATCTGTCATATGATTATCCTGAGCACGTCATCACGAGACATCCTATCTGTCATGGGATTATCCTAGACACGTCATAACGACACATCTTTTCTGTAACGGGATTATC
This sequence comes from Ylistrum balloti, assembly GCF_031769215.1. Lineage (NCBI taxonomy): Eukaryota > Metazoa > Mollusca > Bivalvia > Pectinida > Pectinidae > Ylistrum > Ylistrum balloti. The sequence goes on along the minus strand of NW_026781982.1, from coordinate 256,818 downwards.
CTTGGTACGTCATCGCGACACATCCTATCTGTAAAGGGATTATCCTTGTTACGTCATCACGGCACATCATATCTGTAATGGGATTGTCCTAGGTACCTCATCACGACAAATCCTAACTGTAATGGGATTATCCTTGTTACGTCATCACGAAACATCCTATCTGTAGGGGAATTATCCATGGCACGTCATAACGTCACATCTTATCTGTCATGGGATTATCCTTGGCACATCCTCACGACACATCCTATCTCTAACGGGATTGTCCTTGGCACGTCATCATGTAATATACTATCTATAATGGGATTTTCCTTGTCACGTCATCACGTTACATCCTATGTGTAATGGGATTATCCTTGGCACATCATCACGACACATCCTTTCTCTAACGGGATTGTCTCTGTTACGTCATCACGACACATCGTATCTGTCATGGGATTATCCTTGCCACGTCACCACGACACATCCTATTTGTCATGGGATTATCCTTGGCACGTCATCACGGCACATCATATCTGTAATGGAATTATCCTTGGCACGTCATAACGTCACACCCTATCTGTAACAGGATTATCCTTTGTACATCATCACGACACTTCCTATCTCCAAGGGGATTGTCCTTGTTACGTCATCACGACACATCGTGTCTGTCATGGGATTATAATTGGCACGTCATAACTACACATCCTATCTGTCATGGGATTATCCTTCGCACATCATCACGTCATATCTTATCTGTAACGGTTTTGTCCTTGACACGTCATCACGTCACTTACTATCTGTAATGGGATTATCCTTGGCACGTCATCACGACATATCCTATCTGTAATTGGTTTGTCCTTGTTACCTAATCACGACACATCCTTTCTCTAACGGGATTGTCCCTGTTACGCCATCACCACACATCCTATTTGTCATGGGATTATCCTTGGCACGTCATCACGGCACATCATATCTGTAATGGAATTATCTTTGTTACGTCATCACGACAAATCCTAACTGTAATGGAATTATCCTTGTTACGTCATCACGACACATCATAACTGTAATGGGATTGTCCTTGTTACGTCATCACGACACATCATAACTGTAATGGGATTGTCCTAGGTACCTCATCACGACAAATCCTAACTGTAATGGGATTATCCTTGTTACGTCATCACGACACATCCTATCTGTAGGGGAATTATCCTTGGCACGTCATAACGTCACATCCTATCTGTAACGGAATTGTCCTTGGCACGTCATCACGTCATATACTATCTGTAATGGGATTTTCCTTGTCACGTCATCACGTCACATCCTATCTGTAATGGGATTATCCTTGGCACATCATCACGACACATCCTATCTCTAACGGGATTGTCCTTGTTACGTCATCACGACACATCCTATCTGTCATGGGATTATCCTTGGCACGTCATCACGACACATCCTATCTCTCATGGGATTATCTTTGTTACCTCATCACGACACATTATATCTGTATTGGGATTATCCTTTTTGACATCATCACGACACATCCTATCTGTAATGGGATTATCCTTTTTGACATCATCACGTCACATTCTATCTGTAATGGGATTATCCTTGTAACGTCATCACGTCACATCCTATCTATAACGTACTATTGAGGAAGTGTCATCAATGTCATTGTCGTAAAACCAAGTAGCATGGTTTGCAGTGAGTATAAAAGTATATAATCAAATAAATACGCACCAAATGACCTCGAAAAGAACATGATGATCCATCAAAACATTCGAGAGGTTTAAATATTTGTTTAGGAAATGTAAACATCATCTTCCACACCGCCAACATGTACGACAACTGTATGTATAATTAATGTATCATAACGTATTGAGATATCTCGACCCCCTTACGACAGCCATTATCTATATAGTCGTCGAAATTGGCTTTGCAATACACCATTCAGCTAAAGTCAAATCCTTCAAATCCTGCCTTTATCCCTGTATTTGATCCAAAATATAAGACCTTGTTTCAAAACAAACCAAAAACCATTCCTTCATTTGGTATTCGAATATCCGCTCTTTAAAAAAACACACATATTGATGTAAACCAAATTCAGTCATTTGGAACGATAGAAATTCCACCCTGGCTCATGAATTCATCTGAAGTTGACTTTTCACTTCATGAAATGTTAAATCAAGCACAGTAACACCTTTCGTTCATCCTTCTCGAAATTGCAGTTGAAATATGAAACATTTCTACATCTATATTCTGATGATTCAAAAGATAATGATAAGGTTGCTGCGGCCATGGTTACACAAGATGAAACCTATGGATGCCGGCTACCGAACAACGCCTCAATATTCTCGGCATTCAAAGAAACAAAGTAATGAGAGCTGTTAGCCATTCAGACTCTCTCTCTGTTCTACAAAGTCTTAGCAGTAGAAATATTTTCATTCGTAATACCTTAATACTATATCATGAACTTGTCTTTAACTTTCGTATTGTTTTTTGCGTGGTTCCTGGGCACATGTGAATACCAAGCATTGAAAAAGCAGATCGTGTCGCAAAGGAAGCTTTATGGCTACCACCTGTTGTTTTTAAACTTCATTTTACCGATTTTAAACCATTTATTAAACAAATTTTAAAAGCTCAGTGGCAGGAGGAATGGAGTACCTATACTAGAAACAAATTGCACTCCATTAAACCTGTTATTGGTGAATGGTCTCCAGGCTATAGAGACAACCACCGAGACGAAGTTGTCCTTGCCCGTCTTTGGTTGGGTCATACATACCTTACACATTCATATATGTTGAAAGGCGAAGATAATCCTTTGTGCATAGGATGTGATGAGCCATTCACCGTTAAACATTTTTTATTGGACTGCATTGACCTTCTGTCTACTCTAGAATGTTTTTATCGTAACATTACATGTCTAAAATCCCTTTTTGAAACTGTTGAGATTTGTAAAATTCTACATTACCTAAAAGATGTTGGTCTATATATTAGACTATGACGTACAATTTTAATCTTTTGTGTTAACATACCCATTTAAGATTTTTAGCATTTGTCTTTTACCTTTTGGTTTGTTTAATGTTATTTCCTTTTGGATCGTTGTGTGTTTTACCGTTTGATGGCCCTAACGACCTTTTATGTGTTGACGGGCCGTTAAAAATGTAATAATAATAATACATTGTAGTGACAAACTTCGCTTATGAGTCGGTAGGTATATGGAAGTGGTCCCATTCCACGGTACATACATTTCAATATTCTGAGACAGATGATATGATTTAAACTCCTTTTTTAGTCTTAAAGAGTTGGATTTAATATTATGATAATTTAAACTGTGATAAATTCTCAGCACTTTGATATTACGAAAACAACGAAGACTGATGTATGTATAAAACGTGTCTGACAACACATATTGTGTGTATTTGTGAAAAACTGGAGTTATAGTCTTAGAACCTAAATCGGGAAACAACCAATTGTTGTGTAGCTATCCAATTACCAATTAATTAAAATCTGATATATTTGAATCTATTTCATTCGGTGTATTATCACGGAAGACGTGGAGACACCTAATATAAAAATATTCAAATGTGACAATGAGAGTTTCATCTATAACTTCGGTCATGTTACATAGTGTGTTGTTGTAGTAATGTTACGGAAGTATATATCAATATCCAGCAATACCAGATGCACACCTGTAAAAAGTAAGAGGCAGTTTGTAATAGCATAAGCTAAAATCTCTAACATTGCCTTCCGTATGTAAACAGTTACAAGGAACAACAACATTCAAAACTTTCAAATGCTATAATTTATTTATTTATTTTTTTTTTATTTATTTTTTTTTTTATTTTATTTTTAAATTTTTGTTAAAAGTAAAATAGACACAGGAAGTTTAACGTTTCCCTTCAAAAGGAGGTAAAAATTTCGAGTGAGCTGTTTAACATAGATAAGGATCGTGTTTCTGTCTTCATGACTATATTATCTACACTTTCTTCCTGGATTCTGTCAGCAACATTAACTAAAATGTTTAATCATGACTATTACGTGTGTGAAAGTATGAAGCACATTTTGTGAAGGATCGGTTTTTTAAAAGGATACATTTACCAAGAGTATCTTTTCCTCATCAGTAATTTCCTCAAAAACAAACTTCTTCGGCAGGAAATTCATAATATTGTTATTCATTCATTCATTTTAGATTGATCAGATATTCTGTTGTAAAGATATAGAGGGATTTTGGTCGGCACCAATACTTCGTATGGAACGGTGTCTTTGAGTTTACATGTACTTGTAATTCAAAAATAGGAAAAACACATTTTGAGTTATGGTGATACCTTAATTTTGAAATATCACACTCCTCAAAATAAATGCCTGCATCATAATACTAGAAAAGTGGATTTTTTTAAATTTCAAAACAAAAATCAAACTAAACTGATTGTGTAAATAACATAAAGCGCGTGATAACCCCGAACGTTTTTTCCGGTGATTTCCACATATTAGATAAGTGTATGTGATACTTACCTACTTGATTTTAAAAAAAACTAACATCGGATTGTCTTTTTTGAACATGACAAATATTTAGTTCCACACACAAAAAAGCCATAACACATCAGTATCTAATAGTATGTATCTTATATCACGTTCATATGTCGCTTATTGTTTACATGATTTACAAAGTAGAAACGTTCAGCTCCTTAGAGTGACTCATTAAATAAGGTAAACAGCTTTCTCCTGTATCACTCTATAAGCTAATGACAGGTGCAAGGAACTATTACTTTTCTTTAAATAGAAATCTGTTTTGTTCATCATTTCTATTTCAATTTTGATACCGCTAAATGGTGTACTGTGACTTATCGTCAATATACAGGAAGGTGTACATTTTATCTTAATCGCGCATCTAATCCTCATGATCTTATCTTGGTTAACGAAACCCTTCTTGTCTGAGTCACCCACGCGTTTGACTTGCGCCAAAGAACTAACGCAAATGTTCATTATCCTTCAATGACATGACGTCACCAAAAGATATTTTTACACGTAATCTTAAATGCGATACTTGTCATTTCAGAAAACGGTGAAACACATTACCGGTATTTAGCGAGTGCAAACGTCTTGGGAGTACAAACATGTACTTGATCGCTGTTACGTACGAAATAATACTAAGCTTTATGTAAATATTTAACTATCTGAAAAAAAAGCAAACTAATCTTTATCACTTGGAAGTTTAGTTCCAAAAACGCTGTTTCTTTAAAGAACATAACATAGAAACGACGTCATATCCAGCTTTCGGCGGAGTACCAAAAACTGAACGATATGTCTGAAACACGTCTGCTATAGAGTATTTCTGTATAAACGATAACAGAGCAGAGAGAGTGTCCTATTCTTTACAACAACACAGCAATAATCTATCTAGTACATTATTCCTAATCTCTTATCAAAACTTTTTAATCAGAAGTTTATCTATTCATATTTATTTTACTTTTTTGTTGTTTACTGGTGTGTAAAGTTATTTTTTCACGCATAAATATAACAATAACAAATAAATTTTGTGGATGACCAAAGATAAGCTTTCTTTCAACTAATTTCAGATCTAGGTCCGTCGCATTTATAACTTAGTTTTTAAACATTTTTCATATTTATGGTCCGCCATGTTTCTTATAAACAGCAGAAGATGACATGTGAACACGTTTACGAAACCCCAATATTTGTAAGAAATAGAGACTAGTGAAAGTCTTCATCAAAACATGTGCTGACGTATTCTTCATGTCAACTGGGATTATATTATACTCTAATGAGTTATTATTTGAAATTGATTACGAATTGTATGTTTCAAATAGTTTCTGTGTTGATACCAATCTGAATTCGTGCCAAATTGGCTGGCATCACATTCACAACTTAAACATTCACAAGAAAATAGTTTAAATGCTTTATTTTGTCATTGTATAACATTTTAGATGGTCTATACTCCTCTTTTAATGTTTCAAATAAAAAATCTTGATTTATGAAGGAGTCAATATGAAAACACAAAGTGCTTGGAACATAAAGATTTTTAATAACTTTCATCAAATGTACAGAATAAGAACGCTGTAAGTACGATAAGGTCACAGCACTGCGTCTATCACCGTTATGACTCATACTTAAGGGCTTTAATTTTATTCTGAAATTAACACAATTAGATAAGGTAATCTTTCAGGGATTAATCTTCAGAAAACAAAAAATGGGTATGTTTACAAACGTTTATCAGATATAAGATACAGGGTTCATCGCCTTTGGGGCTTAATGTCACTTATCTATGAAGATTATCCTACACTACCTGAAGATGATCTCACTGTGATAATACTGATCTAGTCTTGTTCCTGTCTCATTATCACTCTACCTATGTATAGTGCGCACGTTCCAAGTGCATTGAAAAGATCATATTGTGAAACGTGATGCAGACAGAGGTGTTCCGATTGTACATTCCATGCATGAAAACTCTCCATTTCATGCACTGAAAAAATCAGATAAGGTCACTTGATATGAGATTTAAATATGATACAGTGATGTAATAATTTTTTTTATGTTTTTGAACTTTTTAACAGGTACGTTCGTGATGTTGCTAGGATACTACCTATAGGTATATTAAGAGGTTAAAGAGGGCGATTCAATTAAGTATACTTCGCTATCAACTCTATAAAATCATTTGCGGAAAACATTCATAATTTTTTAATAGTGACAAAAATAAAAGAATCTTTTTTCCTATAAATAATCATTAATTATTTAACTATTCACAAAGAGTATGATAAGCCCTGTCATTTCTAACATGTACTTTGTATTTTAATGTTTTTTAAATTGTCAATGTAAAAATAAAAACAATAATGTATAGTATGCTTTATAACACACTTATCAAATCGAATCCGGGAGATTTGTATCATAAATTATTTAAAAAATGAAGGAAAATGATCTGCTACTGATACGATCCGATTTTGAATAGATCACGTGTCTCCAAACACTTACATATTATCATTTATTTATAGAAATTCTTGGCTAGGAGATTTTGTGGCGAAGATCGTGAGTTATTTATAGAAATTCTTGGCTAGGAGATTTGGTGACGGAGATCGTGAGTTATTTATCGAAATTCTTGGCTAGGAGAATTGGTGGCGGAGATCGTGAGTTATTTATAGAAATTCTTGGCTAGGAGATTTGGTGGCGGCGGAGACCGTGAGTTATTTATAGAAATTCTTGGCTAGGAGATTTGGTGGCGGCGGAGACCGTGAATTATTCATAGAAATTCTTGGCTAGGAGATTTGGTGGCGGCGGAGACCGTGAGTTATTTATAAAAAATCTTGGCTAGGAGATTTGGTGACGGAGATCGTGAGTTAATTTATAGAAATTCTTAGCTAGGAGATTTGGTGGCGGAGATCGTGGGTTATTTATAGAAATTCTTGGCTAGGAGATTTGGTGGCGGAGACCGTGAATTATTGATCGTGAATTATTTATAGAAATCCTTGGCTAGGAGATTTGGTGGTGGAGACCGTCGGTTATTTATAGAAATTCTTGGCTAGGAGATTTGGTGGTGGAGACCGTCGGTTATTTATAGAAATTCTTGGCTAGGAGATTTGGTGGTGGAGATCGTGAATTATTTATAGAAATTCTTGACTAGGAGATTTGGTGGCAGATATCGTGAATTATTGATCGTGAATTATTTATAGAAATTCTTGGCTAGGAGATTTGGTGGCGGCGGAGACCGCCGGTTATTTATAGAAACTCTTGGCTAGGAGATTTGGTGGTGGAGACTGTCGTTTATTTATAGAAATTCTTGGCTAGGAGATTTGGTGGTGGAGACTGTCGTTTATTTATAGAAATTCTTGGCTAGGAGATTTGGTGGTGGAGACTGTCGTTTATTTATAGAAATTCATGGCTAGGAGATTTGGTGGTGGAGACCGTCGGTTATTTATAGAAATTCTTGGCTAGGAGATTTGGTGGTGGAGACTGTCGTTTATTTATAGAAATTCTTGGCTAGGAGATTTGGTGGTGGAGACTGTCGTTTATTTATAGAAATTCTTGGCTAGGAGATTTGGTGGCGGAGACCGTGAATTATTGATCGTGAATTATTTATAGAAATTCTTGGCTAGGAGATTTGGTGGTGGAGACCGCCGGTTATTTATAGAAATTCTTGGCTAGGAGATTTGGTGGTGGAGACTGTCGTTTATTTATAGAAATTCTTGGCTAGGAGATTTGGTGGGAGAGATCGTGAATTATTTATAGAAATTCTTGGCTAGGAGATTTGGTGGCGGCGTAGACCGTCGGTTATTTATAGAAATTCTTGGCTAGGAGATATGGTGGTGGAGATACTGAGTTCGATACTGAACAGGACAGGAGTCATAAATTGTCTTCTATTATCTGTGGTGTTACATGGTCTTAATATGTATATATATATTATAATAATGTATTATCAAACTCTTTTTTGGAAACAAGTAATTTAAAGAGCCGAATTCTGAGTTAGTAGAAAAAAAAAAAACAAAAACAAATTAGGATATTTGATATCAATGCATCATGCATGTTAACCCATCCTGTACAAATCGGAAGAAAAATGTAATTTAATTCAAATTGGGTGTTTAGAAATACTGAAGTGATTTATCTAAAGTTACCACATTGCAGACCGCCTACCTATAGTGTTATAGAGGTCGTAGCAATGTTATAAGCGACCCCCTACCCAAAGTAACATATCACGTTTTATTGCATGGACAAAAAATGCGTTTTATTGAATGGTCGAACAAGACTTAATTGTGCAGATACATCCTGGTCTCTATCTAAATGTGATTATCTCTCCTCTTCTGGTAGGTAAAATCAAGGGTATGTCAATCTTTTTTTATAATTAATTCCTTTCACACGTACGTCTGAAGGCAAACCTACATGTGGTAATGTTAAAAGACTATAAAATATACCCGACAAGACATGGCATCTACTGAGATTGTAAATTTATTTAGTATTTTGTGACTCTTTTCGGTATATTTTACGGTTACCTCTAAATAGATTTGTAAAAAAAAGGATAAAGGTTTACTATGGGAAAATGAAAAATTATATCTGTTTCCATAATAAGTAATGGTTTATTGACCGTGAACTCTTCTCTGCCTTGTAACCTTAAGTCTGTGGGAAAACTAGCGGTTATAAATCAATGCGGCATTACCTTAACGGAAGGAGGGCTTCATACTGGTGTCATTATACGTATATAGGTAAACACCTGTTATAGTGTTGGTGTGAGTTTATTGCCATCGTGTGACGTCATTTATATTTTACTGTGAGATAATTACAGATCCGCTAACTCTAACAGAGTATCACCATTGTCCACGATGTGATACATTGAAAGATTAGCATTGATGAATTGTTGTAAGGTTCAAGACTTCGGATATAGCAAAATACAATTAATTAAAAATCATTATAGATGGTCATTACGTGTCGCCTGTTCAGATTAAGTATACAGATAGCATTCACTAATGGTGAATAATCCCCGCCAAACTTCAAAAATCTACAAATGCTACCTCCCTACCAATGGCATCTCTCCATCAGTCCTCGCCAAACATAGACACCTACGAATGATTCCTGGTGCTTCCGTCCGCACCAAACGGACGCCTACGAATGTTTCCTGGTGCGTCCGTCCGCACCAAACGGACGCCTGAGAATGCTTCTTGGTGCTTCCGTCCACACCAAACGGACACCTACGAATGTTTGATGGTGCTTCCGTCTGCACCAAACGGACACCTACGAATGTTTCCTGGTTCTTCCGTCCGCACCAAACGGACACCTACGAATGTTTGATGGTGCTTCCGTCTGCACCAAACGGACACCTACGAATGCTTCCTGATTCTCCCGTCCTCGCCTCATCCATGCAAGACAAGGTAAAAAAAAGATGTTATCTTTCCTTCCATTTCAGACAAATTAGAATTTATGAATACCGACTGTTACATTTACTTTGTCCCAATCAGAAACCAGGAACATCATTTCTTCTTTTGTTTCCGAAAAAAAAAACTTCAGTCATTGATCACTTTTCCTTTATCTTCCATAAGCCCTTCCTGTCTTCGCCAAATAAACTTCCAAAGTTGTATATGTTACCCAGTCTATTTCCTCATGAACGCAGAAACAAATGTCATCCTTCATTCCTTCTGTCTTTCGTCTCCATAAAACTCAATGCATTATTTTCTTCTTCCCCGCCAAATTTGGAAGTTAAAAATTCTGCCTCTTGATCGGGCAATCAAATCATTCAATTAAATTCCACATTCCTTCCAGATGAAAACCAGTTGTTACACTCAATATATCATCTCCGTTTATAAAGTATTAATCATTTAAATGACAACTGTTCACATATAAAAAAAATCTCCTTTTCGAAAAAACAAGTGATCCTCTTATCTCTGATAACAATATCCTGCTGAAATAATACCACTAAATTCCTTACAATAAAACAATATTGTGTCAAAACATTTAAAACTCTATATAAGATAGCGTTTTCCAATTTGAATAAATTTCCGACATGTTGTACGAGCGACCGCTGACATTAACGATTAGGTGAAATACAGAAAGAAAATAACATTTTCTCTGTGTTGCATAAATGACCTAATTTGCCGTTTTATATCTAAAAATTCAAACATGAAAGATGTTTGTGGCAGACATAGCTGTGCTTTGTGCATTTCAGTGATTTTTTTTAGAGATTATCGAGTGTAAAGGGAGATGGTTTATTTCACATTTCTAACAGACTGTTGAAAAATGCACAACTACAGTCGTAACAACAGTAATTTGATATATAAGACAATGTTGTTACGGGTAAAAATGGTTAAAACATGGATATATAATGGGTTGAACATCATATACCGGTATGTTCAGATATATGAGTGAAATATATGAAATCGTTACGTTTTCTATTTCTATTTTAATGTTTAAAAAGCGAAAGAAAATTATTTTTTAAAAAAACAAAAACGTTAGGAAATTTGAAATAAATTTATATTGCTCATAATTTGATAAGAATTTCCTTCAAATTAGATAAAAACTTCAGTATACACAAAAAAGGGTCTGATTAAACCAAAAACTATTCAATTTACTTTGTAGTGCATAATCCTAACCCTAACCATTATAACAGAAAATCAACGCATTGGATACAGTGAATAGATGCTCTGATCAAAAGTGATGGAAAAGATTTCCTGTAAAATCACTAATACAGTGACGGGGGCTTTAGTACCTAAATAAATCGTTACAACATATCGACAAAATATATTGTTATTCATTTCAACCAAAAAAAAAACGAAAAGATAAACTTAAATGTTTATGTTTAAATAAGTGGTTTGTGTTTGAACTCTGCTAACCCGAGGCTGTTTCAGTTTCTCAGGAGATATGGACGACCTGGTTCCATTCTGCTAACCTGAGACTGTTTCAGTTTCCCAGGAGATATGAACGGCCTGGTTACACTCTGCTAACCTGAGGCTGTTTCATTTTCTCAGGAGATATGGACGACCTGGTTCCACTCTGGTAACCTGAGGCTGTTTCAGTTTCCGAGGAGATATGAACGGCCTGGTTCCACTCTGCTAACCTGAGACTGTTTCAGTTTCCGAGGAGATATGAACGGCCTGGTTCCACTCTGCTAACCTGAGACTGTTTCAGTTTCCCAGGAGATATGAACGGCCTGGTTACACCCTGCTAACCTGAGGCTGTTTCATTTTCTTAGGAGATATGGACGACCTGGTTCCACTCTGCTAACCTGAGACTGTTTCAGTTTCTCAGGAGATAAGGACGGCCTGGTTCCACTCTGCTAACTTGAGGCTGTTTCAGTTACTCGGGAGATAGGAACGGCCTGGTTCCACTCTGCTAACCTGAGACTGTTTCATTTTCTCAAGTGATATGAACGGCCTGGTTCCACTCTGCTAACCTGAGACTGTTTCAGTTTCTCAGGAGATATGAATGGCCTGGTTCCACTCTGCTAACTTGAGACTGTTTGCTTTTCTCAGGAGATATGGACGGCCTGGTTCCACTCTGCTAGCCTGAGGTTGTTTCAGTTTCTCAGGAGATATGGACGGCCTGGTTCCACTCTGCTAACCTGAGGCTGTTTCAGTTTCTCAGGAGATATGGACGGCCTGGTTCCACTTTGCTAACTTGAGACTGTTTGCTTTTCTCAGGAGATATGAACGTCCTGGTTCCAATCTGGGAAACCTGAGACTGTTTCAGTTTCTCAGGAGATATGGATGGCCTGATTCCACTCTGCTAACCTGAGGCTGTTTCAGTTTCTCAGGAGATATGGATGGCCTGATTCCACTCTGCTAACCTGAGGCTGTTTAAGTTTCTCAGGAGATATGAACGGCCTGGTTCCACTCTGCTAGCCTGAGTTTGTTTCAGTTTCTCAGGAGATATGGACGGCCTGGTTCCACTCTGCTAGCCTGAGGCTGTTTCAGTTTCTCATGAGATATGAATGGCCTGGTTCCACTCTGCTAACCTGAGGCTGTTTAAGTTTCTCAGGAGATATGGATGGCCTGATTCCACTCTGCTAACCTGAGGCTGTTTCAGTTTCTCAGGAGATATGAACGGCCTGGTTCCACTCTGCTAACCTGAGGCTGTTTCAGTTTCTCAGGAGATATGGATGGCCTGATTCCACTCTGCTAACCTGAGGCTGTTTAAGTTTCTCAGGAGATATGAACGGCCTGGTTCCACTCTGCTAGCCTGAGGTTGTTTCATTTTCTCAGGAGATATGAACGGCCTGGTTCCACTCTGCTAACCTGAGGCTGTTTCAGTTTCTCATGAGATATGGACGGCCTGGTTCCACTCTGCTAACCTGAGGCTGTTTCAGTTTCTCAGGAGATATGAACGGCCTGGTTCCACTTTGCTAACTTGAGACTGTTTGCTTTTCTCAGGAGATATGAACGTCCTGGTTCCAATCTGCTAACCTGAGACTGTTTCAGTTTCTCAGGAGATATGAACGGCCTGGTTCCACTCTGCTGACTTGAGACTGTTTGTTTTTCTCAGAGAAATGAACGGCCTGGTTCCACTCTGCTAGCCTGAGTTTGTTTCAGTTTCTCAGGAGATATGGACGGCCTGGTTCCACTCTGCTAACCTGAGGCTGTTTCAGTTTCTCAGGAGATATGGACGGCCTGGTTCCACTTTGCTAACTTGAGACTGTTTGCTTTTCTCAGGAGATATGAACGTCCTGGTTCCAATCTGGGAAACCTGAGACTGTTTCAGTTTCTCAGGAGATATGGATGGCCTGATTCCACTCTGCTAACCTGAGGCTGTTTCAGTTTCTCAGGAGATATGGATGGCCTGATTCCACTCTGCTAACCTGAGGCTGTTTCAGTTTCTCAGGAGATATGAACGGCCAGGTTCCACTCTGCTAGCCTGAGTTTGTTTCAGTTTCTCAGGAGATATGGACGGCCTGGTTCCACTCTGCTAGCCTGAGGCTGTTTCAGTTTCTCATGAGATATGAATGGCCTGGTTCCACTCTGCTAACCTGAGGCTGTTTAAGTTTCTCAGGAGATATGGATGGCCTGATTCCACTCTGCTAACCTGAGGCTGTTTCAGTTTCTCAGGAGATATGAACGGCCTGGTTCCACTCTGCTAACCTGAGGCTGTTTCAGTTTCTCAGGAGATATGGATGACCTGATTCCACTCTGCTAACCTGAGGCTGTTTAAGTTTCTCAGGAGATATGAACGGCCTGGTTCCACTCTGCTAGCCTGAGGTTGTTTCATTTTCTCAGGAGATATGAACGGCCTGGTTCCACTCTGCTAACCTGAGGCTGTTTCAGTTTCTCATGAGATATGGACGGCCTGGTTCCACTCTGCTAACCTGAGGCTGTTTCAGTTTCTCAGGAGATATGGACGGCCTGGTTCCACTTTGCTAACTTGAGACTGTTTGCTTTTCTCAGGAGATATGAACGTCCTGGTTCCAATCTGCTAACCTGAGACTGTTTCAGTTTCTCAGGAGATATGAACGGCCTGGTTCCACTCTGCTGACTTGAGACTGTTTGTTTTTCTCAGAGAAATGAACGGCCTGGTTCCACTCTGCTAACCTGAGACTGTTTGAGTTTCCTAGGATATATGGACGGTCTGTGTTACATGTTTGTTTCCTTTAGCGAGACACGTGACCACTAATGTTCTAGATAGCATTTGAGGGCCTCCCGTACGTTGTTCTGTGAGATAGCAGTCAGCAGCTTCAAAGGGACCCCGCTTTAAAATGACAATGGATATTGAAAAAACAAAAATAACTTGTGAGTGAAAACTGTTTACAGTAAATAGTCCATCCTAGGAAGGTACACAAATCTGGATAAAACGACTGCTGTAACAAATTAAAATCTTATAGTAGCAATATACACTACATATAAACTTAGTGACAAAACAAATTCTAATTTTGTATGGAAGAATTGTCCCAATATAGAAATTACCAGGTGGATTGATACGAGATAGTAAAAAGACTGGTACTAACCCTGCTTTGTGAATACAAGGTTAGATTAATTCTCATCCTAGATCGGAAAACATCTGCTTAAGTATATAGTAGTTTCATTGGAACATTTATACGTAGTATTTAACCAGAATGAAACTGTCGTCTACAATAGACTCAGTGACACTTTGATTTCATCAATGTCACCGAGAACCTGGGTCCGACACCTACAATGTTAACCTAGCCAATGATTTTTTCACACAGTTAAAGTTAAAAAGTAGTCTGAATTTATTTATTTCAAAGTTAGCATTGTTCTGTTCCCGACATAGATAGTATGGCTGTTTATTTCTTACTAACAAACAACACCATGATATATTGACTTAGGCGTGGTATAAAACGGAAGATTTCCATTTAAATGAAAAACATTAATTTGCCTTCTGCTATAAATGTCACACCTCGGTATAACGATTAAGTGATAAAGTAAAGAGATTTTAAAGATATATTCTTCATTCAAACAAATTGAGGTCCTCACTGGATCTATGTTAAATCTGACCTTCGTAATGATGGATTCTTTTTCCTGTCTATAATTCTAAATCTCCCTTTTTATAACAATACAAACAAAAGAACAATACAAAGTAAACAAAACCGTAGTCCCAGTAAAATAGGGACACAAAATATCGCTTTTCTTGTAATCCTATGGAACATTTGAAAAGGTCCTACCAAGAGATATGCGTTTTTGTTCAACCAGTTTAACCGAGAAACAACCGAATCAAAATCTATGTTAAATAGATAATTCATTCGTGGTGTTCCGTTTCCACTTAAGGAATTTTCGTTTTATTAAGAAATACGAATTCAAACTGATACCCTCTTGTGATATGACGTAAAGACAAATCGTAATCCATTGGTGACATTGTTGACGTCATCACAAAAAGACGGAGTTGTTTTTTGAGAGAAAATCATCATAATGTAATGTAAGAGTATTAAACGTAAACACCCTGGTAAGAGCTTTTATCAGAATCGTCACGATGTCCCTGACACGGCCTACTAGGAAGAAACAGCTGTATATATAATGCAGCTTAATTCATTTTAGCTCTACTGTATCAAATTCTAAAATGGTATTGAAAGGCGCTGTTTACATGTTTGTATTTTGTACAATCCTTATTCATATTCATGTACCATATGATTGTTTTCTACTACAGTTGATTCTTGTTCACATTACAATGACTTCAGGGTTGACACTAAAAGTTTACATATCTATATATCTTTTTTAAGATTAAAAAAATTGGATAAATAGAGCCTTGCAGCCGTTCATTTTCATTTATCCTTTTTCTGCTTTTCTTAATTCGTAATTTGCCGACGTCACCTTAAAGCGAAAACATCTTTAAAAGCCTCTCATAAATTACCTAAAGAGTGGAAGTATGTAAACTCCTATATATATCACATATAGGGAAGGTGGTTAAAAATTTATAGAGATGGGTGGAACACTGCATAATCTCTGAACCTGTGAAATCAAATTAAATAGGATGAGGTGTAACATATCTGTTCTTAGAAGGCCATAAACCATACATTCATATACATTCACACCTATTTATCAAAACAGACTTCTTATTTATTTTAGAACCGCTGTCATTGTCCCTGACATAGGTATTATCATTAAAAACCATTTTCAACATACAAACAATCCCTTTTAAAACCCTATAGAAATAATTTGTATATAAATAGTTGTGTTATTTCAGAGGATCACTAAAGGAAATACGTACAATCTAGGCCTATCAATTTTGTTTGTTTGTTTGTTTATTATATTGTGTGAACGTTCTAAAGAATTACAATTCAGAGAAATATAAAAAAAAATGAATACATATCTCATATCTTCTATAAACACATTTGTCGATAGGTTGATGGGGCCATTTTAGGGCTAACGGTATTCTGAAATCTTTTCCGGAAACTTTATTCTTTATTCCAGAAATTAAAGCAAAAACGAAAATATTAAAAAATGCAAAAGTTTGAAAACCTGAAACTGCAAAATTCGATAAGGCTAAATACACGTAGTTTGTAATAGGCTTTAATATTGTACCTAATAGAAGGCAGTTTTTAAATCGTAAAAAACATCTGGGACAATTTAACTAGCCACTGCACCACAAGACACTCTGGGACATTAACAAGACACCACAAGACAACCTGGGACATTAACAAGACACTGCACCACAAGACAACCTGTGACATTAACAAGACATTGCACCACAAGATAACCTGGGACATTAACAAGGCACTGCACCACAAGACGACCTGGGACATTAACAAGCCACTGCACCACAAGACCACCTGGGACATTAACAA
The DNA here is from genome assembly GCF_031769215.1 of Ylistrum balloti. Classification (NCBI taxonomy): domain Eukaryota; kingdom Metazoa; phylum Mollusca; class Bivalvia; order Pectinida; family Pectinidae; genus Ylistrum; species Ylistrum balloti. The sequence goes on along the minus strand of NW_026781982.1, from coordinate 240,125 downwards.
AGCACTGCACCACAAGATAACCTAGGACATTAACAAGGCATTGCACCACAAGACAACATGGGACATTACAAAGGCACTGCACCACAAGACAACCAGGAACATTAAGAACGCACTGCACCACAAGACAACCTGGGACATTAACAAGGTACTGCACGACAAGACAACCTGGGACATTAACAAGACACTTCATCACAAGACAACATGTTACATTAATAAGGTGCTGCACCACAATACGACCTGGGACATTAACAAGGCACTTCACCAAAAGACAACCTGGGACATTAACAAGACACTGCACCACAAGACAACCAGGAACATGAAGAACGCACTGCACCACAAGACAACCTGGGACATTAACAAGACACTGCACCACAAGACAACCTGAGACATTATCAAGGTGCTACACCACAAGACCACCTGGGACATTAACAAGGCACTGCACCACAAGACAACCTGAGACATTAACAAGGTGCTACACCATAAGACAACCTGGGACATTAACAAGACACTGCATCACAAGACAACCTGGGACATTAACAAGGCATTGCACCACAAGACAACATGGGACATTACAAAGGCACTGTACCACAAGACAACCAGGAACATGAAGAACGCACTGCACCACAAGACAACCTGGGACATTAACAAGGTACTGCACGACAAGACAACCTGGGACATTAACAAGACACTTCATCACAAGACAACCTGTTACATTAATAAGGTGCTGCACCATAATACGACCTGGGACATTAACAAGGCACTTCACCAAAAGACAACCTGGGACATTAACAAGACACTGCACCACAAGACAACCAGGAACATTAAGAACGCACTGCACCACAAGACAACCTGGGACATTAACAAGACACTGCACCACAAGACAACCTGGGACATTATCAAGGTACTACACCACAAGACCACCTGGGACATTAACAAGGCACTGCACCACAAGACAACCTGAGACATTAACAAGGTGCTACACCATAAGACAACCTGGGACATTAACAAGACACTGCATCACAAGACAACCTGGGACATTAACAAGACACTGCACCACAAGACAACCTGGAACATTAACAAGGTGCTACACCACAAGACCACCTGGGACATAAACAAGGTGCTGCAAATAGTGTGATGATGGCACTTTTTATATACGTGTGAAATTAACGATTGTGCACTAAGCTATGCAAATCAAGTTCTTACAAACAGCGTGTAGGTTTTACTGTCGTGTGTGTACATAAGTACACTACCAATTAAGGAAATCGGAGTATTTCCGCTACTGCTTTTTTTCTTTTTTTAATCTCTTAAAATTAAATTGTTCACAAATATGTGTTGTAACTTGGATATTTGATGGTAGATGATTGGGCATTTGGCCATCCAGAGTAATTAGGGTGGAGCGTTTTGTCTATGGACACGTCAGCACAGACCGGTCCTTTTCTTCATGAGAAACACAGACCGTCACGTGCAGGGAGCACCAGGTACATCTCGGAACTTCACGTGACGCTAAATTATGCCATAGGTTGAATCCACCGATATACAGAGGACTCAGTAAGACACATGGTGCTATCCACATTATATCTTAGCATGGCCTCCCAATACATATCATCAGAATGATTCACTTGTATATAAAAAATATAATATGTGTAGGTAAGGATCAGGAAGCACTTCAGTTGAGTATACCAAATGTAAGCCATGAACATGAACGTTCACCTGAAAAACAAAACTTCCCTTTCTATCGCTTATAAATGTTTCCCCTTTTATTCATCATAGAAATGTTTCAAAACTTAAGGTATGACATTTTTTTAATTTCATAAATAATCATTCGGTCACTTCTATACTTGTAGGGCTCTCTCTTCTGAAAAATTAAACTTCCCTTTCTATCGATCATGATTTTTTTCCCATTTTATTCACCATAGAAATGTTTCGAGTTTAAAGGTATAACCCCTTTTTATTTTCGTTCAGTTCTGAACATGTAGGTCTCTTACTCCTGAAAATGCAAACGTCCAATTCCATCGATCATGATTTTTTCCCATTTTATTCACCATAGAGATACTTCAAGTCTGTAAGGTTTTACTCTTCTTTTCATTTTAGAAATATTCTTAAATTGGTATTCGATATAAATCTGTTTTCTGCCATGATTTAAGACAGAATTATACTTCTGATAAATCTATATGTTTTTTTATCTGGTGTCATTCACATGTGCTATGAAAGTCAATATGTACTCATTAGTAACCGGATGATACTGAAACACATTCAATCACATACGTGATCCTACAATTGGTGCTGAATACACTTGCCACGTAAATTTGTGCTGTATTCAGCAGTGACGGAAAACGGCTGTATCTTAGCATGTGCATTATTAATTACTTTCTGAATATACTTAAATATTACTTTAGAAATATAAATAGTTGTTGAAATAAGCGATTTTACAAGATGATTTATGAATATTCATAAAATCGTTGATATATGCGATGAAGTTTGGAAAGATATTTTTTTGGCGTCCGTCATCAGGCAAAATTCAACGTCAACCTCAGGTAAACACAGACTGAACAAAAAAACTGTTTAAGATTCAACAGTCAGATTTTCAATCAATGTCAATCAGGTCAGTGTTTTAAAATATAGGCTGTATTTTAAGACACTGACCATGTATTCTCTATGTAAGTAAAGCGAGCATGCTTTCATCGTCTCTCGTACTGTCCAAATAGTCAATGTAAACTGAAAAAATGATAGTCTGTGTATAAAGAGACTGTAGTAAAATTTTTGTAATATTTGCGATATCATCGCACACACATCCTACAACCGTAAGTTTGTGTTTGTAACTTTATCATAATGTAAGGGAGGAGCCGGATGAGATATCATTGAATTATACAGTAGTAAAAAAACTGCAGACTATATAGTTATATATACAATGTATCTATTTAATGCATGGCGGAACAAAGAAATTATTACAAAATTACATAGAAAAACTCTGTCGTTAAAAATTCCTAATACATTATAACTGAAGTCTTATTAATATGCAAATCGTTTTGATTTTCATTGCGCCCTACAAGAGGTTTTTTGTTCGGCCCGGATGACACCAAAATCCTAGGCATCATCAGACAGACCGTATCTCAACAGCAGATTTACCCCGATGACACAGAATGGGTGGGGAGAACATAACTATCCTGACTGCTGATTCAGTGTTAGACCCAAAGTGAAACTAGATACAAAACTTACGAAACCAAATATTGTAAGGCTGGTAAAAAATGTAATAAAGATAAAAAAAATGTCGAAAGAAGATTTTAATGATTAAAAGATGGGATCATACTTTGAAATATATCTCTCTTTTAATTGAAATTTATTGCTTTTTCACTATTTTAAAAGTCTGCTCACCGCTATTTACCGTTTTCGTGCCCAGGTTTCAGTTACTTGTGGGACAAAATGTCCACACGGAGCGAATAAGGCATTGTCTGAATGTCTGTACCCGATATCAATGCACAATGAGGTATAGAGTATACTTCCGTCATATATGCATTGGGTCATGGGAAATGTAAAATAATTTGCATAAAATCGTCTTTTATGAATGGTTACAATCGAGTCACCATGCAGAGCTATCGGTCAACTGAGCTGTTTATAAATGTCAGTTATAGTTGTGACGTCACAGCTGAAGTAACTGTTTTGATGCCGATCGTGTCAATGTAAAACCTACCTCTGTACAGATGTATATCAACAAAGTAGATAAATATTTTCGCCAGTTTGGATTCTGGTCCTGCTGATAATCCGTTGTTCTCATACCAGACAATTCTTATAATCACATAAACTATCATTGTCAACACGAATAATCTAGATCCATACCCGTCTGTTTGTTTATATTTTGTAATAGCGTTGTTAATTTTAATTGTTGTGTTTTCTACCTTACCTCATAACAAATGACACCGTTTATACCAAGGAAACTCTTATCCTTCATTTGACGTTAAGTATGATAATGAAAAAGCCGAATCCTACAACAATATGAAGGCAAGGTGCTTTACATCCAACAACTCTTCTTCTGTTGTATTTAAGAGTAACACATTATAACATGTATGGTTAACTCAATTAGCACGTGATCATGCATTGTTTCTAAACATTAAAAACAAAGAAAAACAAAAACAAAAAAAAGAAAAAAAAAGAAAAAGAAAAACGAAAAAACAAAAAGCAAAAAACAAACAAAAAATCAATTATAGTTTGAAATTAAAACAAACAGAAAAACCAAAGGTGCGCGAGCAGGTTTGATGACATACAGTGGTATACATTATGTGGTAAAATATATATTTTGTGAGACTGAAATAAAAATAATGAAATGCAATGGGATTTAAATGGATGTAGATGAATTTGATGCATGGTCGGAATAGGTGTTTCATCTGGGATCTTTGGACTCGCCATTGATATTGTACATTATACATACTTAAAACTTACTTTATAAATAAATTAGCAATTCATCGTTTGGTAAAATGTATGAGTAGACTTGCGTCAATGATACGAAGTTTGTTTGCTCGGTTTATCATCCCTCCAACCGTCATTGTTTCTCCCGTTGTTGTATGTGTTGTTCCCTTTCTTACAACGCGATATTACTTACTTAAATTAAGATTAACATTGCGGGTGTGTTTGATGAAGTAGATGGCGCTTCCTGTTCCGGAATACCTCATCTTAATTTTTATTCATTTTCAGAAATCTCAGTTTAATTTTTTTTTTTTTTTTTTTTGTTTTTTGTTTTGTTTTTTGTATTTTGCCGTAGTTTTACTGAATTTGAGTTTTGATTATGATAATGTTTACATGATGATATTTTCTTGTTTTTGAATCGGAGTTTGCTCTTGGTAGCTGATAGTCCATTCCCTGAACAACAAACGGGAGGTCCGCCGCATGCTACTCAAAGCAATTTGAATACATGATCTTCTCGAATGGCAGAACCAGTACAACTCAGATCGGTTTGTTTAGATTATCGAACCACACACCTCGGACGTCAGCTGAGGTCACTGAGTTCAATACTTTACCGACATGAACATTTGAAAGGAGACCAGAGATGACAAGGCGCATTGGACGAAAAAACAACTTTGTTGAAATCAACACATTAAATAACACCAATAAGAGACGACAAATCTTTTCCGCATTACATTTCCCTTTTTAAAAACTTCCGAAGAAAGCGATGAAGATGTCAAAATGATGACACGGTCTTTGTAACGTGTCGTCTCTTGTGTTATCTTTTCAATATTTCCCCGAAGTAAATGTTGTCATATAGCCATCCTCTGCCCTGTCATTTAAATAACACTGTCGCGATGACTTGTTTTTAAATATTAAGATATTCACCCCATGTATATCAGTTTTGTTACCATCACAATCAAAACCGACAATCTCCATTTTCACTTTTTAAATAATCAGTATATATTATCTTAGTAAAAATAAAAGATCTATCTGTCTCAAGCTGACCATACTCTCCTTGTGTGGTATTGAAACAGACACCTATATTGAGGACTTAGATGACCCGCTTTATCTCACAAATGTCATCTGAATTGAATATAGAAAAGTTAAGTAATGATAAAAAACGGGAAGTTCGTATCCAATTTCCCAATTTATTGCCGCATTTAAAATCAGCATATGCCAACACTGAGATAGAAGTACAAAACCCTATTTACAAATGATTTTGAGTGGGAAGATGTTGTCTACTTAAATACATTTCCATTGATAAAATACACTACAATGTTACGTCTTTGAAACTATTTACTTAACTGTCATATTCGGTCTAAAACACATCACCCCTGCCTAAATACATCCGTTAAATCCGTTCTGAGCCCGTTAAAGACGACCGCAGACACATCAACACACCTGTTGAGACATCAATCAATTGAAATGATACTTACAACCTCGGTGAATAAACGACACTTATCAAAATTTTGAAAAAATTTCCCTATAAATCCAATTGTATGACTTGCTAAAGATGTTTAGGTTTCTTATTCTGAAAAATACATTGATGACTTGCTCCCAAGGATCATCTTTTATGTAAAATTATGCATGGGGTTATATTGGAGCCTTATCAAACGTTTTGTTAAACTCTACCGTTTTTTTTTCAACCAATATCTACTCCTGTGAATCCAGTCTCTAACGTTATAGTAACAAGTATTGACGGTTCTTTTCAACCAATACCCACTCTAGTGAATCCAGTCTCTAACGTTAGAGTAACAACTGATGACGGTTCTTTTCAACCAATACCTACTCTAGTGAATCTAATCTAACGTTAGAGTAACAAGAGATGACGGTTCTTTTCAACCAATACCTACTCTAGTGAATCCAGTCTCTAACGTTAGAGTAACAAGTGATGACGGTTCTTTTCAACCAATACCTACTCTAGTGAATCTAATCTAACGTTATAGTAACAAGAGATGACGGTTCTTTTCAACAAACACCTACTCCTGTGAATCCAGTCTCTAACGTTGTAGTAACAAGAGATGGCGGTTCTTTTCAATCAATCTAGAGACGAAGACAAACCTCGGTTAATTGACCATTAATTTTTTAGTATAGCACGTGTATAGTAATTTTACCATTCCTGATATTGAGTCAAAAAGTGACAAACAATTAAGTTTTTTAAGTATAAACTCTAACGAAATGCTTGATATACTATATAAAATGATAGTGAAGTTTACGGAGGCCTTGGGCGAGGGTGATATCAGACAGTGTATTCCTTATGTTATTTAAGGTGACATTACACCTTTCAGCTTGGAATGAAAAATGGTTATTGAAATTTCATCCTCAAAAATGAATTTTTTGCGCATTGGCAGGCAAAGTGGAGACAGAAAATATTATCTAAACAACGAAGAATTACAGGAAGTCTACCAGGGAAAAGATATAGGAGTAACTGTAGACAATTCTTTATCATTTGATGAACACGTAAGTACACAGGTCAAAAAAGCGAACTCTATGTTTGCACTAATAAGGAGAACGTTTCAATTTCTCAATGAACATAACTTCCCATTCTTGTACAAAACAATAGTTAGGGTTCATCTGGAACATTCTATTACTGCATGGCATCCATATAAAGTCAAACATATAGATATGATCGAGGCAGTGCAACGGAGAGCAACAAAACAATTATCAGGATTTAAGGAACTGACTTATTCGGAAAGACTGAAACGCCTAAAATTACCAACATTGGCATTCAGGAGGATTCGTGGGGATATGATTGAAGTCTTCAAAATTACGAACAATTTTTGTGATAGTAACGCTGCTGGTTTCCTTAAATTGTGGATCGACAAAGTTCAAATTCAACGAACAAGGGGTCACTCCAAAAAACTTTACATGCAGCACTGTAAACTTGACATCAGGAAACATTCTTTTTCTTTGCGTGTGGTCAAAATATGGAACAATCTTCCGGTGTATATTGTATCGGCACCAACAGTTAACTCTTTCAAAAATAGATTAGATGAACACTGGGCAAATCAAGAACTGATATATAATTATAAAGCAGAAATTCTGTAGTTCTTGGATCTGACGTCTCAAATGACAATAATTATAAACAATATCTTTGTATCACTGAGACCGGTATAGAGGATCGTAACGATCCTGCACTGGTAATAAACTAAACTAAACTAAACTAATTACGAACAAGTATTCACCCTCATACATGGAAATGTCATACCATAGTTATAATGGGGACAGATATCCTTCTAACTGTAGGCCAATCTTATTCAATGTTAGAAAATTCCCTAAAAACTTATCTTTAATCATTTTAATGATTATTTTATTGTAAATTCTTTTTTTAAGCAATAATCTGGTTGTATGCCTATTAATGATATCTATTACTATATATTGACTGCACTTTGTTAGAAAAAATATAAATGTGTCATTGTTTTGGAGACAAAGCTTTTGATGTCGTTTGTTGACATCGGGTTCGTCTGTCTGTCTGTCTGTCTATCTATTTGTTCGTAATTATGTTTCTAGTGTTAATCTAATTGATGCACGCTCTCCTCTAGTATCTATTCTTGGTCCACTTTTAAAAAAAAAATCATATCAATGATATTGTTGAGATCTTTCATCCTTCCATCTACATACAAATGATACATCTTTACTAAAGTCATCGTCTTGAAATTCAGGAAACTTTGAAGAAACTCCTGGGCTAATACTTGGTTGGAAACATTTGACCCTTTTAAACATGTATTGTCTATTGCTAATTATGTCTGTATTTGTGAAAATTTTTGATTTTTGGTAAAAAAAGTCTTAAACTTTACTGATAATTAACCTCATTTAGAAGTAAATATTTAATTCAAATGCAAAGAGGAGGCTATGGGAGCGAAAGTTTTACATTGCTACTTGACTGTAATTGTTTTAATCTATTTAGTCATGGTCCTCTTGTGATAAGTAACCAAACGTTCACTTTTCAAGTACCTGAACATGTGTGTACTACATCAGAATCTGTAAAAGATATAGAAAGTGCAACAAAACGGGTCTTCCATCATATGTCAGTATTAATTATTTATATGAATCGGGCCTAGAAAATCTACGACTTCCTCACACCAGAAAAAAAAGAAAAAAAATAAATTAAAAAATTGACTCTCAATTAAGATTCATCACAAATGTATTCCTATATTTACAACATTTTATTGGTGAAAATAAAATGTTGTACTAAGCATAAGAATAATAACTGCAGGATTCCTCAGACTTAACTCTCCCTCATCAAAATGTCTTTTATATCTAGGATATCTTTAGAGAAATCCGTTAAACAATACTTAGTAAACCTTTGTTGTTCTCTGAATTAGGATATCTTTAGGGAAATTCTGGAAACAATTCTTAGTAAACCTTTGTTGTTCTCTGAATTAGGATATTTTAGGGAAACCCTGTAAACAATATTTAGTAAACCTTTGTTGTTCTCTGAATTAGGATATTTTAGGGAAACCCTGTAAACAATATTTAGTAAACCTTTGTTGTTCTCTGAATTAGGATATTTTAGGGAAACCCTGTAAACAATATTTAGTAAATCTTTGTTGTTCTCTGAATTAGGATATTTTAGGGAAACCCTATAAACAATTCTTAGTAAACCTTTGTTGTTCTCTGAATTAGGATATTTTAGGGAAACCCTGTAAACAATATTTAGTAAACCTTTGTTGTTCTCTGAATTAGGATATTTTAGGGAAACCCTATAAACAATTCTTAGTAAACCTTTGTTGTTCTCTGAATTAGGATATTTTAGGGAAACCCTATAAACAATACTTAGTAAACCTTTGTTGTTCTCTGAATTAGGATATTTTAGGGAAACCCTGTAAACGAACGTTTAAATACCTTGCTATCTGTATACAAATAAAAGGAATATACTAATCCAAGAAATGCCAAATGATCATGGTTTTAATTCGAGAGAAGTTCGCCAATTCCGAAATAAAGAAAAACCTTCACTAAATTTTATACGCATATAAATATTGTGTGTAATTCTGCAGGTCATGCATCATTTTTTCTCTATCTTCATTACAACGAACATCAATTCTGGTGAAATTCGTTGGTATCCGAAAACAAAACATTAAATACGTTATTGTTGATATGTAATTCAAATAATACTTTTATTATAAAAGTGGATTCAACCGTTCATCCTGGTCTTCTCTGTAGTTTTGGTATCTACTTCAATGTTGTCGTATGTTTAGATAAAGTGGAAAATTTTGAAGCCGAATACTCCAGAAACATTCCATTAATATCTTCATCTGTACTAGAGCGTTTTAAATGCAGGACAGAAATAGAGTAAGACAGAGTTGTCGATCGTGTATTTTTGGTATATGTAAGATAAGTATGTATATTTCCACCACAATAGGTGTTATTCAACTTCCAATGCATCTAGATACATGTTGCAGTTTAACACTTACGAATGGAACTTTTGATTTGCTGACAGAATGAACTTTGACCGAAAAGGCACTCACGGTATGCAGTACGAGCGATAAGGAGCTCACGTTTGATTGAGTAAGATTGAAGGTTCTTGGGTGGGGTTTTGTTTTTTTTTCTTTGTTTTTTCTATTTCGATTTCTATCTCTATAAAATGTCAAAACAATTAACCTTTAGCTTTAATTGTTAATGAGTTACAATATCTTTATATTTTTTTTTTAAATTGTCAGTTTTAAATATGAATTAGGAACAGGTCAAACAAACTCGTGGTAGGAACAGGTCATCTCAACTTGTGGTAGGAACAGGTCATCTCAACTTGTTGTAGGAACAGGTCACCTCAACTTGTGGTAGGAACATGTCATCTCAACTCATGGTAGTTATACGTCATATCAAATCGTGGAAGGAACATGTCATCTCAACTTATGGTAGGAACAATCTCAACAGGTCAAACAAATTAGTGGTAGGAAAAGGTCATCTCAACTTGCGGTAGGAACATGTCATCTCAACTCGTGGTAGGAAAAAGTCACCTCAACTTGTGGTAGGAACATGTCATCTCAACTTTTGATAAAAACAGGTCAGTGAAAAGGAAAAGGTCATCTCAACTCGTGGTAGGAACAGGTCATCTCAACTTGTGGTAGGAACAGGTCATCTCAACTTGTGGTAAGAACAGGTCATCTCAACTTGTGGTAGGAACATGTCATCTCAACTCATGGTAGGAATAAGTCAAACAAATTCGTGGTAGGAACAGGTCATCTCAACTTGTGGTAGGAACAGGTCATCTCAACTTGTGGTAGGAAAAGGTCATCTCAACTTGTGGTAGGAACAGGTCATCTCAACTCGTGGTAGGAAAAGGTCATCTCAACTTGTGGTAGGAACATGTCATCTCAACTCGTGGTAGGAAAAGGTCATCTCAACTTGTGGTAGGAACATGTCATCTCAACTCATGGTAGGAACAGGTCAAACAAATTCGTGGTAGGAAAAGGTCATCTCAACTTGTGGTAGGAACAGGTCATCTCAACTCATGGTAGGAAAAGGTCATCTCAACTTGTGGTAGGAACAGGTCGTCTCAACCTGTGGTAGGATCTCAACTCATCTCAACTTGTGGTAGGAAAAGGTCATCTCAACTTGTGGTAGGAACAGGTCATCTCAACTCGTGGTAGGAAAAGGTCATCTCAACTTGTGGTAGGAACATGTCATCTCAACTCATGGTAGGAACAGGTCATCTCAACTCGTGGTAGGAAAAGGTCATCTCAACTTGTGGTAGGAACATGTCATCTCAACTTTTGATAAAAACAGGTCAAACAAATTAGTGGTAGGAAAAGGTCATCTCAACTTGTGGTAGGAACATGTCATCTCAACTTGTGGTAGGAACAGGTCATCTCAACTCGTGGTAGGAAAAGGTCATCTCAACTTGTGGTAGGAACAGGTCATCTCAACTCATGGTAGGAAAAGGTCATCTCAACTTGTGGTAGGAACAGGTCATCTCAACTCATGGTAGGAACAGGTCATCTCAACTCGTGGTAGGAAAAGGTCATCTCAACTTGTGGTAGGAACAGGTCATCTCAACTCATGGTAGGAAAAGGTCATCTCAACTTGTGGTAGGAACAGGTCATCTCAACTCGTGGTAGGAAAAGGTCATCTCAACTTGTGGTAGGAAAAGGTCATCTCAACTTGTGGTAGGAACAGGTCATCTCAACTAATGGTAGGAACAGGTCATCTCAACTTGTGGTAGGAAAAGGTCATCTTAACTCGTGGTAGGAAAAGGTCATCTCAACTTGTGGTAGGAACAGGTCATCTCAACTCATGGTAGGAACAGGTCATCTCAACTTGTGGTAGGAACAGGTCATCTCAACTTGTGGTAGGAAAAGGTCATCTCAACTTGTGGTAGGAACAGGTCATCTCAACTCATGGTAGGAAAAGGTCATCTCAACTTGTGGTAGGAACAGGTCATCTCAACTTGTGGTAGGAACAGGTCATCTCAACTCGTGGTAGGAAAAGGTCATCTCAACTTGTGGTAGGAACATGTCATCTCAACTTTTGATAAAAACAGGTCAAACAAATTAGTGGTAGGAAAAGGTCATCTCAACTTGTGGTAGGAACATGTCATCTCAACTTGTGGTAGGAACAGGTCATCTCAACTCGTGGTAGGAAAAGGTCATCTCAACTTGTGGTAGGAACATGTCATCTCAACTTTTGATAAAAACAGGTCAAACAAATTAGTGGTAGGAAAAGGTCATCTCAACTTGTGGTAGGAACATGTCATCTCAACTCATGGTAGGAACAGGTCATCTCAACTCGTGGTAGGAAAAGGTCATCTCAACTTGTGGTAGGAACAGGTCATCTCAACTCATGGTAGGAAAAGGTCATCTCAACTTGTGGTAGGAACAGGTCATCTCAACTCGTGGTAGGAAAAGGTCATCTCAACTTGTGGTAGGAACATGTCATCTCAACTCGTGGTAGGAAAAGGTCATCTCAACTTGTGGTAGGAACAGGTCATCTCAACTCGTGGTAGGAAAAGGTCATCTCAACTTGTGGTAGGAACAGGTCATCTCAACTTGTGGTAAGAACAGGTCATCTCAACTTGTGGTAGGAACATGTCATCTCAACTCATGGTAGGAACAGGTCATCTCAACTTGTGGTCGGAACAGGTCATCTCAACTTGTCGTAGGAACAGGTCATCTCAACTTGTGGTAGGAACAGGTCATCTCAACTTGTGGTAGGAACAGGTCATCTCAACTTGTGGTAGGATCAGGTCATCTCAACTTGTGGTAGGAACAGGTCATCTCAACTTGTGGTAGGATCAGGTCATCTCAACTTGTGGTAGGAACAGGTCATCTCAACTTGTGGTAGGAACAGGTCATCTCAACTTGTGGTAGGAAAAGGTCATCTCAACTTGTGGTAGGAACAGGTCGTCTCAACCTGTGGTAGGAACAGGTCAAGGAAAAGGTCATCTCAACTTGTGGTAGGAACAGGTCATCTCAACTTGTGGTAGGAACAGGTCATCTCAACTTGTGGTAGGAACAAGGTCATCTCAACTTGTGGTAGGAACAGGTCATCAAATTCGTGGTAGGAACAGGTCAACAACTTGTGGTAGGAACAGGTCATCTCTACTTGTGGTAGGTCATCTCAACTTGTGGTAGGAACAGGTCATCTCAACTTGTGGTAGGAACAGGTCATCTCAACTTGTGGTAGGAACAGGTCATCTCAACTTGTGGTAGGAACAGGTCATCTCAACTTGTGGTAGGAACAGGTCATCTCAACTCGTGGTAGGAAAAGGTCATCTCAACTTGTGGTAGGAACAGGTCAAACAGGTCAAACGAACAGGTCATCACAACTAATGGAAGGAACAGGTCATCTCAACTTGTGGTAGGAACTCTTTGTAGGAACAGGTCATCTCAACTTGTGGTAGGAACAGGTCATCTCAACTTGTGGTAGGAACAGGTCATCTCAACTTGTGGTAGGAACAGGTCATCTCAACTTGTGGTAGGAACAGGTCATCTCAACTTGTGGTAGGAACAGGTCATCTCAACTTGTGGTAGGAACAGGTCATCTCAACTTGTGGTAGGAACAGGTCATCTCAACTTGTGGTAGGAACAGGTCATCTGGTAAACAGGTCATCTCAACTTGTGGTAGGAACAGGTCATCTCAACTTGTGGTAGGAACAGGTCATCTCAACTTGTGGTAGGAACAGGTCATCTCAACTGGTGGTAGGAACAGGTCATCTCAACTCTCAACTTGTGGTAGGAACAGGTCATCTCAACTTGTGGTAGGAACAGGTCATCTCAACTTGTGGTAGGAAAAGGTCATCTCAACTTGTGGTAGGAACAGGTCATCTCAACTTGTGGTAGGAACAGGTCATCTCAACTTCTCAACTTGTGGTAGGAACAGGTCATCTCAACTTGTGGTAGGAACAGGTCATCTCAACTTGTGGTAGGAACAGGTCATCTCAACTTGTGGTAGGAACAGGTCATCTCAACTTGTGGTAGGAACAGGTCATCTCAACTTGTGGTAGGAACAGGTCATCTCAACTCTCAACTGTGGTAGGAACAGGTCATCTCAACTTGTGGTAGGAACAGGTCACCTCAACTCGTGGTAGGAACAGGTTAACTCAACTTGTGGCAGGAACAGGTCAAACAAAGTCGTGGAAGGAACAGGTCAAACAAATTCGTGGTAGGAAAAAGTCATCTCAACTTGTGGTAGGAACAGGTCATCTCAACTTGTGGTAGGAACAGGTCATCTCAACTTGTGGTAGGAACAGGTCATCTCAACTTGTGGCAGGAACAGGTCAAACAAACTCGTGGTAGGAACAGGTCATCTCAACTTGTGGTAGGAACAGGTCATCTCAACTTGTGGTAGGAACAGGTCATCTCAACTCGTGGTAGGAACAGGTCATCTCAACTTGTGGTAGGAACAGGTCATCTCAACTCGTGGTAGGAACAGGTCATCTCAACTTGTGGTAGGAACAGGTCATCTCAACTTGTGGTAGGAACAGGTCATCTCAACTTGTGGTAGGAACAGGTCATCTCAACTTGTGGTAGGAACAGGTCATCTCAACTTGTGGTAGGAACAGGTCATCTCAACTTGTGGTAGGAACAGGTCATCTCAACTTGTGGTAGGAACAGGTCATCTCAACTTGTGGTAGGAACAGGTCATCTCAACTTGTGGTAGGAACAGGTCATCTCAACTTGTGGTAGGAACAGGTCATCTCAACTTGTGGTAGGAACAGGCCAAGAAAATTCGTGGTAGGAACAGGTCATCTCAACTTGTGGTAGGAACAGGTCATCTCAAGCTGTGGCAGGAACAGGTCAAACAAAGTCGTGGTAGGAAAAGGTCATCTCAACTTGTGGTAGGAACAGGTCATCTCAACTTGTGGTAGGAACAGGTCATCTCAACTTGTGGTAGGAATAGGTCATCTCAACTTGTGGTAGGAACAGGTCATCTCAACTTGTGGTAGGAACATGTCATCTCAACTCATGGTAGGAACAGGTCATCTCAACTTGTGGTAGGAACAGGTCAAACAAACTCGTGGTAGGAACAAGCCAAGCAAATTCGTGGTAGGAACAGGTGAAACAAACTCGTGGTAGGAACAGGCCAAGCAAATTCGTGGTAGGAACAGGTCATCTCAACTTGTGGTAGGAACAGGCCAAGCAAATTCGTGGTAGGAACAGGCCAAGCAAATTCGTGGTAGGAACAGGTCATCTCAACTTGTGGTAGGAACAGGTCATCTCAAGCTGTGGCAGGAACAGGTCAAACAAAGTCGTGGTAGGAAAAGGTCATCTCAACTCGTGGTAGGAACAGGTCAAACAAACTCGTGGTAGGAACAGGTTATCTCAACTTGTGAGTGGAACAGGTCATCTCAACTTGTGGCAGGAACAAATCATCTCAACTTGTGGTAGGAACAGGTCATCTCAACCTGTGGTAGGAACAGGTCATCTCAACTTGTGGTAGGAACAGGTCATCTCAACACTTGGTAGGAACAGGTCATCTCAACTTGTGGTAGGAAAAGGTCATCTCAACTCGTGGTAGGAATAGGTCATCTCAACCTGTGGTAGGAACAGGTCATCTCAACACATCTCAACTTGTGGTAGGAACAGGTCATCTCAACTTGTGGTAGGAACAGGTCATCTCAACTGTGGTAGGAACAGGTCATCTCAACTTGTGGTAGGAACAGGTCATCTCAACTTGTGGTAGGAACAGGTCATCTCAACTTGTGGTAGGAACAACTGTGGTAGGAACAGGTCATCTCAACTTGTGGTAGGAACAGGTCATCTCAACTTGTGGTAGGAACAGGTCATCTCAACTTGTGGTAGGAACAGGTCATCTCAACTTGTGGTAGGAACAGGTCATCTCAACTTGTGGTAGGAACAGGTCATCTCAACTCGTGGTAGAGGAACAGGTCATCTCAACTCAACCGTGGTAGGAACAGGTCATCTCAACTTGTGGTAGGAACAGGTCATCTCAACTTGTGGTAGGAAAAGGTCATCTCAACTCGTGGTAGGAACAGGTCATCTCAACTCGTGGTAAGAACAGGTCAAACAAACTCGTGGTAGGAACAGGTTATCTCAACTTGTGAGTGGAACAGGTCATCTGAACTTGTGGCAGGAACAAATCATCTCAACTTGTGTTAGGAACAGGTGGAACAAACTCGTGGTAGGAACAGGCCAAGCAAATTCGTGGTAAGAACAGGTCATCTGAACTTGTGGTAGGAAAAGGTCATCTCAACTCGTGGTAGGAATAGGTCATCTCAACCTGTGGTAGGAACAGGTCATCTCAACACGTGGTAGGAACAGGTCATCTCAACTTGTGGTAGGAACAGGTCATCTCAACTTGTGGTAGGAAAAGGTCATCTCAACTCGTGGTAGGAATAGGTCATCTCAACCTGTGATAGGAACAGGTCATCTCAACCTGTGGTAGGAACAGGTCATCTCAACTTGTGGTAGGAACAGGTCATCTCAACTTGTGGTAGGAACAGGTCATCTCAACTTGTGGTAGGATCAGGTCATCTCAACTTGTGGCAGGAACAGGTCATCTCAACCTGTGGTAGGAACATGTCATCTCAACTTGTGGTAGGAACAGGTCATCTCAACTTGTGGTAGGAACAGGTCATCTCAACTTGTGGTAGGAACAGGTCATCTCAACTTGTGGTAGGAACAGGTCATCTCAACACGTGGTAGGAACAGGTCATCTCAACTTGTGGTAGGAACAGGTCATCTCAACTCGTGGTAGGAAAAGGTCATCTCAACTCGTGGTAGGAATAGGTCATCTCAACCTGTGGTAGGAACAGGTCATCTCAACACGTGGTAGGAACAGGTCATCTCAACTTGTGGTAGGAACAGGTCATCTCAACTTGTGGTAGGAACAGGTCATCTCAACTTGTGGTAGGAACAGGTCATCTCAACTTGTGGCAGGAACAGGTCATCTCAACCTGTGGTAGGAACAGGTCATCTCAACTTGTGGTAGGAACAGGTCATCTCAACTTGTGGTAGGAACAGGTCATCTCAACTTGTGGTAGGAACAGGTCTTCTCAACTTGTGGTAGGAACAGGTCATCTCAACTTGTGGTAGGAACAGGTCATCTCAACTTGTGGTAGGAACAGGTCATCTCAACTTGTGGTAGGAACAGGTCATCTCAACTTGTGGTAGGAACAGGTCATCTTAACTTGTGGTAGGAACAGGTCATCTCAACTTGTGGTAGGAACAGGTCATCTCAACTTGTGGTAGGAACAGGTCATCTCAACTTGTGGTAGGAACAGGTCAAATAAACTCGTGATTGCTATATTAGCTCGTGATTTTTTTCTTTGTAATTTTTTTAACAATAACTAACCCGAATGAAAGATATAACATACACAACAACGACTGTATGTGTAACCTCTGTGTTAACAACTTCACGTATTGACGACACTTGATACAGCTACGACAACTTCGTCCTGTCCGTAACTTTATAAAGATGAGATCTAAAAAAAAACATGTATTTAAAGACATTTTGATTTTTCACACTAACAGGAATACGTTATGTATTTCCTTCTTTTAAAATCGCTTCGTAATGTAAGCTTCAGTTTCACAGTACAGTAATGGTCTGATTTCATGTTGGTCTATTAATAGCTATTTAGTAAAAGAGTCGTATACATCAGAGCTTTCTGAAGTGATGAGGGCTAATCGTATGGGCTGGACTAATTTAGTAACCGGGGTGAGGTGAAGAATTTCCGGAATACATACATTCTCTATGCCCTAAGGATAAGTTAGTTTTTCATTAAAATACACGTTATATGTTCATTTGTTTGTGACGAATTTAAATGATTGTTTGTATCACATTTGAAATAAACTTCATTTTTCAACCCACGGTGTGATAACTCTTAAAACACCCAGTTTCAGTTTCGTGACATTTTTTAAATCAAGGAAACTCCTTAGTATACATTTTCAAGGGTATTTTCATTAGTTCTAATATTTTTTCCTGTGCCGAATCATGGTTATAGAGTCGGTGAATTCTAATCTACAATTATATTTTCATTTTTTTCAAAATTGTAAACGAGAGCTTTTTGGACATGATTCAAAAGGTCTTAAGTTGTGACAACCAGCGTTGTTGTTCCAAGTGACTTGTCAGACGGTGTAGGATTCTATCGTGAGTTGACATATTTACTGACAAATACGGAAATAAATTATTTAGTCTTGAATCAGATCTTTCTGACAATTTTCCAGTTTCATCATACTTCAAATATTTGATATTTTTTAACTTTACCTGTCCATAAATGTGTGTAAAACTCTCCACTGAAACAAATTTCAGTAACCACGGTGTTACTAAACCGCGGAGGAATATCCTGTATGCAACACAGGAAATGAAAAAAAAACATATTTTGATATCATTATGATCTTGTCTCCAGTGTATAACCATATACCAGACATTATGATCTAGTGGCCGTTAGTTTCACTTTCAGATCTATTGACGGCGTCTTGTCTTTAAATATCAAGACAATAATTAACTATCCTATATACCCATCAGCAATGTAACTTATGGAAATCAGGACATGTCAGACTCTCGAGCTGTCCATCATTTTCTCTCCTGGAAGACGTCGACAACTGGCAGACAAACTCAGCACAAACAACAGAGGGGTTCGAGAGATGGAGGTTAATTAAGTTGAGTAGGACGTTTTATGGTCGTCATGATGATCTATAACTTTGTGTGATATGAAGCTGAACGTGTTTGATGTCTCGTTGCTTCCGTTATATACATGGCAGGTGTCGTCGATGAAATGGAGGAAACATGTGGTATCATTAGTTTTGTACTTCAACTTTTTGTTCTTTTGTTCTTTTTTCATCATACTTTCATCGAACGTGTGGTTGAATTAAGATTATATTACCATGTCCTCTTTGTTTTGTCACAGACTGCAACAAATTGGTTTCATTCAACGAAGTTGTAAGACTATATGACAATCGACTGCACTATCAATCACCTTAATCTCCTTCTAATATCAAAATACCTACATTGTATTTCCCATACTAAATGTATTTGGTTACGAAGGTCCTTGTCTATCTGTTGATAGATAAGTATCGAAGCTGACATGCTAACTGTTTACAATAATTTTGTGTAGTCAGGATTTTTAGAGTCCTGACAGTTACTGTAAACAAAGATTGATCACTTATCGATTTTAGATTCCTGACATTTACTGTAAACAATGATTGATCACTTATCGATTTTAGATTCCTGACATTTACTGTAAACAATGATTGATCAGTTATCGAGTTTAGATTCCTGACATTTACTGTAAACAATGATTGATCACTTATCGATTTTAGATTCCTGACATTTACTGTAAACAATGATTGATCACTTATCGATTTTAGATTCCTGACAGTTACTGTAAACAATGATTGATCAGTTATCGATTTTAGATTCCTGACTGTTACAGTAAACAATGATTGATCAGTTATCGAGTTTAGATTCCTGACTGTTACAGTAAACAATGATCGATCAGTTATCTTTACGTATCAGAATGGTTGAGCTGTAGGTCAATAGGAGTGTCTCTTCCGGGTTTATCTATTTTCTGTTGTCGAAGTTTCTAACGAAAATCTGACATAATTAATAAAAAAGTGGTAACACTTCACTTAAAATCCGTAACAAGTATTTTCTGATGGCAAACATATCGTTGTTACTTTAAGCGATCCAAGTGGTCATAGGAACCATTCTAAGATAAATGAGTAAATTTGATTTTGTCGAACAAAGTGGATATTTTTCTGAAATCTGATTTTAGATTCCTGACATTTACTGTAAACAATGATTGATCACTTATCGATTTTAGATTCCTGACATTTACTGTAAACAATGATTGATCAGTTATCGAGTTTAGATTCCTGACATTTACTGTAAACAATGATTGATCACTTATCGATTTTAGATTCCTGACATTTACTGTAAACAATGATTGATCACTTATCGATTTTAGATTCCTGACAGTTACTGTAAACAATGATTGATCAGTTATCGATTTTAGATTCCTGACTGTTACAGTAAACAATGATTGATCAGTTATCGAGTTTAGATTCCTGACTGTTACAGTAAACAATGATCGATCAGTTATCTTTACGTATCAGAATGGTTGAGCTGTAGGTCAATAGGAGTGTCTCTTCCGGGTTTATCTATTTTCTGTTGTCGAAGTTTCTAACGAAAATCTGACATAATTAATAAAAAAGTGGTAACACTTCACTTAAAATCCGTAACAAGTATTTTCTGATGGCAAACATATCGTTGTTACTTTAAGCGATCCAAGTGGTCATAGGAACCATTCTAAGATAAATGAGTAAATTTGATTTTGTCGAACAAAGTGGATATTTTTCTGAAATGAGGAAATGATTAAATCAATGAAATTGTGTATATGGAGTATACGCGAGAAATAAACTCCCAGAACGAGAAACGATTTTTTTTAATTAGACCTATACTTGGGTGCGTAGAATTGTTGCCCAATTTTTTTCGTAATTTTTGGCCATTCTTACAGATGCTCGAATGATCGTCTTACATCTGGCAGAAATCGGGAGAATTCTTCTACATTAAATGACATATTTAGGCCTATTGACGTGATTTGTCATAATCCAGACTTGTTCGCTCTAAGAATAGGAACTGTCCTTCCTTTTTCAGAATTGATGCAGAAACGTGGTAATCATGACATCTATGTGAGATTTTGTTTAATTATCTCCGTTAAAAGGACCGGGGTATTCAAAACACTATACGTGAATTAATGTATAAGATATTTTAGAATAAAACCACCGTCACATTATTTGTCATGAAAAAAATTATTAGCATATTTCAGATACAAATGTGCTACGTAATGATGACGGCGTGTTTGTATTCTTCTCTAAGTGTTGGTAACATATGTGAATGTACTTTCTTCACAAGTTAAACATACTCTATATAATGAAGGGTGTTTAGTTACCTAAATGTTTTTTCATTCACACAAGGACACGGGGAGAACGTATTGTGTACCTTCAGAGTGAAGATATTCTCTCATTTTTCTATGAATAGTTGTAGGAAGGGAAAATAAATCATATTCCAAAGATATTGTATTATAACAACATATTGTATAATAATTGTACGAAGTTCCAATATTGTTTGTTGATAACAGGACAAGAGACAAGCGTAACAGAAGTCAGATGAACAGCTACATCAAATTTTGTTAGTGGGGCTGGTGAAAGGCTTGTAAAGTGTGGGCTGGGCCAGCTGAAGGCTTATATAGAGTTTCGAGTGTGGATTGGCTCACCTGAAGGCTTACATAGAGTTTCGAGTGTGGGTTGAACCAGTTGAAGACTTACGTAGAGTTTCGAGTGCGGGTTGGGCCAGCTGAAAGTTTACTTAGAGTTTCGAGTGTGGGTTGGGCAGCTGAAAACTTACATAGAGTTTCGAGTGTGGGTTGGGCCAGCTAAAGGCTTACATAGAGTTTCGAGTGTGGGTTGGGCCAGCTGAAGACTTACATAGAGTATCGAGTGTGGGTTGGGCCAGCTGAAGACTTACATAGAGTATCGAGTGTGGGTTGGGCCACCTGAAGGCTTACATAGAGTTTCGAGTGTGGGTTGGGCCAGCTGAAAGTTTACTTAGAGTTTCGAGTGCGGATTGGGCAGCTGAAAAACTACATAGAGTTTCGAGTGTGGGTTGTGCCAGCTAAAGGCTTACATAGAGGTTCGAGTGTGGGTTGGGCCAGCTGAAGACTTACATAGAGTTTCGAGTGTGGGTTGGGCCAGCTGAAGACTTACATAGAGTATCGAGTGTGGGTTGGGCAGCTGAAAACTTACATAGAGTTTCGAGTGTGGGTTGGGCCAGCTGAAGACTTACATAGAGTTTCTAGTGTGGGTTAGGCCAGCTGAAGACTTACATAGAGTATCGAGTGTGGGTTGGGCCAGTTAAGGGCGTAGAGTTTCGAGTGTGGATTGGCCCACCTGAAGGCTTACATAAAGTTTCGAGTGTGGGCTGGGCCAGCTGAAAGTTTACTTAGAGTTTCGAGTGTGGGTTGGGCAGCTGAAAACCTACATAGAGTTTCGAGTGTGGGTTGTGCCAGCTAAAGGCTTACATAGAGGTTCGAGTGTGGGTTAAGCCAGCTGAAGACATGCATAGAGTATCGAGTGTGGGTTGGGCCACCTGAAGACTTACATAGAGTATCGAGTGAGGGTTGGGCCAGCTGAAGACTTACATAGAGTATCGAGTGTGGGTTGGCCTACCTGAAGACTTACATAGAGTTTCGAGTGTGTGTGGAGCCAGCGGAATCAATATATAGAGTTTCAAGTATTGATGGGGTCGGCTGAAAGGCTCAAAAAGATTTATTTAAGTGTTGGTGGAATCAGATGAAGGGTTTGCAGAGTTTCGAGTGGGCTGTGTTGCCGTGGCAATCTTGAGGACTTCCTTAAAAAGATCATCGTAAATGGGGTCGATAAATCAATTACATATACCTGTATGTCTTCCATGATTACATATACATTTATGCCTTCCATAATTACATATACCTGTATGCCTTCCATCATTACATATACATTTATGCCTTCCATGATTACATACGCCTGTATGCTTTCCATAATTACATACACCTGTATGCCTTCCATAATTACATGAACCTGTGTGTTTTCCATAATTACATATATCTGTATGCCTTCCATAATTACATATATTTGTATGTCTTCCATAATTACAGATATCTGTATGCCTTCCATAATTACATATATCTGTATGCCTTCCATAATTACATATATATGTATGCCTTCCATACGTACATATATTTGTATGTCTTCCATAATTACAGATATCTGTATGCCTTCCGTAATTACATATATCTGTATGCCTTCCATAATTACATATATCTGTATGTCTTCCATAATTACATATACCTGTATGTCTTCCATAATTACATATACCTGTATGCCTTCCAAAATTACATATACCTGTATGTGTTCCATAATTACATATACCTGTATGTCTTCCATAATTACATATACCTGTATGCCTTCCATAATTACATATACCTGTATGTTTTCCATAATTACATATACCTTTGTGTTTTCCATAATTACATATACCTGTATGCCTTCCATAATTACATATACCTTTGTGTTTTCCATAATTACATATACCTGTATGTCTTCCATAATTACATATACCTTTGTGTTTTCCATAATTACATATACCTGTATGTCTTCCATAATTACATATACCTTTGTGTTTTCCATAATTACATATGCCTGTATGTCTTCCATAATTACATATACCTTTGTGTTTTCCATAATTACATATACCTGTATGTCTTCCATAATTACATATACCTTTGTGTTTTCCATAATTACATATACCTGTATGTCTTCCATAATTACATATACCTTTGTGTTTTCCATAATTACATATGCCTGTATGTCTTCCATAATTACATATACCTTTGTGTTTTCCATAATTACATATACCTGTATGTCTTCCATAATTACATATACCTTTGTGTTTTCCATAATTACATATACATTTATGCCTTCCATGTTTACATACGCCTGTATGCTTTCCATAATTACATACACCTGTATGCCTTCCATAATTACATGAACCTGTGTGTTTTCCATAATTACATATATCTGTATGCCTTCCATAATTACATATATTTGTATGTCTTCCATAATTACAGATATCTGTATGCCTTCCATAATTACATATATCTGTATGCCTTCCATAATTACATATATATGTATGCCTTCCATACTTACATATATTTGTATGTCTTCCATAATTACAGATATCTGTATGCCTTCCGTAATTACATATATCTGTATGCCTTCCATAATTACATATATCTGTATGTCTTCCATAATTACATATACCTGTATGTCTTCCATAATTACATATACCTGTATGCCTTCCATAATTACATATACCTGTATGTCTTCCATAATTACATATACCTGTATGTCTTCCATAATTACATATACCTGTATGTCTTCCATAATTACATATACCTGTATGCCTTCCATAATTACATATACCTGTATGTTTTCCATAATTACATATACCTTTGTGTTTTCCATAATTACATATACCTGTATGCCTTCCATAATTACATATACCTTTGTGTTTTCCATAATTACATATACCTGTATGTCTTCCATAATTACATATACCTTTGTGTTTTCCATAATTACATATACCTGTATGTCTTCCATAATTACATATACCTTTGTGTTTTCCATAATTACATATGCCTGTATGTCTTCCATAATTACATATACCTTTGTGTTTTCCATAATTACATATACCTGTATGTCTTCCATAATTACATATACCTGTATGCCTTCCATAATTACATATACCTTTGTGTTTTCCATAATTACATATACCTGTATGTCTTCCATAATTACATATACCTTTTTGTTTTCCATAATTACATATACCTGTATGCCTTCCATAATTACATATACCTGTATGTGTTCCATAATTACATATACCTGTGTGTTTTCCATAATTACAGATACCTGTAAGTCTTCCATAGTTTGTATGAAGTTGTATTTCACTTCCAACTCACGTGCGCAGGAAATTTATTCATGTACTACAAATTATTAAACAGATGTGCAGAAATCAACAAAAAAGTCTTAATTCTGCTGAGTAACTGTGTAATACATTACAACCAGGTGTTTAGGTATCACGATAGAACGGCCTTTGTTAAATCGAGTACCCTTTAACGATTTGAAACTGTATCACGTGGATAAGACACAATGCACAGGTCTAGCTGTGCTTTTTCTCGGATGGTGTGATAACAGACATTAGTGATTTATAAACGCTTCTCTAGACCTTAACATTCAGTAATATGTAAATAGTTGTATCACAAACCTGTTTATCCAAATTTAATGAACTTCGTTCTACATAAACATGACATCCGATGAATGCTTGTAATACTCACGATCCGCTACTTTTGGGGTAGCAGTTAAGCTTATCATTGCCTACCACGTAGGCGCTTGACATCATTATATAGATTTAGCTATTATAATGCATGATCAATGTCGATATAACAAGAAAAAGGACAAGTTAACTTAAATTCGTGACAAAAGAAACATACGGATAATTTTACGTTTGAAGACTAGTAATGTACTCCGACAGTACGTCATACATTCAAATTTCGATATTAAAATTTCTTTTCGTATCGAAGGCTTAATAATCTATTACACATAAAAAAGGGTCCTCGTCACACACCAATGCCTAGTTGAATACCTGAACGGTTAGCCACCTACAACACAAAAAGCCAAGAAAGTTACTCGAACGGGTATCTCAACGGCTAAAAAATATACAGCGTAGAAAATTACTCGAACTGTTATCTCAAAGGTAAGCCCCCTACAACACAAACACCCAAGAAAGTTATTAAAATAGGTATCTGAACGGTTGGCTCCCTACAATACATAGATCCGAGAAAGTTACTCGAATGGGTATCTGAACGGTTAAACCCCTACAACACAAACAGCCAAGAAAGTTACTCTAACGGGTATCTGAACGGTTAACCTCTTAAACAAATACAGCCGAGAAAGTTACTCGAACGGGTTTCTGAATGGTTAGTCCCTACAGGACATACAGCCGAGAAAGTTACTCGAAGGGGTATCTGAGCGGATTGCCCCTACAGCACCTACAGCCGAGAAGGTTACTCGAACAGGTATCGGAACCGTTAGCCCCTAAAACACATACCGCCGAGAAAGTTATTCGAACAGGTGCCTGAACGGTTAAACTGGTATAACATATACAGCCGAGAAAAATACTCGAACGGGTATCTGAACGGATAGCCCATACAGCATATACGGCCGAGAAAGTTACACGAACAGGTATCGGAAAGGTTAACCCCTACAACAAATAAAGCCGAGAAAGTTACTCGAACGGCTATCTGAAATGGTTAGCCCAAACAGAACAATCAGCCGAGAAAGTTACTCGAACGGGTTTCTGAATGGTTAGTTCCCTAAAGGATATACCGCCGAGAAAGTTACTCGAACGGGTGTCTGAATGGTTAGTACCCAAAAGCACATACAGCCGAGACATTTACTCGAACGGGTATCTGAACGATTAGACCCCTACAACACATACAGCCAAGAAAGTTACTCGAACGGGTATCTGAACGGCTAGTACCCTAAAACACATACAGCCAAGAAAGTTACTCGAACGGGTATCTGAACGGCTAGTACCCTAAAACACATACAGCCGAGAAAGTTACTCGAACGGGTATCTGAACGGCTAGTACCCTACAACACCAACAGCCGAGAAAGTTACTCGAAGAGGTATCGGAACGATTACCCCGTACAACCCATACCGCCGAGAAAGTTTCTCGAACAGGTATCTGAACAATTATCCCACTACAGCACATACAGCCGAGAAAGTTGCACGAACGGCTATCTGAAAGACTAGACCCCTACAACACCAACAGCCGAGAAAGTTATTCGAACGGGTTTCTGAATGGTTAGTCCCCTACAGGATATACAGCCGAGAAAGTTACTCGAACAGGTATACGAACGGTTAGCTTCTACTTCATTTCTAGCTGAGAAAGTTACTTGAACTGGTATCTGAACAGTTATCCCCCTACAATATATACAGTCATGAAAATTACTCGAACGGGTATCTGAACGGTTAGCTGCTACAACATATACAGCCCGGAAAGTTACTCGAACAGGTATCTGAACAATTAGCCCACTATAGCAGTTATCTGAACGGTTAGTCCCATATAAAATATACAGTCGAGAAAGTTACTCGAACGGGTATCTGAACGGTAAACTCCCTACAACACACACAGCTGACAAAGTTACTCGAACGGGTTTCTGAATGGTTAGTCCCCTAAAGGATATACAGCCGAGAAAGTTGCTCGAACGGGTATTTGAACAGTTATCCCCCTACAATATATACATTCGAGAAAATTACTCGTACGGGAATATGAACAGTTATCCCGCTACAACATATACAGTCGAGAAAATTACTCGAACAGGTATCTAAACAATTAGCCCACTATCGCACATACAGTCGAGAAAGTTACTCGAACGGGTATCTGAACGGTTAACTCCTACAACACATAGAGCCGAGAAAGTTACTTCAACAATATGAACGGTTACCCTCCTACAGCACATACAGCCAAGAAAGTAACTCGGACAGGTATCTAAACAATTATCCTACTACAGCATATACAGCCGAGAAAGTTACTCGGACAGGTATCTAAACAATTATCCTACTACAGCACATACAGCCGAGAAAGTTACTCGAAGGGTATCTGAACGGTTAGCCCATACAGCATATACGGCCGAGACATTTACTCGAACGGGTATCTGAACGATTAGACCTCTACAACACATACAGCCAAGAAAGTTACTCGAACGGGTATTTGAACGGCTAATACCCTAAAACACATACAGCCGAGAAAGTTACTCGAACGGCTATCTGAACGGCTAGACCCCTACAACTCCAACAGCCGAGAAAGTTACTCGAACAGGTATCTAAACAATGTGCCCACTATAGCACATAGTGTCGAGAAAGTTACTTGAACGGGTATCAGAACGGTTAGCCCAAAAAGAACAATCAGTCGAGAAAATTACTCGAACGGGTTTCTGAATGGTTAGTCCTCTACAGGATATACAGCCGAGAAAGTTACTCGAGCGGGTATCTGAACGGTTAGTCCCTACAGCAGATACAGTCGAGAAAGTTACTCGAACGCCTATCTGAACGGTTAGCCCAAACAGAACAATCAGTCGAGAAAGTTACTCGAACGGGTTTCTGAACGGTTAGTCCTCTACAGGATATACCGCCGAGAAAGTTACTGGAACGGGTATCTGAACGGCTAGCCCCTACAATATATATAGCCGATCAAGTTATTTGAACGGGTTTCTGAATGGTTAGTCCCCTAAAGGATATACATCCGAGAAAGTTACTCGAATAGGTATCGGAACGGTAAATCTTCTTCAATATATACAGTCGATAAAATTACTCGAACGGGTATCTGAACGGTTAGCCCCATGCAGGATATACAACCAGGAAAGTTACTCGAACAGGTATTGGAAAGGTTACTACAACACATAGAGCCGAGAAAGTTTTTGAATAGGTTAGCTCCTACAAGATATCCAGTCGAGAAAGTTACTCGAACAGGTATACAGCTGAGAACAGCCGAGAAAGTTACTCGAACGAGTATCTGAACGGTTAGCTCCTACAGCATATATAGCCGAGAAAATTACTCCAACGGGTATCTGAACGGTTAATCCCTACAGCACCTACATCTACAGCACATACAACCGAGAAAGTAACTCGGACAGGTATCTAAACAATTATCCTACTACAGCATATACAGCCGAGAAAGTTACTCGGACAGGTATCTAAACAATTATCCTACTACAGCACATACAGCCGAGAAAGTTACTCGAAGGGTATCTGAACGGTTAGCCCATACAGCATATACGGCCGAGACATTTACTCGAACGGGTATCTGAACGATTAGACCTCTACAACACATACAGCCAAGAAAGTTACTCGAACGGGTATTTGAACGGCTAATACCCTAAAACACATACAGCCGAGAAAGTTACTCGAACGGCTATCTGAACGGCTAGACCCCTACAACTCCAACAGCCGAGAAAGTTACTCGAACAGGTATCTAAACAATGTGCCCACTATAGCACATAGTGTCGAGAAAGTTACTTGAACGGGTATCAGAACGGTTAGCCCAAAAAGAACAATCAGTCGAGAAAATTACTCGAACGGGTTTCTGAATGGTTAGTCCTCTACAGGATATACAGCCGAGAAAGTTACTCGAGCGGGTATCTGAACGGTTAGTCCCTACAGCAGATACAGTCGAGAAAGTTACTCGAACGCCTATCTGAACGGTTAGCCCAAACAGAACAATCAGTCGAGAAAGTTACTCGAACGGGTTTCTGAACGGTTAGTCCTCTACAGGATATACCGCCGAGAAAGTTACTGGAACGGGTATCTGAACGGCTAGCCCCTACAATATATATAGCCGATCAAGTTATTTGAACGGGTTTCTGAATGGTTAGTCCCCTAAAGGATATACATCCGAGAAAGTTACTCGAATAGGTATCGGAACGGTAAATCTTCTTCAATATATACAGTCGATAAAATTACTCGAACGGGTATCTGAACGGTTAGCCCCATGCAGGATATACAACCAGGAAAGTTACTCGAACAGGTATTGGAAAGGTTACTACAACACATAGAGCCGAGAAAGTTTTTGAATAGGTTAGCTCCTACAAGATATCCAGTCGAGAAAGTTACTCGAACAGGTATACAGCTGAGAACAGCCGAGAAAGTTACTCGAACGAGTATCTGAACGGTTAGCTCCTACAGCATATATAGCCGAGAAAATTACTCCAACGGGTATCTGAACGGTTAATCCCTACAGCACCTACATCTACAGCACATACAACCGAGAAAGTTTCTCGAACGGGTATTTGAACGGTTAGTCCCCTACAGGATATACAGCCGAGAAAGTTACTCGAACGGGTATTTGAACGTTTAGTTCCCTACAACACATACAGCCCAGAAAGTTACTCGAACGGGTATCTGAACGGTTAGCCCCATTCAGGATATACAACCAGGAAAGTTACCCGAACAGGTATCTTAACAGTTAGTACCCTCAAACATAAACAAACGAGAAAGTTACTCGAACGGCTCTCTGAAAGGTTAGCCCAAACAAAACAATCAGCCGAGAAAGTTACTCGAACGGGTTTCTGAATGGTTAGTTCCTACAGGATATACAACCAGGAAAGTTACCCGAACAGGTATCTGAACAGTTAGTACCCTCAAACATAAACAAACGAGAAAGTTACTCGAACGGCTCTCTGAAAGGTTAGCCCAAACAAAACAATCAGCCGAGAAAGTTACTCGAACGGGTTTCTGAATGGTTAGTTCCTACAGGATATACCGCCGAGAAAGTTACTCGAACGGGTATCTGAACGGTTAGCCCATACAGCATATACGACCGAGAAAGTTACTCGAATGGGTATCTGAACGGTTAGCCTCTACAGGACATACAGCCGAGAACGTTACTCAAACAGGTATCGGAAAGGTTAGCCCCCTACAACACATACAACCGAGAAAGTCCTCGAATAAGTTAGCCCCAACAAGACATCCAGTCGAGAAAGTTACTCGAACAGGTATACAGCTGAGAACAGCCGAGAAAGTTACTCGATCGGGTATCTGAACGGTTAGATCCCTACAACCTATATAGCCGAGAAAGTTACTCGAACGGGTATTTGAACGGTTAGTCCTCACAGCATATACAGTCGAGAAAGTTACTCGAACGGGTATTTGAACGGTTAGTCCCCACAGCATATACAGTCGAGAAAGTTACTCGAACGGGTATCTGAACGGTTAGCCCATACAGCATATACGACCGAGAAAGTTACTCGAATGGGTATCTGAACGGTTAGCCTCTACAGGACATACAGCCGAGAACGTTACTCAAACAGGTATCGGAAAGGTTAGCCCCCTACAACACATACAACCGAGAAAGTCCTCGAATAAGTTAGCCCCTACAAGACATCCAGTCGAGAAAGTTACTCGAACAGGTATACAGCTGAGAACAGCCGAGAAAGTTACTCGAACGGGTATCTGAACGGTTAGATCCCTACAACCTATATAGCCGAGAAAGTTACTCGAACGGGTATTTGAACGGTTAGTCCCCACAGCATATACAGTCGAGAAAGTTACTCGAACGGGTATCTGAGCGGTTAGTCCCCACAGCATATACAGTCGAGAAAGTTACTCGAACGGGTATTTGAACGGTTAGTCCCCACAGCATATACAGTCGAGAAAGTTACTCGAACGGGTATCTGAACGGTTAGCCCATACAGCATATACGACCGAGAAAGTTACTCGAATGGGTATCTGAACGGTTAGCCTCTACAGGACATACAGCCGAGAACGTTACTCAAACAGGTATCGGAAAGGTTAGCCCCCTACAACACATACAACCGAGAAAGTCCTCGAATAAGTTAGCCCCTACAAGACATCCAGTCGAGAAAGTTACTCGAACAGGTATACAGCTGAGAACAGCCGAGAAAGTTACTCGAACGGGTATCTGAACGGTTAGATCCCTACAACCTATATAGCCGAGAAAGTTACTCGAACGGGTATTTGAACGGTTAGTCCCCACAGCATATACAGTCGAGAAAGTTACTCGAAAGGGTATCTGAGTGGTTAGTCCCCACAGCATATACAGTCGAGAAAGTTACTCGAACGCGTATCTGAACGGTTAGTCCCGTACAACACATACAGCCGAGAAAGTTACTCGAACATGTAACTGAACGGTTAGTCTCATACAACATATATAGCCGAGAAAAATACTCGAACGGGTATCTTAACGGTTACCCCCTACAACACATACATTCAAGAAAGTTACTCGAACGGGTATCTGAAAGATTAGCCCCTACAACAAATACAGCCGAGATAATTACTCGAACGGGTATCTGAACGGTTAATCAACTACAGCATATATAGCCGAGAAAGTTACTCCAACGGGCAATTGAACGGTTAGTCCCTACAGCACCTACAGCTATAGCACATACAACCGAGAAAGTTACTCGAATAGGTATCTGAACGGCTACAACACATACAGCCGAGAAAGTTACTCTAACGGGTATCTGAACGGTTAGCCCCCTACAGCAGATACAGCCTTGAGAGTTACTAGAACGAGTATCAGAACGGATACAACATATACAGCCAAGAAAGTTACTCGAACGGCTGTGTGAACGGTTAGCCCCTACAATACAGCCGAGAAAGTTACTCGAACGGGTGTCTGAACGGTTAGCCCAAACAGCATATACAGCTGAGAAAGTTACTTCAACAGGTATCTGAACGGTTAGCCCCCTACAACGTATACAGCCGAGAATGTTACTCGGACGGGTATCTGAACGGCTACTAAACATATACAGCCGAGAAAGTTACTGGAATAGATATCTGAACGGTTAGTCCCCTGCAACATATACAGCCGAGAAAGTTACCCGAACAGGTATCTGAACGGCTACAACACATACAGCCGATAAAGTTACTCGAACGGGTATCTGAACGGCTACAACATATACAGTCGAGAAAGTTACCTCGAACTTGTATCTGAACGGTTGACCCCTATAGCAAACACAGCCGGGAAAGTTACTCGAACAGGTATCTGAAGGGTGAGTCCCCTATAGCACATACAGCCGAGAGAGTTACTAGAAAAGGTATCTGAAAGGCTACAAAATATACAGTCGAGAAAGTTACTCGAACAGGTATCTGAACGGCTACAACACCTACAGCGGAGAAAGTTACTCGAACGCCTATATGAACGGTTAGTCCCCTATAATACATGCAGCCAAGAAAGTTACTAGAACAGGTATCTGAACGACTACAACGTACACAGCCGAGAAACTTACCCGAACGGGCAGATACTGGTCACAACATCGTTCTTCAAGATATACAAGTGACTTTGGATATTTAAAATAAATATCAATGACCTTACTTGAAATTTCAGTCTGGATTGTTTTCTGTGATATTCTTCAGAGAATTTCATAGAATTTTCCATAATGCCTTGTTATACTGCCTAAGACGTCATTATACGGTCACAAAGAACACAACTACATCTGGAATTATTTGTTAAGTAACTATTTGGTAGAACAACAGCGAAAACCACAGGACATTAGCCTACTACTTGTCAACATAATTTTTACCTAGAGTTAATGGGGATATTCCCGAAATGCAACAAACATTTGACCTTTTGCTTATAGATATCACTTCCTCTAATCGTCTCAAAACATCAGCTTGACCTAGATTGTAAAGGATCTACTGGCAGATATAGTAAAGCAAATACACCAAATTTTAACATCAAAAGTTCAAATTCTAAGTAACTAAAACATGACATTCCCTACCAGACTATTTCAGGACAACGCACGTATGGCGATAAAAACATGACATTCCCTACCAGACTATTTCAGGACAACTCACGTATGGCGATAAAAACATGACATTCCCTACCACACTATTTCAGGACAAATCACGTATGGCGATAAAAACATGACATTCCATACCAGACTATTTCAGGACAACTCACGTATGGCGATAAAAACATGACATTTCCTACCAGACTATTTCAGGACAACTTACGTATGGCGATAAAACATGACATTCCCTACCAGACTATTTCAGGATAACTCTCGAGCCGATAAAAACATGACATTCCCTACCACACTATTTCAGGACAACTCTCGAGCCGATAAAAAACATGACATTTCCTACCAGACTATTACAGGACAACTCACAGGCGACAACATTCCCTACCACACTATGGCGATAAAAACATGACATTCCCTACCACACTATTTCAGGACAAATCACGTATGGCGATAAAAACATGACATTCCCTACCAGACCAATTAAGGACAACTCACGTATGGCGATAAAAACATGACATTCCCTACCACACTATTTCAGGACAAATCACGTATGGCGATAAAAACATGACATTTCCTACCACACTATTTCAGGACAACTCACGTATGGCGATAAAAACATAACATTCCCTACCACACTATTTCAGGACAACCCACGTATGGCGATAAAAACATGACATTTCCTACCAGACTATTTCAGGACAACGCACGTATGGCGATAAAAACATGACATTCCCTACCACACTATTTCAGGACAAATCACGTATGGCGATAAAAACATGACATTCCCTACCAGACTACTTCAGGACAACTCTCGAGCCGATAAAAACATGACATTCCCTACCAGACTATTTCAGGACAACTCACATATGGCGATAAAAACATGACATTCCCTACCACACTATTTCAGGACAACTCACATATGGCGATAAAAACATGACATTCCCTACCACACTATTTCAGGACAACTCTCGAGCCGATAAAAACATGACATTCCCTACCAGACTATTTCAGGACAACTCTCGAGCCGATAAAAACATGACATTTCCTACCGGACTATTGCAGGACAACTCACGTATGGCGATAAAAACATGACATTTCCTACCACACTATTTCAGGACAACTCACGTATGGCGATAAAAACATGACATTCCCTACCAGACTATTTCAGGACAACTCACGTATGGCGATAAAAACATGACATTCCCTACCACACTATTTCAGGACAACTCTCGAGCCGATAAAAAACATGACATTTCCTACCAGACTATTACAGGACAACTTACGTATGGCGATAAAAACATGACATTCCCTACCACACTATTTCAGGACAAATCACGTATGGCGATAAAAACATGACATTCCCTACCAGACTATTTCAGGACAACTCACGTATGGCGATAAAAACATGACATTCCCTACCACACTATTTCAGGACAACTCACGTATGGCGATAAAAACATGACATTCCCTACCACACTATTTTAGGACAACTCTCGAGCCGATAAAAACATGACATTCCCTACCACACTATTTCAGGACAACTCTCGAGCCGATAAAAAACATGACATTCCCTACCACACTATTTCAGGACAACGCACGTATGGCGATAAAAACATGACATTCCCTACAAGACAATTTCAGGACAACTCACAAATGGCGATAAAAACATGACGTTCCCTACCAGACTATTTCAGGACAAATCACGTATGGCGATAAAAACATGACATTCCCTACCACACTATTTCAGGACAACTCACGTATGGCGATAAAAACATGACATTCCCTACCACACTATTTCAGGACAACTCACGTATGGCGATAAAAACATGACATTCCCTACCACACTATTTCAGGACAACTCACGTATGGCGATAAAAACATGACATTCCCTACCAGACTATTTCAGGACAACTCACGTATGGCGATAAAAACATGACATTCCCTACCAGACTATTTCAGGACAACTCACGTATGGCGATAAAAACATGACATTCCCTACCACACTATTTCAGGACAACTCACGTATGGCGATAAAAACATGACATTCCCTACCACACTATTTCAGGACAACTCACGTATGGCGATAAAAACATGACATTCCCTACCACACTATTTCAGGACAACTCACGTATGGCGATAAAAACATGACATTCCCTACCACACTATTTCAGGACAACTCACGTATGGCGATAAAAACATGACATTCCCTACCACACTATTTCAGGACAACTCACGTATGGCGATAAAAACATGACTTTCCCTACCAGTATTTTTCTTGATAACTCTCGAGCCGATAAAAAACATGACATTCCCTACCACACTATTTCAGGACAACGCACGTATGGCGATAAAAACATGACATTCCTACCACACTATTTCAGGACAACTCACTAATGGCGATAAAAACATGACATTCTCCTACCACACTATTTCAGGACAATGGCGATCACGTATGGCGATAAAAACATGACATTCCCTACCACACTATTTCAGGACAACTCATAAAAACATGTATGGCGATAAAAAAAACATGACATTCCCTACCAGACTATTAAAAGGACAACTCACGTATGGCGATAAAAACATGACATTCCCTACCACACTATTTCAGGACAACTCACGTATGGCGATAAAAACATGACATTCCCTACCAGACTATTTCAGGACAACTCACGTATGGCGATAAAAACATGACATTCCCTACCACACTATTTCAGGACAACTCACGTATGGCGATAAAAACATGACATTCCCTACCAGACTATTTCAGGACAACTCACGTATGGCGATAAAAACATGACATTCTCTACCACACTATTTCAGGACAACTCACTAATGGCGATAAAAACATGACATTCTCTACCACACTATTTCAGGACAAATCACGTATGGCGATAAAAACATGACATTCCATACCAGACTATTTCAGGACAACTCACGTATGGCGATAAAAACATGACATTCCCTACCAGACTATTTCAGGACAACTTACGTATGGCGATAAAAACATGACATTCCCTACCACACTATTTCAAAACATATTTCAGGCGACATTTCCCTACCACACTATTTCAGGACAACTCACGTATGGCGATAAAAACATGACATTCCCTAACACACTATTTCAGGACAACTCACGTATGGCGATAAAAACATGACATTCCCTACCAGACTATTTCAGGACAACTCACGTATGGCGATAAAAACATGACATTCCCTACCAGACTATTTCAGGACAACTCACGTATGGCGATAAAAACATGACATTCATTCTCTACCACACTATTTCAGGACAAATCACGTATGGCGATAAAAACATGACATTCCATACCAGACTATTTCAGGACAACTCACGTATGGCGATAAAAACATGACATTCCCTACCACACTATTTCAGGACAAATCACGTATGGCGATAAAAACATGACATTCCATACCAGACTATTTCAGGACAACTCACGTATGGCGATAAAAACATGACATTCCCTACAAGACTATTTCAGGACAACTCACGTATGGCGATAAAAACATGACATTCCCTAACACACTATTTCAGGACAACTCACGTATGGCGATAAAAACATGACATTCCCTACCAGACTATTGCAGGACAAATCACGTATGGCGATAAAAACATGACATTCCATACCAGACTATTTCAGGACAACTCACAAATGGCGATAAAAACATGACATTCCCTACCAGACTATTTCAGGACAACTCACGTATGGCGATAAAAACATGACATTCCCTAACACACTATTTCAGGACAACTCACGTATGGCGATAAAAACATGACATTCCCTACCACACTATTTTAGGACAACTCTGGAGCCGATAAAAACATGACATTTCCTACCAGACTATTTCAGGACAACGCACGTATGGCGATAAAAACATGACATTCCCTACCAGACTATTTCAGGACAACTCACGTATGGCGATAAAAACATGACATTCCCTACCTGACTATTTCAGGACAACTCTCGAGCCGATAAAAACATGACATTCCCTACCAGACTATTTCAGGACAACTCACTAATGGCGATAAAAACATGACATTCTCTACCACACTATTTCAGGACAAATCACGTATGGCGATAAAAACATGACATTCCCTACCAGACTGTTTCAGGACAACTCAAGTATTGCGATTAAAACATGACATTCCCTACCAGACTATTTCAGGACAACTCTCGAGCCGATAAAAACATTACATTCCCTACCAGACTATTTCAGGACAACTCACTAATGGCGATAAAAACATGACATTTCCTACCAGACTATTTCAGGACAACTCACGTATGGCGATAAAAACATGACATTCCCTACCACACTATTTTAGGACAACTCACGTATGGCGATAAAAACATGACATTTCTTACCAGACTATTTCAGGACAACTCACGTATGGCGATAAAAACATGACATTCCCTACCAGACTATTTCAGGACAACTCACGTATGGCGATAAAAACATGACATTCCCTACCAGACTATTTCAGGACAACTCACGTATGGCGATAAAAACATGACATTTCCTACCAGACTATTTCAGGACAACTCACGCATGGCGATAAAAACATGACATTCCCTACCACACTATTTCAGGACAACTCACGTATGGCGATAAAAACATGACATTCCCTAAGAGACTGTTTCAGGACAACTCACGTATTGCGATAAAAACATGACATTCCCTACCAGACTATTTCAGGACAACTCTCGAGCCGATAAAAACATGACATTCCCTACCAGACTATTTCAGGACAACTCATTTATGGCGATAAAAACATGACATTCCCTACCACACTATTTTAGGACAACTCTCGGTTGGCGATAAAAACATGGCATTCCCTACCACACTATTTCAGGACAACTCACGTATGGCGATAAAAGCATGACATTCCCTATCAGACTATTTCAGGACAACTCACGAGCCGATAAAAACATGACATTTCCTACCAGACTATTTCAGAAAACCTCTTGAGCCGATAAAAGGCGTTTTACATTTTACATCAATGTATGTTAAGGTTCTGATTGAAGAGCTTAATTTTCTATTATATCATATACTGATGTCAACTACGATTTCGCTTTTATTTTATCTGATATCTAAAGATCCTGATCTCGACCAGTAAAGTAGGAATGACTTGACCACTGCCACAGGTAACTTTGACCTTGAGTTATATTAAGGCTATCTTGGGAACTCCATGTATGCACGAGGGTGTAAATTTTGATTGTAAGTTTTCATAGAAATTAAGTGTTTTTTAATATATTTATTTTCGTTTTCTCTTCACGGCATTGTGAAAATTAAAATCATTGTACATAGTACTAACATATGAACTCCTATGAGTAGTGAAACAAAATCCACTATTTAACTTTTTAATAATGATGAATTTTGAAAAGATTTGATTTTAGAAAATATACAAACAAAAACAAATAATAGTAAAACAAAAATCAACATGTTGCTCACATTTCTTCTGGTACCGGCGTCAGAGTATGTACAACAGGGAATAACTCATTTTCACAGATTGTTCCTGTTTTTTCCTGAATAACGGACATTCTCTATTATTTTCGCGGCAACCTTTTTATAACAAATTTTCGTTATTCAATACAGATAAGGTTATGATATTTGGATATTGATGCAAAAAATAATGTAAATATGATACTCTTTCATCTGATTTAATGAGCTTTAATTTCAAAACCAAAACTGAAAATGTTTCAAAAAGAGCTTTTACTTGACCCTCCTCTGATGTCAAACTTTTTGAAGAACTTTTGTTTGGATAGAGAAAGTTTAGAGGAAGATACCTTTCATGATTGAGAAAAAGGATGTCCGTACTTTATTTTTGCAATTTTCACCAAAATAGCCAGTTTTTCCAAGATCAAGAAATAAGCTGAAAATCTGCTTTTGGGCTCTGAAAATCCACGAAGGTGATCCACCTAGTCGAAATTCACGGATTTGAAATTTATGATTTGTGTTGATAATTCATGAAAAAACAGTTGAAATTGACTTTCAGAGTTAAAAAAAACTTTAGCAACCAAGAAACCTTGAAATTGTTGACGCTATTATTAACGCCGTCAAAAACAAAAATAAGTTACAAGCGAAATTTCTTCAAAATGTCATAAAATCATCTTTTCTTAATTTTATATGTACAACTTGGAATAATTTCATATGGAAGATGTCTTACTTCCGGTCAAACTTCAAGGGAGAATATCCTTAACACTAATGAGCTTGTGTTTTGATGTTCATCAGATGATTTATGTGACACGTTAATTACACGTTGTTTCACGATATAAATCTCTCCACCCCTATCTACTGATAAGTTTTACTGTAATCTGTACATACTATCATATAACACTTCAATGTCGCTGGCAAAAGCTGTTGGAGCTTAACTAGTAAAGAACAAAAATGGGGAAGGGACAGGAAGACTTATCAAAAAGATTCCTTTCATATTCTCTTCAAATTATTAATTTGCAATTCTTAATTTTTCATTTTTAATATGTTAGGCTTGTTTTCGCGTCAATTTACTGTTAAGCTGACCAAGTTTAAACGATTTGTCCCCAGTGATCTCAGAGATAATATGAGGTAAACCACCACTATTTACTGTACTTTTGAAACACCAGAGTCAAAGTGTGTGTACTTCTAAATATATATATATATTAAATTAAGTGTTTCTTGATTTTATGTCTTTTATTATCATAAAATATACATTATTTCAAAAGGACATTTAAAAAAATGTCATGAAAAAACACGTTAGGACAATATGTATACGGCGATTAAAACTGTTATTGTCTATAACGACAAGTACAAATAAAGGATGACAATCCAGACAAAGACAAACCACATCCAAGTGTTGAGTTTAAGATAAATGTTAACGGATATGTGGAAATCTATACGATACTTATCAGAGATAAACATTAAAATCATGGCGTTATGTATTCTCGTTTTCGACATGGTAAGAAAAGACCCCAATTCAAAGTCATTTAGTCTATTGTTGGTGTTGAAATGTTTTGAGAGAGTGTGGTGAAACGATCCTCGTTTCACCCATTGTTATTTCCACGTGATATATTGGTGCTATGAAAGCTATCTGTTGTTCGAAATCTCTCTAGATTTATCGGAAATCTGACACCTTCCGAGTATCTTCTATTCTTTGAAAAAATATTTAAAAAACGACAGTATTATGGTTACAAAGATTCCTTTTGTTTTGTGTAGAGTTATCGTTCCTTCATCAACACGCCTAATGAGTGGAAATAATGCGTTGGTGATAATATTGTTAAAACTCTTTGTCAAAACCAGCGGATGTGCCGATTTGTTATTTTTCTAGTGAGAAAACTCATTGCAAGTATGAAAAACGCTTGACAATAGAAAGAGGCGTTTGATTCATATAGCATTTTAAGTTTCTCTCCTGATGGCGAGCACAATAACAGGCGAGAAAAAAAAACCCAAGTCATTTCTCCTATACAGCTGGAATTTGACCCTTGTCGTCCTACCGGCATATGTAATCAGACCTCTGTTCACAGCATCATATTTGTAATTCATTAAATGTGATTTATATATTTTTCCATTTTTATTTTTATAAATCTATTTTTTCGGGTAATACTAAGAAAAACATACACGACTTTTATTAATGTTGGTGTGATAGTAACAAAGACTAATCTGCATGCATCTGAAATGTTATTCATTTGAAAATCATAATTTTCGTGAATTTATGGGTGTGGTTTCGTTTCGTATATTTAAAGAAATGTACTTTAAGATGTGTGTCTTGCACGATGCTATTTATTACGGTAGATCCATGCATCATGTAACAAAGTAAAAGTACACTAACTTATTTCGATGTGAAATAATAAGTTATCGCTACCTGAACTTATAATAATATTGTCAGTTATTGTCCTTAAGTTGAAGTTGTTGAAGTTATAATGATATATATATATATATATAGAGAGAGAGAGAGAGAGAGAGAGAGAGAGAGAGACAGAGACAGAGACAGAGAGACAGAGAGAGAGAATTAATGATTGGTCTGTAAAATATCAGCTTAGAAATTAAACAAGATCATGAAACTATGTCTTAGTGACAGAAAATTCTGCCTAACATATATGGACAGAGATGTATCGCCAATTGAACAGTTGGTTGTCGGTGATTTATAGATACCTAAAGTAAGTGGTTTATGGTATATATTGATGTACTTTTGCAGGGATAGTCATCACTAAGTGTGGCTGGTGAAAACAAACACAACACATTTTACTTCTATGTTCTAGGTAGTATATCACAGTTCAGGATAGATCATTTTCCAAGACAAACTTGTCAGGGGCCCATAACTCAGTCGAGAGAACGCTGTGCCAACGGTCTCTACCGATGGCGGTTTGTGTTTCTTAGGAAGTTGAGAAGCGAAACCGACTATATTGTCCTGAGAAAAGGACTGGAATGATCTGATGTGGTTGTGTCCTAGGAAAAGTTACCCTGATTACTCTTGATGGAATGCAACGGGCCTCCTGTATGTTGTTCAGTGTGGTAGTCGCTAGCTACTGTAAGGAGACCCTGACTCAAAATGGCACTGGCTGTTCATGAGGCAATAGAAACATCAAACAAATAAAACGTTTAACATATGATTAAATTTGAACTCCTAGGGAGGTTCATTTATCTCAAAAGGTCTCTCCATTTTAAGATAAGCGTTATTGCATGTTTTACTATGCATGAGAGGAGATATAAACCTGCATTCCTTATCATCCAAAAAGACGGATGTTTTTTAAATATAATTTAAAATCTCTTTCTTCTTGTTGCGTTTCATAAATAATTTTATATTTTTATATATAATTGTACTTTCCTTCGTTGATTCAATAAACATCAAATCTTAGGAATAGTTTTGCGCGAATAATCTGGCTGACTTTTGCTCAATAACACGGACAAATTTAAAGAAACAACATTTTTTTGTGATATTTATTTAATTTTGCTTGAAGTTTACTTATTTCAAGAAATCTGTTTTGTTTTTTTTTTTTTTTTACCTTATCCTTGAAACCAAGGAAGACATTACAATATTATAGTCGATGCCATAATCTCGTCTCCAATTTCAAGGTGACCTCTACCTGACAGGTAATCCCACAACCAATCAGATATATTAAGGATGAATGGCCTCTTGACAGGTGTGACATATTATCAACATGTAACTGGGAGGTCGCAACGGAGTAATCACACGGGTGTACACAATAACGTCACCAGGTGGTGCAAGGGGAATAACTCCTACAAATATGCGAAACATGGCTGGCGTTTTCAATAATTTCCGACAAGGCATTTACAAAATTAGAATCGGTCAATTATATGATTACTAATATGCAAATAGAATTAAGGTTATATGCATCAACGTCTTTCTCCTGATCATCATCACCGTCACTGTCCTCGTCCTTGTTCCTCTTGAATTTTTTTGTTTTCATAGTTTTGCGAAAAAAAATCCAACTCAAAATTATCGGCGTTTTCAAGCACTTTCCCTGTCGTTAATCCGGTTTTACCGTACCGAGTCAACTATGCTATATAGTACAGAGGAATATACATGCTCTACTTTTAAAATCTAGGTTTATCCCGGTAATTTCAGGTTGTCAATGTAAAACCCAGGTCAGTATAACGAAACCAAAAACTCATTGAGGAACGATACCTCAACAAGAAATATATTTCCCCAATATTACTGGTTTCTCAGCTAACGGCATCTTTCAGTGAAATTGTGAGATTTACTTCAAAATATCAAATCAAATGCGACAAGCTAATCCCACGAACTCAAGATCCGGAATGTTACTATCAAAAACAGAGAATTCACGACAGGAAATTTAAAGCTTCTTTTCACGTAGATATGTTTAAAGCGTGGTTAGCAGCTGATGTTAAAAAAAACCTGTAGCGTCCATTTTATCAACTTCTTGAGGGTTAAGATTCGCTAGATATTATTAGATAGTATCAGAATATATAACTTGTATTTAATTTTACAATATTTGAAAACTATTTGAATTAGCTCTCTTCCACCACTGTTATTATTATTTTCTAAAGGAGAAACAAACTAGTAAACATCCGTCGTTTTATACATAATTTCTGAGAGGCTGAAAGGCACAAAATTTCAAGACATTTCTAAATTCGATCAATAAGTGACAAGCGTGACCTATCAAATCTCGATCCAGGCGCCTGGCTATACCGCGAGATAAAACTCTTATAAATTTCGAACAGATTTACTTTAGTCGTGTTTTGGCGATATCACATGCGTCTTGGAGTTTTTTAATAGGAATTTTAAAAACTCGCAACTGAGAAATGCAGAAGTAAAGTGTTTTGTCATTATGGTCGAGACACAGGCCTGTCTTCTCGATCAGTCACATCATTAGGTCTAAGAGAGTTACCTCCCTTCATTTGACATCTTTATTTAACAATAACAAAACAAATATTATTGCACTGAAAAATATTTTAATCAAGCAAATGAAAAAGGTCTGTTTCATGAACAAGAAAAACTTAATCCATGTAGCACCAAACAATACGTAATCTGAGACAAATTAAATGAAGGCTTTGTGTAGTCTTATAAACTCATAGCAACAGAAAATAAATACAAAAAGGGAGAAAAAAAAACAGGAAAGAAAATCAATTTGAATACTGATCTAGAACGATTTCATCTGCCATTTACTGTCTTGAGAGGAAGAAACATTCGATAAAACATTTCACAACAGTTTCTCTCAAACTTGGTGTGATTTGAAATATGATACACTGTCAAAAATAAAACACACACAAAAAAGATTCGCAAAAGTTACCCAAATAGGTACGTTTGATGCCTTCAAACGAGTGTAACTGTTTGAACTCCTTACCGAATTTTGTATGTCCGAAACCTTAATAGTCATCAAGTTCTGTCTTGGACAGTACATGAAGTTCGTGTTCTCGCCAATAACGAGAGATGGCCGACTAAATTATCCTGATGTAAATAACAAAACATAACATACGTAAAATATAACGAAGTTTACAACAATATGGACACAAAATAAAGATATAAAATAAGTTTTCTGACATATCAAACTAACTGGACAATATGTAAAGCATTGTTATACCTGAAACATATATATCTGAACCATGGAGTGAGACGGCTGTAGGCATTTATTACTAATACAATGTTTCACACATCTGATCACATCGACAACTTAAAACGTGAATATTATGAAATGGTTCCGACCCCTGGTCCACATCATATACAAATATACAATTTTCATCCTAAATTAACACCGTGGTGGCATCATTTTACATATATATCGTTTCAATCCTTTACTTGTAAACGTTTACCTCATACTTAAAAAACGTTCAATATGTAACTTCGATTCGCTCTTCACTTCCGGTTTAAGTTCACTTTCACTGCGTGGTCGTGATGCCAAGTTCACGCGATCGTTCCGGAATTTGAAGTGTCGCTTGTCATGCGGTTTTGCGAGAACTGGACAATTGGGATGATTTTGTCGGAGATGTATGTAATAAGTTTCCGCCTCGTCGGTTGAGAAACCACACTCCTCACACACATACATCTTGTTTCGGCGTTGTTTGTACTCGTACTCGTTTTCGGTATTGTGAACTTTCCGACAGTGTGATTCTAAAGAACAGCGCTGAGTGAAGGATTTGTCACAATGAATGCACCTGTAGGGCTTCACTCCTGGAAAAACATCAACACATGGATAATTGCAATAATGTGAAAAAGCTCA
Source organism: Ylistrum balloti (assembly GCF_031769215.1). NCBI lineage: Eukaryota > Metazoa > Mollusca > Bivalvia > Pectinida > Pectinidae > Ylistrum > Ylistrum balloti. The sequence continues at coordinate 195,667 of NW_026781982.1, read as the reverse complement.
CAGAACAATATCTCAAAACATATACCACTGTGGAATTGCTTCTTAAAATTAGGATTGAATTTGAAAAACAATGGTTTTAAATAAAATCGATTTGCATTTGTTGTAAAGATGTAGACTGTCGATAGTCAAAAACGCCTACACAAATATGTGCAATATAATATAAAGTACTTTTTATAAGTTATTTTCCTTTAAAATTGGTTAATTAATATCTACAACTAAAAATAGGAATATCTGATAAAAATATTCTTAATATCTGATGTTTGTTTCACTCTGAAACTCGTGGAGAGTCGGGGCGATCAGGTAGCATACATCCTTTAATGATCGTGCGAGTGTCCTACCTGTATGGATTCTGGTGTGACGTTTCAGGTCAAACGTGTCATTGAAGCCTTTTCCACAGAACGTGCAAAGGTATCTTTTTACGTCGCTATGGCATTTAAGATGGCGGTTCAGTAATCGTTGAAGTTTGAATTCCTTCCCACAAACTTTGCACCGGCATGATCCATTTAATACTGTCGGCACATCTGTAAAAACGTCATTAATTTATAAACCCATAATTACAAAGGCACGTGACAATAAAACAAGAAATAATGGATGACAAAAAAGAAATATCATAATTATAAGCAGATCAAATGAAATGATTTAGTCCATTACTACCTGCCAAGTGTGAAAATAATATCATGTTAATTTGAACTTGACAATACTTATGAAAATGTGAAACCAGAGGAAACAGAAATTATAAATCCTGATCGGATTAAAAAAAATCGGAGCACACTTACAGTGACGGGTTTTTAACATTGAATCAGTTAAATTGATAAGCAATTAATCCTGCTGTATAAATGTCACATTCGAGGGTTTGTCGTATTATATAAAAAATGATATCAAGATTTCTAAAACGTTTCCTGTAATTAAATCTGTTGACATGTTTGTTACTGAACCAGACAAGGCGTCCGACAAGTGCTGAGAAGTGAACAGCTGGCGAGCCAAGTGCTTATTGACATTAAGTAAACAACAAACAATTGAAGTAAGATCACTAGTTTTAAGACGCAGTCGTCTCGAGAATGTGTCCGCCGATAAAAACCGCACAAGTGTGTCAATCCAGGCGAACAGACGTGTTTGTACGGGACAAATAAGATTATTGACCTTGTGCATCACAGAACCTGTAATCTAGCCTAACCCGACAGATGTTGTCATACTTTGACTTTAAATGGTAACGTGAAATTAAATTTAAAAAACACACGAAAAAGTTGAATTAACATCCGGTTAGGAAAAAGTTCAAAATTTAAATGATTAATTTATAAAGTGTTTGAATTAACAACAAGTATTGGGAGGAGGGGTGTTAATGTTTGTATCTGTAATCGTATCAGATTAATCATGTTATCATCAATTTATACAGCGTACGTTATAGGTTTACCATAAATATTGTTTGATATTAAAAACAAAAGTTGGTCTTCGCTGTTTCGTATCTGTGATGATATCAAAACGAACGCTCCACATAGTCTGTGTAGGAAAGTCAACATCTGCCAGTGGAGCTAAATATATTCTTTATAAAAGAATGTGTCCAGATATGACGTCATCAAGTTCCTGATGATATGATGTCATCAAGTTCCTGATAATACGAAACAATCGCAAAGCGTGTACCATGTTGACTGGTATCGATACCGATAAATTAAGATGTCTAAAATAATCATTTCATTCATATTGCTGACAATGTACCTTGGTGGGTATTAGTGATGTCAGCAGGTTTAGGAGCTATAAACGACGGATTCTTGATACCATTTCCACCATTAACAAATTCGATGTTTTGTATTCCATGACGCCTCTGGAAATGAAACAAAAATATGAGTAACTTATGATCGACAATGATATTCTATAGCGTAATTGGATCCAGTGACATGGTGTATTTAATGTTCAAGATTCTGACTATAAACTTAAAAATCAAAACGTTATGCTTTCAATAATTTCTCAGTCACAAAACCAAATTATCGCAATTTGTTATTAAACTAATTCTAAGACTTCAAAAATAGAATATTAACTGGCAAATAGACGAGGGAAGAGATGCGAGCTCTTCATCCCTACGTAAGATACTTTTAATTTACTCGAATTTCTCCGACACGGGTTATAAGTATTTCCAAACCGCTAAGAATCGGTTGTATGACGAAAACTGGAGTTTTGCTCACCTGTATCATTTTCAAAAACGATGAATCAGAGAAATCAGAATTTTGTTCTACAATGTCGTCAGTCTTACTATCGCTAGAGGTTGAATCCTTCGGTAACGACTGTTGTTGCTGACTGCTAACGCTGACTGGAAAAATAGGAACATGACTAGAGCCTTCACTATCAGAGTTATCTACCCTTGTTTTCCCCTGATCAACACAAACAGTGGCTAGTTGTTGGAGAGGGTTAAAAGGATGGTTTGAAGTACTTTGGGTTTGTTCAGTCTTGAATCGTTTTCCAATGCCAAACAATGGCGTAGGAGATCTTTTTGCAGGAAAGGCGGAGTATTTGCTTTGAGTGTCCATCATATGATAGGTAAATGGTGAAGTTGAATATATTGTCTTTGTTTCCGCCATGGTACCTCTGTGTTGAGCTGAGAAGCTTGGTTCGAATACGTGCACATTTGATTGTTTTGACGCGTCAAAGTTGTCTTTGAAAACTTCTGGAATTGGACTTTGGCGCATTTCTAATATCAGAGGATGTTGTCTTTGAGTGTTCAAAAGAGAACCTGTGACAAGCGCAGGTGAAAGGGCGGATCCTCGAGGAGGGACGGGCGAAACCTGAGGATAGCTTTGTACTAGATACTGTTGTCTCTGATGGGCTAATGTGCTACTGAACTCAGGCGAAGGACGAAGAGTGCACGCTGGAACAGATTCAATAAGCGAGGGCGTGCGAGAACGTGTACTCGTGACCGACGGTGAAATAATGGTAGGGAAGACAGTAGCACCAATATGTATTGGTGTCTTCGGAGCTGTAGTCTCCCTTGCCTCGTGAGGACTTGTACATCTAGTAGCAATATCCGGTGCCGTGGTACATTGTATCTGTGGTGATAACAAAACCGGATGTGATGTTGGCAACTTTAAAGTATCGTGCACTGGAACAGAGGAACTAAATTTCTTTGCATCAAAAACGTGATGCAACGGATTCCAAATTTTAGGTTTTGATGATGCAATATTAAGTTTTTCTTGTGAATTGTCATTTGCCTGTTGTACTTTCTGTTTGTGTGAGACAATTGTGCTTCTAGAATCATCCTTGGTCACACAACTGTCAGCCAATACATGGCACCGTTGTTCAGCCTGTTTCATTTGAAGTTTAACCGGAAGTTTCACTTGTGTTGACTGAAAATTCATCTGACTTGAATCAATATTCTCCTTTTCTTGTGGTAGCACAAGAGGAAGTCGAAGTGTCATTGAGGGATTTTTATGAACTTGAAAGTCTTCAGGAGTCGAGGACACTTGAACGTTTTGTGCATTTGAATTCTGATGAAGTTTTCCGAGCGCTTTCCTTGGTGACGTGTTCCTTTGTGACGCGTGCAAAGGCGAAACTAGTCTGTTTATTGAATGAGAGATATTGCTAGCTTTCCATAGTGGCTTTCTCGGCGACGGAATCGGTTTGGCTGGCTGTTGTGTAGTATTATTCATATACGAGTAACTGTTCACAGATTTTGGAGACGGTCTCGCCGTTAAAGAGTTACATTGATTTGATTCCAACACTTGTGGGGTTATAATGTAGTTTGAACTTGAAAACGATCGAATTTGTCCGAGGGGTTGTTGGGAGGTAACTTCCTTTTGTGTTGATAAAGACGTGTGTGTATTATTTGAATATGGAACTTCTGAGGTGTTGGCTCTGTTACCTATAGAGGCGCTTGTTGACCTCTCTGTAGAATTGTTTATATCCATTGCCGGTGAGTAGGAAGGCAGTTGTGAATGTTTAACATTACGTTCATGTTCGGATTTTGTTAGAAAAGGCGTGTGTGAAGTAGAACTGGAACCTGCCTTTATATTTGAGAAGCACACGCCGAGGGCAAGAGAGGCAAATGGCGGGAGTGTCTGTTGGGCACCAGTCAAATAGGAATGGCACGGTAACTCGGGTGACTTCAGCACGGAATCGTCAGCGCTCGTGCAAGAATCGATGTCCTGACATACATCCGACGTGTCCGAGACAGAAGAAAGTAAACTGTCGTCTGGCAGAGAAGATGAAAACGATGAAGACGAAGACTCGTCGTCATTAACATCTACATATCGTACACTTTTAAAAGAGCTGCCTTCCAGTTTCGTTGTGACTGCCTTTCGGGATTGTCCTACAGACCTACACGCCTGTACGTAACTAGATTCTTTGACTTCCGAGTCTGATGTCCTGGGTACGTTCTGTGACGTTTTCATAGTAACGACAGACAGACAACCACTCGTTTGGGATTCTAGCTTTCTGTTCAACCCAATCTTCATTTCGTCTGAAAATATAGAAAAAAAATATGATTTTAGTAAAATGATGAAGAGCATGACACCGAGAGTTCCCCGTATTAAATGAATGTTACGTGTGGTTTTTAAATTTTGGTTTCTATTTTTGTTTTTTCTTTTGCATATTTATTTTTGATATAATGAATCTATCACAACCAAATGAAACAAAATTTTGAAAAGTATTTAATGGAGATCCAGATTAAGAACTTGTATCTCTATTTAGGTGTGATGTATTTCGAGTTCCAAACAAAGGATCATCACCGACTTCCAGGCCATTTCACTAAAAAAAAATGAAAAGCAAAGGTAGTGCTGTTTTAACTAAATAAATGTTTCCTGAATGTTTCCTGGATGTTAAAAGATTTCTGTGGAAGCCTTGACCTTATCAGCAGTGAACACTCCTCAAGGAAACCTATGTATAGTTATCACATAAGAAATTAATCTCCTACATGTAACACCTGGTGTATACAAGTAGTATACAGACATACATGTTCCTTATGTGTTATAACGAAGAAAAAACAGGAAGCGAACTTCTCGCACATCGAAACTTTTCTATAATTGATATTGCTGGTATGTTTACGACAGGGAATACGACAGTAACAAATTAAAATATTTTTGTGGTGTAACAATATGTTACGTAACGTTATATCGACCTATTTCTCCCTCATCTCCGACATTCTACACGAAGTCGACTAATCACTGGCACGGTTAATGAATTCCGGAATCGTTGCTTGATGGCTTGTGTTAAGTAACACCAGGCCTCTATATAAGAAACAGATAAGCACACACTAGTGTACCAGATGAACCAATATCCCCCACCAATGAATTACCATCATATATCATACCTTTTATTAACCTCTTTTTCTTCGTTTCACGTCGAGAAATGAATTAATTCGACGACCTAAAGCAGATTTTGTATCACGTTGTAGGTGTTTCCAATACATTTTGACATATTTCACGCATTTCAAGGCCAGAGAATATGAGAACGTGCTTCGAGCTGATTAGGAAATCGACACCAGCTGTCAATCTCGTGCGATGAGTTACTACGTAATGTTTACTGTCGGTAGTTTTGAAAACAAATATAGCATTTGAAGAAAAAATGAAGGAATCCTTTAATGGTAAAATGGAATAGCTCTCAACCACTTTCCTTTTGGTCTTGTACTTACACAGATAAATACAGAAATTAGATATTTACATCGAATACTTCGTCATATTTCGTTCCCCAGTCAAGGAATTTCATTATTAAGTTGATCGTCGCAAAGAATTCAGTGTCAGCTTTCATGTCTTAATAAAGAGTATCAATTACAATTAGGCATAAAGTTTGTAATACATTCCTTTTTGCTAGTTTCTATCTAGAATATGTAGCATTTTTTACGAACTATGTCAATCTGGGTCGTATTTCAAACTGAAATTATTGAATGGAATTGAAACCCGTGACAAATTACACTTCAAATTTTCAAACCAATAATGTACTTTAATTCAAACTGCCGTTATTAACGGCTAGGCTGACATCCGTGATCCATGCCAGGCTAGTCAGTAACGACTATTGTGTCCGTTTATCCATTCCCAACTCTCGTGCTAACTCCATTGATAAATTTTAGTGTTTTTCATTGATAAAATATCCCGTTTTAGGTCAAACGTAGGGCAATGCGAAATTCTCCAGATTCCGTTACATTAGAAAAGTGTTTAAAATCGGGACACAAAGAGACGCGAGCCGTCGGGGCCCCTACCTGTGTGGGACGGATTCCAAGACGACAGGTGCGCGCTACAGGTAGTTTAAATGCCGTCTAAGTCTACTTTCTGTCCTTTTTGTGGACAGGTAGCTGGTTCAAGGCCAGACGGACAGAATGACAGTAAGATTATAGAGGGAAATGGAAAGACTACCTGTAGCTTCCGGTCGTCCAGGTGCTATTGTTGTACGACAGGGTCCGAAGCGACCGACCAACAAAATCGCACCGTAATTGTTCCAGTAAATATCGGTCAATTTGTTTCTAATAATTTTGAGAAATATTTTGAATGATTGGAAGATAAAGAAAGAATACTATTTAGTAAGTTCAGAACAAATAATCATAAATTTATTTATTATGATGAATTCCATTATTTGTTAGTATGGCCATTCTTGACTAATGAAAGAAAATTATTTCTAAGAAAATATTATTATACCCGTCCAAATACCACAAGTTTTTGTGTCTTATGAATAGTTGAAAAGTTGAAAATAAAGTTATTTTCAAATGAATACAAACAGATAACAACAGTCGTGACGTCAGGAATTTTAGAGTAATCAATAAAAAACCCACCTGTAATTAGTTTGGTATTTCACCCATGAAGTTGCTTTTATATTAGAATTTTAATGACCAAAATAGTAAAATTATCAAACCGCGTTATTAAGATAAGACAACAAATAATTAAAGGAAGATTTAATTACACAACGCGCTAGGTAGGCAAATCTTGTATAGAAATTAATTACCGTAAAAATTGCATCTTTAACTTCGTAACCTTGTGTAGAACAAAAAGGAGACGTTACAAAACGTATCTCTTTTAAATTTGATGACGATATTCTTGAAGAGAAGCGAGACGCAGGATAATACGAAGCTAATTGAAGTGTCCGATATAAACTTTAACTCACTCAACCTTTCCTCCTTCCAAAAGTTTACCACTATCATGGCATGTTACTCCGATTTGTTTTATCTGTGTGTTAATTAGATGAACGAAGAAGTATCATAGGCGGTTTATTTGGCGGGAAATTAATCGGTGATTTATATAAACCCTTAACAGATGTTGTCTTAATCGTCAAGTATCCATATCTCTACGACTCCGTTTATCAGGAGTTATCAGGACACAAAACAGTCATCAATCACATCATATCATCTTACTTTCAATGCCGTCTTCTACAGTTGGTTTGATTGGTTAACTAATTCTGAATTTCAGTTTCCTCACTTCAACTTTATATTCATGATAATACAATTTCTTAATTCAATTTGCAAATATTTCTTTACCAAAGAGTGATTTACGGTTAAATTAATTTTAATGGGTTATCGACTTAACGATCCTAACATTGCATTTTAATATAGATAGTTTGCTGTCCTTTTATTAAATCAAGGCCAGGCGTCCTTTAACACACTTCAATTCTTACTGGCGCGGCTGAAGTTTTAAAAAGTCTGACTGCAATATTACAGAGTCAATGCCGAAGAAAGACATCGCGTGGTTTCATGTCTTATTTTATTACTAACTTGGCCAAATTACCGTTACGGTCGATACAATTTTTCGTACATATGTTTCGAAGTAACAATACATTTAAATGTTTGGTAAAGTTTTTAAACATAAAAAACCTAATTATCCGACTTCGTGACAAAGAAAATACGTTATAGAAAAACATTTTCAAATGTTTAAAATCGAACTTCAATTTTGAACGTAACACCTGTCGCGTCCGTTTTCCGGTTGACAATTAGAATGGGTAACTTCCTGTTATTTCAAATTTAAATGCTGACCGGGGCCCTTCACAACTCGCACACCCAGGAATATCTAGGCGACGTGCCCAGAGTACTGATAGAATCAGATCAACTGACGGGATATTTATTCCACTTCTAAACCTTTAATTAAAAGCGTTCCCACTGTGAACTCTTGACATAATTGGAATAGTGTCGTTACAATTACATAATGAAAATATTTGATGCTGTTAAGACCACATACAAACTTTTAACGGTTTACTTTTGGATTTTCTTAAGAAAAGTAGTTAAGAAAAATTAATTTCATTCCACGAATTCGGTATATAATATGCGCTGGTTTTAATAACCTCATTTTTTTCGACGACATGTCGAAATTATTGAACGACAAATTCACCATGAACGTTGGTTATAAAATGAGTTATGGTTTTATTACATTAATGATAATAAGTTTGATATGCATAGTTTGTCACAGCTGTCTAAGTTTGAGTGAGAAAGGGTAATAATATATTTAGAGACGATTGTCATATCAGATGCTACTCACATCAGGATCCCCGGGTCAATCTTGTCTCGACTAATAACCAACAAGTCTCCCAAATTACCCCTATATACGTGTAGATAAACAAGGAATACGGGCAAAACAATTTTCACTTGTAAGCACGTGATACGGAACACTTTCACCTTTCGTCAAAGCATTGTGTGAAGGAGTTGTTTTTAACCAGCGGCCCCAAATCCGTCATATCTTTTACTCAAAAAAAAACAACATATTACCTCCCGACGTTTAGAGCTAGTAGGCATACTATTTACGATGGCTTAATTGGCCCGTGAAACTTCAAAAGAAAGCCGACAAAGACGAGTTTATCGCTCCTTAATGCAGAAACTTATTGACCGTATGTTTTTATGAAAGAGATATCAAACATTTGGCCTTGAGCTATTAAAACATACGAAAGATTCGGATTTAATGGGTTTTTAATCCGCTAGGGGGCAGGGTATCCTTTACTCCTGACGGATTAATTATCTGCGTCATAGATACGATATACAACATTAATTTTCCATTGTTAAATCGATAATGCTTTTTTATGTAAGCAATTACTCCACCATACAAATAAAAATTTGTTCTGTTACCATCCTTTTGAGCTCAAGGGGACGGGACGAACTTGATGGCGTGTGACAAATGTTTTTTCTAATAAAGACTATGAAATGTTAGAATGAAGGTATTTACAAAGAAGAGGAACTGTTGATATTGATATGCAATGTATGGTATCAATATTGTTTTAACACTGTAGTCAGATCATAAAGATAAGGATAGGAATAAAACCAATCATCCTACCGCCTCCAATAACAGTACTAGTTTCCATATTTATTTATCTATTTTTATTTTTTTAAATTAATTTATTTATTTAATCATTTATTTATTTATTACTGGACGGTGATACATTCATATTTCAATTGTGAATATATGTCAACTTTGCCCGTGTTGGGTTCTATCCTTCTCCCCTGGTCCGTATTCTATAGGGGACATTTCAAGAGGGTGAAATGCAAACAACCGAGCAACTACGTCCTGAATTTCACAAGATTTAAGTAGACATTTTTCATCGAATTGTTACACGCAGTTTTAGTATAACTTTCATCATGATATATGTATAGGTAAGTATTGAAAAGTGAAATTTATTCATTTGAAACTTCATTGGAAGCCCGACCGTGAAAGGGGTGGGTACTTCTCGAAAATTCAGATGTATTTTATAGAATAGAAGTTCTTATAATACAACCAGTAGAAGATTAAAGTTTGACGATTCGCTAAGTACAAGATCACCTTCATCAGACAAATGACAAAACAATTATTAAACAAGGATATATAATGAGGTAACACATATAGTCATGTGTATGATAAATGGGCCAGAATTCATTAAATAAACCAGTTTATGCCAATATTTTACGAATATCTTACGTTGTGAAATTATGTCAACAGATGGGATATAAACAGCAGGCCAATATTTAGAATTTTAAATTGTTTTCATCCTTTCAAAAACAAATTTAGTTTTGAAACAATATTTTGATATTTACTGTATACACAAGATACAAAATACACTCAAATGCTTGATAGTGTTAACATACAACTGTCAAAATAATTTGTGGAACAAAAGAGCAAGAAAACTAGTAGAAGTTGAAATAATTTCTTACAATTGTTTCTTACATTCAACATTAAACTTGAACCAATATAACATGAATTTCAAAGCGCATTTGTTTCTGCCGCACTCGTGTTACGATATCACTGCTGCAGAAAGTTTAGGAATAACTTGTAGAGATTATAGGGATTGGGGTTGTCAGTACTACCGTAGTGTACTTCGTCGCCGCCATCTTGAAATGTCCCCTCCGGACCATGCACACAGTGATTTTTACCTTTGAGAAATATTGGTATCATCATCACTAAGATAAGTTTAAATTCAGTCTCCTTTGTTAAAGTCTGTTGCCTAGACACGAATCGAATTTCAACAAACAATTTTGTATCAAACAAGTGACCTACATATTTGGATTCCTTGCATTTTAGTAGTACTTCAATGTAAAGTTGGGTTAGCATCGAGGCGTTATACAAACAAAACCATCTCATTGAAAATACGGAATGTTACAAAAAAAAAGAAAAACGCTCTTTTATTTTCGCGTTACAGTCTAGTCGAATTTACATAGCATTGATTGTTGCCTGTCATTTTCGCGCCAATTTGATATCATTTTAGCAACCTCTAGCCTTTTTATCACATTAAGACTCCTGGAGTGCTGTCTCGTAATACTGCCATGCGACAAAGCCTTTGTTACGGCACAAAATGGCCCACGAAATGTTAATTTAATGTTACGCAATTGTTCTTATTGAAAAGGGAAAATTCGCGGAAAAATATAAATAAAGAAGAAAGACCATTTTGTGTCAATTTGGCTGACCTTTATTGAGCCTGGGGCCTCTGTTGATTTTCTTCTTTGCACGAAAGAACGAAAGCTATCTGATCTAGACTCGAATGAAAGTTTTACAATTAAAGTTCAGCGAAGCGTGACGACATAGCGGGTTGCAGAGGGACTGGGAGCATGAAGGTACCGCTAGCCTACCGTTAGTCACTATACTAGCCTACAGATATCCTGGTCAGTGTATCTGATCATCATACAGATAACACAGTTATGTTAATGGTATATATTGACTTAGAGTATATGTCTATTTTCTTAACGCGTCAATATTGCGAGTTTTCATCCTTTCATCATCATTCCAATGATAAATATTGATTTTTGCGGATAATTATCGGTTTTCACTGCACATGTGTCGATTTTCTTCCACGACAAATCAATACTTACAAAATCAGATGTCTTTGTTAACGTTAAAAGTGACATGAAGAGTTCCAGTCTGTTAGATAGCAATCTTCATTAAACTTGAAAGAAAAAGAAACATTTCTAATAAAGACAATCTTATTTTTTACAGTTGTATCACTTCACGATTTCCAGTCTTTGATATTCATGATTTTACAATCATATCAAATTTTAAAGCAAATATAATTTTTTAGATCAAAGCTGGAGGAAAATGTCTTTTCAAGATATTTGATACTTAGCTAAAATTGGTTTGTTATCCAAGACCGAGTCCTTTATCGATATTAAGGTCTGTGTTTGACAGTAACCTATATCAGTCGTGTTAATTCAGACATGTCATATTGACTTCAATATTTGCTGAATACAGAATGCTTAGGATGAAAAGGTGACACCTTAAAACTAATCCCATTTAACTTTGACACCAATCTGTTCCCCAAAGTATCTCCGAAATCAGCTCAGAAACCCTGTGAGAGAAGTCTAGAACTTAATTATATAAAGTCTATAATACATAAATTCTCAACACAATTGAGGAGCTCGTTTTCTAGACTGATAAATTTCACAGTTTTGTAAACAGTTAAACCAGGTAAATATATTATCTCTAGATCGACAAAACAAATCCCCAAGTTTTATCTGAAATAATTCCTGGAGTTTGTGAGCGATCCACGGAACCAATAGATATTTGAGGTGACTATATATCTAGGGGATACCAGCTCCGACATACTACAGTAATCACGTCGACACCTATTCAGGCCTTAGAAGATCCAGTAGATTAGTACAGTAAATTTCGCCTGTTTGTGTTTTGTTTGGTCAAAGCTTATCTTAATTCAACAAAGTCTCGGCTTTACTTATGATACCTGATGTATCAACCCGCGCGCTTGTTTATAAAGATGACATGGTGGGGGTGCGGTGAGGTGGGAGCGTCAACACGTTAAACATAGACACAAAATGCTATCCCGGTAACCCCTCTTTTGGCAGCTCAAGTCAAGTCAAGTATTTTATTCCTAAAGTCTTTTGACTTATCAGAAGCAAATATTGCATTCATATTACATTAAAATACACAGAGCAGCTGGATTGAATGTGTTATAAGATATAGTTATTCCTTCTGCCCCTCCCCCTCCTCCCCATGGAGAAAAGCAGTGTAATAAGTTGAATTAGATACCCCCACCCCAATCCCCCTCCCCAATGGAGAAAAGAAGGGTAAGAAGTTGAATTATATACCCTGTTGTTGCCATAAAATTCTAAAATCACCAGTCTCCATGACCGTCCCCTCCCATGCTAAAGTTGTTGGGGTCGCATCAAATAACAGCCCACGTGGTACACACCTGTCTCGTTCCCTCCCCTACAGGGCCTTTATGATGCCGGTGTATCTTGTCAAACAAACATTGATTAGTGTCTAATGATAATCATGTCGTATGTTTTATCCAATATCTGTACAGGTAGTCAGTGATTACAGGTAAATTACCCATAATATTGGGCTTTATACCTATTTATTACTAATTTACTAGCGCTATAAATACCTGTCATGTCCCTCCAGTCACCCCTAAATTCTACAATCTCACAGCGGATGATTCGTGTCCAACAATACCTGCCCGGGGGGTCACGATCCGATATAGATACACCTGTTATTATAAATAACCCAGTTTTTTTCTCAGAAGAAGCCACGTACTAAAAATAAAGGCCAGTGACTAAAACAAGTGTATTGGCACGTTCTCTCGTGCACCTGTTCTATATGTCAATTACAATAGTTCAACATCGCACCATATGGTCTCCTTCCGGCACTCAAAAGTGAAAATCACTCCATACACACAAACAGTCTGATTACAGGTAAAATCACGAGCAAATGATTTTAAGTTAGCCAATTAATCCACGAATTTTAAATAAACGGTATATTCATATTTTATAAGAAATCGTTGTACAGTTCGGGTACTTGTTTTTAGTCACAGCAGCTGGCTAATGGAAACAAAAGGAGTGAAAAAAATCATAAAAGAGGGATGTAAAACAATATTCATTCTTAAGCGTCAGAGACCCAGGCCTGTTAATGTCTCTCTATGAATTATTCAGTATTATTTCTAAGGTGTTTTATCAAGGAGACGAATCTTGCCGCTCTTGTAATTTTAATATTCATATTCTATCGGTTTGTTTCCCGCTCAATTGCTCATATTAATATATCGATCCAGTTGTATTTGAAATCATACTGTATACATAAAACCAGACCGAGACCAAAACATTCTAAACTTACACCAAATATCCACATATATATTTGTAAATCTACAGTATTTTAATCTCTTTCCAAAATTACTCAATACAATAATATAAAAAGGAAATTTATCCCGCTACTAGCTCAGTTTTCATGAATAGAGCGATTGCCGTTTTCCCCCTTTTCGCTGTAAAATAACGAGACAGGGATGATGACAATAAAGTCTTTAAGACTAAAATATACAACTATGGTGAATTAATATATAAACGACCCTGACAAAGGCGTTTATTAATGCTGAACAACTCTGAACGTGTAAGAGAACCCAATCTAGTGACAACATATATTTGTCACATCAAACAATAAGCTTATTTACATGTAGGTGTAATAACTTTACGCGTGCATGCTAAAATTCCCTACCCCTCAGACTTGCCCCTTTTCAACACATTTATCTATTTAACCAGACCAAGGGTGCTATTTGCAGACAGGTGAGCTCTCCTATGGAACCCCTGTTGCAATTGTAGACAGGTAGGCGATCAATCGCCTCCATTAATTAAGGTACTGTCCAGGTACGCCAATTGTTCTTTAAAGAAAACGGAGAGGTGTGTGTCATGTGACTCACACCTAATCGGAAAGCCGATTGTGTCCTTAACGGTTTTTTTGGCCCAACATAACACCTCGTTTCATTCAATTGTGACCACAAAGCTGAATCGTGGATTTCTCGGTGGTTTGGAGGATTATGATGACGTAATCTGAAGGTTCCTAACATATGTAGAAGTGTTTTCTACAGGCCAGTTATACTGCTGAATGGAGCAGGTGCCCCGAAGTAGAAAATTATATATACATACGTAGACTGAACAGATCTTTATATAATTATTTAGACAAATATATACTTATTTAATGTAAAAAATCTTCTCTAATCCTCTTGGCGATGTCAAACTTCCTTCAATGAGAAATGGAGACTTAAAACCCCGATAACGTAAAAAAAACCTTCCTACTTTTGACACTACAAAATTTGGCAAATTCTGTAAGAATTTCTATTGATCTGTAAAAAAATTGCTTTAAAACTTTCAAAAAATATTAACTGTTAATTATAAATGTCCTTTAAATAGAATGAATAATTATTTTACATTTCATATATTGAAAATAAGTACATTTCTTTCCATTAAAAACATTGTAAGTAAAACCAATACATTTCATATCATATATGAAAAGATGTATTTTATATCATTAATATCTTCTTTTTTTCAATCTACGTCCTTCAAATATTAACTAAATACGACAACATTTAACACACAGCAGATGTCGTTAAAACCTCATATTTAGGCGCTCTATGTTAACTACTGATTGATTTTGACTCTGAAGCCCTAAAAAATCGATGACACAGCTGTCAACTTTGTGTACCGTACGCACACGTGTGTATCAGATATCCACACATTACACACTCAATTACTATAACTGACAGCAGTTATTGTAGCAAAAACGAGTCACTGTAAAAAGGAGAGTCAAAAACACGCCAAATAAATGCTAGAAAATCTTAATTCGAAAATATGTTTGAATGTATCCGCAGCTGAGACGTCCATGGCTATATTGATTCTGTATCCTCATCGGCGGGAGACTGAGAGTCGGCAAATATCGACCGGTCTATATTTCAAAATATGGACAATGGGACAAGAAAACATGAAAAATCCCCATCTTAGAAAACATGAACATCTTCAAGTTTTCACAGAAGTGACATGTGTATAACGATGTAATAGATATCGCGTGTATATATTTTACCTGTAAACATAAGAGGTCAACTTTCCACTCGGCTGATTCGCCGTTTATACACCTTGACTTACCTGTACAAGTGTCATCAATATTCTCTTTGTTATCATCTTGTAATACTTCTTCATTATCTAGGTCTTGATACAGAGTGTAATTCTCATCTCCAGCACGACGGACAAGAAATGTCCTGGGCATCTTGACCACTGTGTGACCACTGACTTCGCTTTCACGTCTTGTGAGTGTTTCACGGAAAGCTAACTGTGTTTACTTGTTTGTATTCAGCGCCGTTTCGGGCACTGAACGGACTGCGCATGCGTCGCATGAATCAAGCTGTGAGCAAACAAATTGCTCGAGCCTATTTAAATAACAATAAAGATAACGTTATAATGGCGATAAAGTAACGACTCCGCTAGCTGTCAGATGTTCAGCGTGAAAACCGTTGAAGAGACATAAAGCAGAAGAATGATGGGTAAATACTCAGGCGGGTTTCTAATTGTTACGAATTCACGTTCTTTAGAAAGGCCTGTTTGGTTAACTCGATAACAGTGTTTGTTTGCATCCTGACACGGGCAGTCATTGGGAAAACAAAGTTACAAATTTGTCAATAAAACTATTGACTTTGTTTACAGTAAATTACTGCGGAAGAGGAAATACGGCTAAAATTAATTGCAGTATCATCCGAAGTCGAATTGACATCATCTGCCATTAACAGATAAAACCAGGGCCAATTATAATTGGGAATTCGGAGACGGGACATCTTACTTCTTTGTTGATTATACATCAAAGAATTAAAACGAAATACTTGTAACACGAACTCTAAAAATATTTGCAAATTTTGTAAAGTGTTATGTACTTTTACTAGCGTTGTTCATTGTAGGAGAGGCCGATTTACAAGAAATTAATTAAATTCTCTCTCTCTTCGCATAATTATTGTATTTAAACATGTCGTCTTGTCTTGTTAATATGTATTTTGTCAAACTTTATAGGAAAGGACTTAATATAAGTTAGAGAACTTGTGCCCAATCCTACCTGTATATTTGATACCAATAAAATATGTTTGAATAAAGAAAAAACACGGATTTAGATATAGATCTAAGACTGCACATGTAATAATGATTGTTTTTCTGTGTGAAAATGTTACTCTTTTTTAATTTATGTCATAAATTAATTGTACAAAGTTGAGTAGATTTTTGGTTTCAATATCAGAAACAAATATTCAACATTGAGCAAATATGTGAGTGCCATGAAAACGCCAAGTCTGTATAATATTAATCATAAATAGTATATTCCAGGAAAAACCAAACAATATTTGTGGAATAAATATGAGTCAGAAATTCCTCACCGTCACTAACAATAGACCGCCATTTAATCAATTTGGCTATTGTTGAATGTTATCACCTATTTTTATGTATAATAGCTGATCTTAAGAAATAACGATAATGACATCCATTGGTAGTTTTTTTACAGCAATACATAATTTTGTTTAACTGTTAATTTCAACGTATAGGCAGAAAGTCTCATGGAATTAAAGAGCAAATGGGACTCTGAAAAATATATATTTTCGAGGTAACCCAAAGTATTTGTCAGGGTAAAAACCGGAAAACTACATCAAACATACTGAAAAAATGGATTTTATTGTCCTTATTTGTCTCAAGACATGAAACGGAGAATAATGTGCACAACAATTCTATATACTTTACATATAAATGATGAGGTGATTGTTTTGAGGTGGTGCTATATGGAGACAAAACCACTAAGGTACTTTATCATAATTCCAATCATTGACCATTCCAGAGAAATTCGAACAGTAATTAATTTAATTTGGCAAGAACTTTTCCGGGAGGATTAGGAAGAGTTATAGATAAATAATTGAACTGGGAAATTAGAAGTGACTTAATTATGTTAATTCTACCAATAGGATTAAAATTCCGTCTTTGCCACATATCAATAATCAAAAATATCTTTGATAAGTGTAGGTGATATGGTTTTGTATTTGTGTGTGTGAGTATTTTGTTAAGTACACGTAAGTTTGCTATGTGAGTGTAAGTGGGTGTGAATTTTGATGAGTGAGTTTGTGTGCAGGAAGTAGTAGATACATGTGCATGATGATAAAGATGATGGTGATGATGATGATGATGATGCATGTACATGTGTAAGACATATTCAAGTCATAGCACACAAGTGTGAGAGTGCGTGTGTATGTTTTTGTGTGGATTCTCTTGTATATTGTGTAATATGTAAAAAATTGTCGAAAAATAAATTACAAAATAATAATAATGATAATTGCAATCTTTAGATTTAAATCTATTGGTACGAAGTTAACAAGTAAAACGAAAGACATAGTTTCCTCGCGGCTGATTTATTTATTGTCGCTATGTGGTATTTTGTATTAGAAATATTTCAAGTGAAAAAAAATCTTTCTTTATTGAAAGTCTATTAAGTTAGGATAAATAACACAAATTAAAAGTCTTAAACACCCCTTTTCTTGATCTTTTATAAATTGATTTAAATACTCATTTTTTCGGGAGATATTTTTTACAGAATCGTAGCACATGCTTAGATCGATATCGAAAGCGAGAATTCAAACAGAAAAAATAAATCTTTGCTGATTTCAATCTGAGATTCATTGGAAATCCGAAACAAAACGATGGTTTTCCTGAAAACTTACAAGTGTGTCGTATAAAATGTAAGTGTTTAATTATTTAAATCATTCTAAGCCATTTGTAAATTGTATTAAACTTCGATTTTTAATTAAAACACAGAAATTGTGATGTTCGATTTTTAAAGAATATACAAAATTTTACACAAATGTTTAACATTGATTTGGGTTACATAGGAACAAGTAGACTGAGAGAAATGACTGCTTCAGATTCTCAATTACGATCAGCATCAGTTTCGGATTAAGTCAATGTTCGAGCTCGTTTGTACCTTTCCCATAGATGTTGATGTTCAATATTCTTGGCTTGAGATTTCCAATCATGATTACGTCATCCTGAGATTTTGCAGTTGGACGCTTCCACGTAAATAGATAGTTGATAGAATTTTTCCAGTTTTTGTTTTGTTTCGATTTTTTTTTAAGTTGGTGTCTTGGAGAAAGCAAACTTCGATTTTCTGATGTGATGTCAGGGATGGGGTTAATCAGGGGTTTTCTGACTTAGTGTTAGGGGCGGGACTGATTATAGTTCCAGATTTGGTGTTAGGGACGGGGCGGATTATAGTTCCAGATTTGGTGTTAGCGACGGGGCGGATTATAGTTCCAGATTTGGTGTTAGGGATGGGGCGGATTATAGTTCCAGATTTGGTGTTAGGGACGGGGCGGATTATAGTTCCAGATTTGGTGTTAGGGACGGGACTGATTATAGTTCCAGATTTGGTGTTAGGGGCGGGGCGGATTATAGTTCCAGATTTGGTGTTAGGGATGGGGCGGATTATAGTTCCAGATTTGGTGTTAGGGACGGGGCGGATTATAGTTCCAGATTTGGTGTTAGGGACGGGGCGGATTATAGTTCCAGATTTGGTGTTAGGGGCGGATTATAGTTCGGGGCGGGGCGGATTATAGTTCCAGATTTGGTGTTAGGGACGGGGCGGGTGTTAGGGACGTTATAGTTCCAGATTTGGTGTTAGGGACGGGGCGGATTATAGTTCCAGATTTGGTGTTAGGGACGGGGCGGATTATAGTTCCAGATTTGGTGTTAGGGACGGGGCGGATTATAGTTCCAGATTTGGTGTTAGGGACGGGGCGGATTATAGTTCCAGATTTGGTGTTAGGGACGGGACTGATTATAGTTCCAGATTTGGTGTTAGGGACGGGGCGGATTATAGTTCCAGATTTGGTGTTAGGGACGGGTCTGATTATAGTTCCAGATTTGGTTTTAGTTACGGGGCGGATTATAGTTCCAGATTTGGTGTTAGGGACGGGGCGGATTATAGTTCCAGATTTGGTGTTAGGGACGGGGCGGATTATAGATCCAGATATGGTGTTAGGGAACGGGGCGGATTATAGTTCCAGATTTGGTGTTAGGGACGGGGCGGATTATAGTTCCAGATTTGGTGTTAGGGACGGGGCGGATTATAGTTCCAGATTTGGTGTTAGGGACGGGGCGGATTATAGTTCCAGATTTGGTGTTAGGGACGGGGCGGATTATAGTTCCAGATTTGGTGTTAGGGACGGGGCGGATTATAGTTCCAGATTTGGTGTTAGGGACGGGGCGGATTATAGTTCCAGATTTGGTGTTAGGGACCAGATTTGGTGTTAGGGACGGGGCGGATTATAGTTCCAGATTTGGTGTTAGGGACGGGGCGGATTATAGTTCCAGATTTGGTGTTAGGGACGGGGCGGATTATAGTTCCAGATTTGGTGTTAGGGACGGGGCGGATTATAGTTCCAGATTTGGTGTTAGGGACGGGGCGGATTATAGTTCCAGATTTGGTGTTAGGGACGGGGCGGATTATAGTTCCAGATTTGGTGTTAGGGACGGGGCGGATTATAATTCCAGATTTGGTGTTAGGGACGGGACTGATTATAGTTCCAGATTTGGTATTAGAAACGGGGCGAATTATAGTTCCAGATTTGGTGTTAGGGACGGGGCGGATTATAGTTCCAGATTTGGTGTTAGGGACGGGGCGGATTATAGTTCCAGATTTGGTGTTAGGGACGGGGCGGATTATAGTTCCAGATTTGGTGTTAGGGACGGGGCGGATTATAGTTCCAGATTTGGTGTTAGGCACGGGGCGGATTATAGTTCCAGATTTGGTGTTAGGGACGGGGCGGATTATAGTTCCAGATTTGGTGTATAGTTCCAGATTTGGTGTTAGGGATGGGGCGGATTATATTTCCAGATTTGGTGTTAGGGACGGGGCGGATTATAGTTCCAGATTTGGTGTTAGGGACGGGGCGGATTATAGTTCCAGATTTGGTGTTAGGGACGGGGCGGATTATAGTTCCAGATTTGGTGTTAGGGACGGGGCGGATTATAGTTCCAGATTTGGTGTTAGGGACGGGGCGGATTATAGTTCCAGATTTGGTGTTAGGGGAGGGGCGGATTATAGTTCCAGATTTGGTGTTAGGGACGGGGCGGATTATAGTTCCAGATTTGGTGTTAGGGCTGGGGCGGATTATAGTTCCAGATTTGGTGTTAGGGACGGGGCGGATTATAGTTCCAGATTTGGTGTTAGGGACGGGGCGGATTATAGTTCCAGATTTGGTGTTAGGGACGGGGCGGATTATAGTTCCAGATTTGGTGTTAGGGACGGGGCGGATTATAGTTCCAGATTTGGTGTTAGGGACGGGGCGGATTATAGTTCCAGATTTGGTGTTAGGGACGGGGCGGATTATAGTTCCAGATTTGGTGTTAGGGACGGGGCGGATTATAGTTCCAGATTTGGTGTTAGGGACGGGGCGGATTATAGTTCCAGATTTGGTGTTAGGGACGGGGCGGATTATATTTCCAGATTTGGTGTTAGGGACGGGGCGGATTATAGTTCCAGATTTGGTGTTAGGGACGGGGCGGATTATAGTTCCAGATTTGGTGTTAGGGACGGGGCGTGATTATAGTTCCAGATTTGGTGTTAGGGCCGGGGCGGATTATAGTTCCAGATTTGGTGTTAGGGACGGGGCGGATTATAGTTCCAGATTTGGTGTTAGGGACGGGGCGGATTATAGTTCCAGATTTGGTGTTAGGGACGGGGCGGATTATAGTTCCAGATTTGGTGTTAGGGACGGGGCGGATTATAGTTCCAGATTTGGTGTTAGGGACGGGTGTTAGGGACGCGGATTATAGTTCCAGATTTGGTGTTAGGGACGGGGCGGATTATAGTTCCAGATTTGGTGTTAGGGACGGGGCGGATTATAGTTCCAGATTTGGTGTTAGGGACGGGGCGGATTATAGTTCCAGATTTGGTGTTAGGGACGGGGCGGATTATATTTCCAGATTTGGTGTTAGGGACGGGGCGGATTATAGTTCCAGATTTGGTGTTAGGGACGGGGCGGATTATAGTTCCAGATTTGGTGTTAGGGACGGGGCGGATTATAGTTCCAGATTTGGTGTTAGGGACGGGGCGGATTATAATTCCAGATTTGGTGTTAGGGACGGGGCGGATTATAGTTCCAGATTTGGTATTAGAAACGGGGCGAATTATAGTTCCAGATTTGGTGTTAGGGGAGGGGCGGATTATAGTTCCAGATTTGGTGTTAGGGACGGGGCGGATTATAGTTCCAGATATGGTGTTAGGGACGGGACTGATTATAGTTCCAGATTTGGTAGGGACGGGGCGGATTAGAGATTTGGTATTAGAAACGGGGCGAATTATAGTTCCAGATTTGGTGTTAGGGGAGGGGCGGATTATAGTTCCAGATTTGGTGTTAGGGACGGGGCGGATTATAATTCCAGATTTGGTGTTAGGGACGGGGCGGATTATAGTTCCAGATTTGGTGTTAGGGATGGGGCGGATTATAGTTCCAGATTTGGTGTTAGGGACGGGGCGGATTATAGTTCCAGATTTGGTGTTAGGGACGGGGCGGATTATAATTCCAGATTTGGTGTTAGGGACGGGGCGGATTATAGTTCCAGATTTGGTGTTAGGGACGGGGCGGATTATAGTTCCAGATTTGGTGTTAGGGACGGGGCGGATTATAGTTCCAGATTTGGTGTTAGGGACGGGACTGATTATAGTTCCAGATTTGGTGTTAGGGACGGGATTGATCAGGGATTCAGATTTTGTGCTTTTTGATGGTGTGTTCGAAATGGTATTTTACTTAAATGTTACAATTTGTTTAAAAACCTGTGCACATATCTTTTCGTTGAGTAATCGTAAGCATATCATGTTAATTTTCCAACCGTGCTAAAGTAGTAAGAGACAAGTAAAATAAGTCAGGTTTTTGTACTACATGGTTAAACCAACCACATTTTTATTAATGTGTCACAGTTTTTGGAAGAAATAATTGATCTGAACAGCTTTCATTTAGCCTTGTACAGCCAATCAGTCAGTTCCGTTACCCTTCAGTTTTATCTATCTGGTAAGTAAACCCAAAATTAGTCATATTCTGTTCACGCGATTAAGAATTTCTGTATAATTCATTGGCAGAAACAACCCATGATAAGAAAAGGTAGAGAAAGATGCGTCGATATTGTCCATATTGTAAATTAAAGGAAGTGGAAGATGAAAAGACTTTTCTTTTAATCATTCCGGAAGCGTATTTGTGCAACTTTAATTTTCTTGATTTTATATTTTACACACTTTAAACCTGTAACTTGTAAAAAATAAGTAAAATTTACAGATCAAAGTGTAAAAATTACAGATCAAAGTGTAAAATTTACAGATCAAAATGTAAAATTTACAGATCAAAATGTAAAAATTACAGATCAAAGTGTAAAATTTACAGATCAAAGTGTAAAAATTACAGATCAAAGTGTAAAATTTACAGATCAAAGTGTAAAATTTACAGATCAAAGTGTAAAAATTACAGATCAAAGTGTAAAATTTACAGATCAAAGTGTAAAAATTACAGATCAAAGTGAAAAATTTACAGATCAAAGTGTAAAAATTACAGATCAAAGTGTAAAACTTACAGATCAAAGTGTAAAAATTACAGATCAAAGTGTAAAATTTACAGATCAAAGTGTAAAAATTACAGATCAAAGTGAAAAATTTACAGATCAAAGTGTAAAAATTACAGATCAAAGTGTAAAATTTACAGATCAAAGTGTAAAAATTACAGATCAAAGTGAAAAATTTACAGTTTAAAATGGTAAATTTACAGATTTATGTGTAAAATTTACCGATTAATATGCGTAAAAAAAAAAGTTTGAAAGTTGCACTAATACCCTTCCGTAGATTCTATGTTGAAGTCCATGACCTAACACACACACAAATACAGTGTGTAGTGTGATGTAAAACAAATCCCGGAGAAAATCTATTAACAAAATACCGCCCGTCTTTATAGTTATAGATACATAAGTGTCTATGATATCTAGTTGCTTACGAACTTAAGGTTTATTTTCTTTCAGAGATAATTGTTGATCTGTATATACATATATAATCAAATATCTGTATTCATTTTTCGTAATATTATTTGTAGATAAATACATTTGTTATGAATATGGAGTACATGATTCAATGGACTATTTCAAGGGTTTTCATTTATTGTTCAGGGTTGGGATACTTATGGTTATTTAATTTGTTGCTTGGGACGGAGTCACTATAGAGTTAACTGATTTAGGGTCTGGAACGAGGGTAAACATCTTGGTTTTATAATCTGGTGTCTTGAACGAGGTTATACGTATTGGTTTTATAATCTGGTGTCTGGAACGATGGTATACATTTTGGTTTTATAATCTGGTGT
The DNA here is from genome assembly GCF_031769215.1 of Ylistrum balloti. Taxonomy (NCBI): domain Eukaryota; kingdom Metazoa; phylum Mollusca; class Bivalvia; order Pectinida; family Pectinidae; genus Ylistrum; species Ylistrum balloti. The sequence continues at coordinate 172,132 of NW_026781982.1, read as the reverse complement.
CTGGAACGAGGGTAAACATCTTGGTTTTATAATCTGGTGTCTGGAACGAGGGTATCCATCTTGGTTTTATAATCTGGTGTCTTGAACGAGGTTATACGTATTGGTTTTATAATCTGGTGTCTGGAACGAGGGTATACATCTTGGTTTTATAATCTGGTGTCTGGAACGAGGGTAAACATCTTGGTTTTATAATCTGGTGTCTGGAACGAGGGTATACATCTTGGTTTTATAATCTGGTGTCTGGAACGAGGGTAAACATCTTGGTTTTATAATCTGGTGTCTGGAACGAGGGTATACATCTTGGTTTTATAATCTGGTGTCTTGAACGAGGTTATACATCTTGGTTTTATAATCTGGTGTCTGGAACGAGGGTAAACATCTTGGTTTTATAATCTGGTGTCTGGAACGAGGGTATACATCTTGGTTTTATAATCTGGTGTCTTGAACGAGGTTATACGTATTGGTTTTATAATCTGGTGTCTGGAACGAGGGTATACATCTTGGTTTTATAATCTGGTGTCTGGAACGAGGGTAAACATCTTGGTTTTATAATCTGGTGTCTGGAACGAGGGTATACATCTTGGTTTTATAATCTGGTGTCTGGAACTAGGGTATACATCTTGGTTTTATAATCTGGTGTCTGGAACTAGGGTATACATTTTGGTTTTATAATCTGGTGTCTGGAACTAGGGTATACATTTTGGTTTCATAATCTGGTGTCTGGAACGAGGTTATACATATTGGTTTTATAATCTGGTGTCTGAACGAGGTTATACATCTTGGTTTTATAATCTGGTGTCTGGAACGAGGGTATACATCTTGGTTTTATAATCTGGTGTCTGGAACGAGGGTATACATCTTGGTTTTATAATCTGGTGTCTGGAACGAGGTTATACATCTTGGTTTTATAATCTGGTGTCTTGAACGAGGTTATACATCTTGGTTTTATAATCTGGTGTCTGGAACGAGGGTAAACATCTTGGTTTTATAATCTGGTGTCTGGGATGAGGGTTTTACAGGCAGGCAGGTAGGCGGGTCTTTCTTTTCCAGAACCTTTACAATAACTAACATACAAATATGGTTATGTTAAAAGCAAGGTGTTAGGGAAAATTCATGTTCCATACATAATGTAGGGGGCGCTACAGCTCGGTGGGTAGATCGTCGGTCCTATGAAACCTCGTGTTCAGATCCGTGATTCGCAGTCTCATTCCTTCTTGCAGCGGGTTTATTCGGTTTCTCGGGAAAAAGAGATCGGTCAGTGCTCTCGTGGTTGTATCCTCGGGTAAATAATTCAAATTGTTTTGACTGAATTGCGACGGTATATCATGTTGTTCCATGAGGCAGTCACCAGTCCGCAATGACTTTGTCTGTTCACGGGGCGATAGACACAGCAGACAAACAACTTCATCCTCAGTTGTATTGAAAGTGAGATGGATATTGGTGGGAAGATAAGTAAGGGTACCGACAGAGTACTGTTATAGCTATATTTAGTCTGCGAGGCAGTCACGACCGACTTTTTGGGGGCATTTTGTAATATAATCCCCCGTCACCAGTTCCCTGAAAACTTTTCCACCTGTGGACGGCATATTGAAAAGAAATATTACGGTACGATCATAACATGAAATGACATATATTGTGCAAATTTGATCTCATAACCAAGTTTTAATTGTTCTCATTTGCGGTCAAATGTAACGACTGTTCAAGTTCACTCTGATCTGCCAGAGTTACTTCCCTTCGCCTCGCTTTGTCAGTATATCAGCTGGATTGTGATAAACACTTGTCACCCTGTTGGGGACCGCGAATACAAAGTATTTGATCCCATTGGTTTATTTGATAAATTAAATGGACAATAACTCGTCAAGAGGAGATGTATATCATTTGACGAATAAAAAAAACATGATTGTGAGAAAGATCTTAAGAAGATTAATGTAAAAATATTGTTTTGAACAAATTCACAGCTTTATGGCCTTTGCAGAAGGAATGTGGAGGATGAATATCGTTATAATACAGGCTTGTGTGGACATACAGCTTTTTTAACTAAAACAAATGAAGAACACCATACCATATATCCTAAACTGATAAATTCAAAACGGTTATTCACTATGTAGATAGGTAAATCGGTTTGAACATTTCCTCGGGTCACCAGTTAAGAATACTCAAGACAATATGAGTGTAATGACATTTGGTATTATTACTATTGAGTACATTTCACCGTCAGTTTTATTAAGGAATAAAGCACCTTAATGAGACAATAAAACATAATACAATTGGAATTATGACACACACGGAAATGCTCCATTACAAATAAGTATTATTTACAAGTGAGACCTGTTGTTGTACACTATGGAAAACATCGATGAAATTAACGTTTTTTTATGGTTGATAATAACAAAGGTTTTAAGGTACTAGTTTTGTGTTCGAATATCCCCTATTAGAAAGTCCTATATTTTCTGTCGTGTATGTGACTAGCTCTCAGTTCCTTATAGATTGATTGCAATAGATATGCAGGATATCACACACTTTATTTAACATACGTACTTACAATGACCATCAGCTTATGTGAGCTACTATTGCGACAAACACGGGTTTGGGAACAACATACAAATATATTTAGAGTCAATAGAATATTGTTGAATAAATAAAAATAAATAAATAAATATTTGAATAAGACGTAGCTAAAATTATAACTGGTCCATCGGTCTGAAGCTTAAAAAAAATAAAGTACATTCATCTGAACTAGATACAAGTAAAATCTAAGTAAGAAGGATATACAGACCTTATAATTATTTATCCGTGCATATCAAAGTACATTTAACTGTGTAAAGTAAGAACATCTTTCACACTCCTTGGTGGTACTCCAATGTGGGGTATTATTCGTCAGTATATCTATTTTTATGTTGTTTTAATAAGGTGAGAAACTGGCTCGTGAAATGGATCAAAAACGTTATTTGTCAATGTTTCTGATACATCGTCCATTACTTTATAAGTCATTGTTATAATAGTAATCGTAATAGACTTTATTTCATGAGGATTTAAGAACCTGTTTAACCGAGGCTAATCTTCCACAGGGTCCTCTTGTTAGTAAAACATGGAACAGGTAAAAATACATGATTGTTCACAACATAATTATCAATTATGATACATTTATCACTGGCATATAATTAAGAATGTCACAGAATGCACACGAGTATGTGTGAATAGGTTTATCATTAAAGGACAATTTGTGTACCATACATACATACTTATATAGTAAAGTGTAAAAATTAACATAGTTATACGCTAACATAGCATAAAGTAAAACATTACTGGTACTGGAAAGAAAATCTCAAAATTAGTTTGTTAAGTTTTCAAATAATAGCACACTAGTTTTTGTTTGAACATATAAAAGATGCTTCAGTTTTGATTTCATTTGGAGGTTTGTTCTATTCCTGACAGAGATATTATATATATAAATGCTTCGAATAGTAAATTGTCATGTGATTTGGAACCAAAACCTTTTTACTAGATATCTGCCTTGTTGACCGCTGATGAACATTTCCAGCCAAAATGAGTCACTGAAACATATTGTGGTACATTGATACCTTTCTTTGTCATAATTGACTTTTTGAACTGAAACTATATTTGAATTGGCATCCATTTAAAGATTCTAAACATTTCTGCTGAAGGAGCATCATATGATTTGTCTAAAATCAATCTGGCGACACACTTCTGAACTTTTGACAGTTTGTCTAGAGAAGCTTATGTACTTCCAGATCAGACTGTATTACAGTACATGAAATGAGGAAAAACACAAGCACTGTTAAATTTCAAGCGGCCTTCTATTGGTAAAAATTGTTGAATACACCTTAGTAACCCTAAACCTTGGTTGATTTTGGAAACAACCGAGGAAATATGCGCTGACCATGATCAACGGTCATCAATTTTTGTTCTAAGTGATTTTTCACATTTCACCTGGGACACAGTTGCCTCCCTTAGTGAAAGATTGAGTATCCCAAGTTTCTGTTTGGAAGCAGTAGGAATACATTTAGTTTCATTTACATTAACTATCATTTTGTTATCATTACACCAGGGATCCATATTTTCAAGGTCTTTGTGTAGTTCACTTTGTGTATCAGATACAGATGATCCCGAGTTGGTTAAAGTGGAGTCTTTCTGTAGTTCACTTTGTGTATCAGGTACAGATGATCCCGAGTTGGTTAAAGTGGAGTCTTTCTGTAGTTTACTCTGTGTATCAGGTACAGATGATCCCGAGTTGGTTAAAGTGGAGTCTTTCTGTAGTTTACTCTGTGTATCAGGTACAGATGATCCCGAGTTGGTTAAAGTGGAGTCTTTCTGTAGTTTACTCTGTGTATCAGGTACAGATGATCCCGAGTTGGTTAAACTGGATTCTTTCTGTTGTTTACTCTGTGTATCAGATACAGATGATCCCGAGTTGGTTAAACTGGATTCTTTCTGTTGTTTACTCTGTGTATCAGGTACAGATGATCCCGAGTTGGTTAAACTGGATTCTTTCTGTTGTTTACTCTGTGTATCAGGTACAGATGATCCCGAGTTGGTTAAACTGGATTCTTTCTGTTGTTTACTCTGTGTATCAGGTACAGATGATCCCGAGTTGGTTAAACTGGAGTATTTCTGTAGTTTACTCTGTGAATCAGGTACAGATGATCCCGAGTTGGTTAAAGTGGAGTATTTCTGTAGTTTACTCTGTGAATCAGATACAGATGATCCCTAGTTGGTTAAAGTGGAGTCTTTCTGTTGTTTACTCTGTGTATAAGGTACAGATGATCCCGAGTTGGTTAAAGTGGAGTCTTTCTGTAGTTTACTCTGTGTATCGGGTACAGATGATCCCGAGTTGGTTAAAGTGGGGTCTTTCTGTTGTTTACTCTGTGTATCAGATACAGATGATCCCGAGTTGGTTAAAGTGAAAGCTTTCTGTAGTTTACTCTGTGTATTATGTAAAGATGATCCCGAGTTGGTTAAAGTGGAGTCTTTCTGTTGTTTACTCTGTGTATCAGGTACAGATGATCCCGAGTTGGTTAAAGTGGAGTCTTTCTGTTGTTTACTCTGTATATAAGGTACAGATGATCCCGAGTTGGTTAAAGTGGAGTATTTCTGTAGTTTACTCTGTGAATCAGGTACAGATGATCCCGAGTTGGTTAAAGTGGAGTCTTTCTGTTGTTTACTCTGTGTATCAGATACAGATGATCCCGAGTTGGTTAAAGTGGAGTCTTTCTGTTGTTTACTCTGTGTATCAGATACAGATGATCCCGAGTTGGTTAAACTGGATTCTTTCTGTTGTTTACTCTGTGTATCAGGTACAGATGATCCCGAGTTGGTTAAAGTGAAGCCATCGGCAGTCATGTCTGTTTCAGATTGAAAGTGTAATTTTAAATCATTAATTGAAAAGTAAAAACATCAAGGGACCCAGAATTGATCTTTGAGGTACCCCATAGGTAATTTTCTTTATAGTGGATATAATCCCTGCAAAAATTACTTTTTGTGACCTGTCATCAAGATATGAATCAAACCATGTAATGGTATTTGAATCACATTTGTATGTTTTTAGTTTCTCAAACACGGTTGGTAAAATAAAAAATCTAAGAAAATAACACTGTTTACAAGAAATTTATCAAAATCGTTTGTTCATGTATTAACTTTTTTTAAAAGGACTGTTTCACAACAATGCTTTTCATGAAAACTTATTGTGAAGATACAAGGAGGTCATGTGTATCTCAATATTGATAGAGCCATGTACATGTTGTTCTAATATTTTGGGTAAAATTGGTAATACAGGAAGAATAGCACTACAGTGCTAATGTTTGTCCTGTTTGTAATATGTGTCTTTAAATAAAACTTCTTGACTCTTGAGAGATATGTCTGTAATTACAAACTTCAGAGGTGCTTCCAGAAATGTACAAAGGAATTACCTTTTTTTCTCTATTTTATAGGAAAACAACCATTTCAAATCGTTGGATAGTTGGAATGGAAAAAGTACAATCCCCAACTAGATTAATATTTACAAAATTCTTCAAATTTTAAATTGAACAATTAGTATTTCTTAAACATGATGTTAGTTTTCCAGGAACTACTGTAAAATAACTGTTGAATTGATTTGCTATTCATTTTTATCATAGATATTTTCATTTTCTACCTAAATAATTATAGGCGTGGGAGATGATTTTTTACATGCAAGATCAGGAATACATTTCCAGAGATTACTAGGGTTATCCAAATTGTTTTCAATAACATTTTTACAATATGTGGCTTTTACCTCCCTAATCAACTTAGCAATATGGATACGATGTATTCTATATTTGTCAAGTTCAACGTCACGTTTTAATTTGTCTCTCAACTGCACACTTGATAAAATATCATCATCCAGCCATTCTGGTTGTTCTAACTGTTTTATTGGCTTTTCAAGGAAGCACAGGTGCATGTTTATCTACTACATTGAAAAATAATGTTATCCATGCGTTCAATTCATCGTTTACATACGAGAATGTTTCAATCACTGACCAGGGAACATGAGACAGTCGTCCAAACAGGTAATTTCTTCAAACTTTTTAAAAGACCTATACTTAATGCTATAGTGTGAAAAATTTCTCGGGAAAATTGACGGACGATGACGCCTCGGTATGTTGTGACATAAAAGAAGTCGAAAGAACGTCGGAATAATTTGGACAAATAATTGGAAAAGAGTTCCTTTTGAACCCCCCACCCAAAATGACTACCAGTAGGCTATAATAAGTATCTAAAAGAGTTTACTTTAAGGGGTACCAAGAAAAATTAGGACATGGTCTTAAAATTAACCCTTTCAGACACTTGTATTATATTTACCAGGTAGAATAACCCATTGGTAGCCACATTGGGTGGGGGTTCAAAAGGAACTCTTACCAATAATTGTTCGCAAAAACGAAAATGGAATAACTGATTTCAGTTGGTCTACGTCAACCCTTTCAAAACGCTTTCAGTACCCGTCTTATCATCGTCAGGTCTGTGACTACTTTCACTTTCCTTTTAAGATAATTTAGAGTAATCTCCCTTCACGGAAACAACCGAAATATGGCCGAGTTCACGGGGAGACGAGTAAAGATTCTGCTTGAGAATGGGACGGATTATGAGGGATTCGTACATTCAATGGACCAATCAATGGGCAAACTTACTCTTGAGAAAGGTATATTTTGTATTAAATACATTCTGTCTTTCGAAGACTTGTATCGATCAATCGAATACGCAAGTTGTTAACTCCCTTTGGAGAGTCGAGGAGTCTAGATTCTGCTGCTCGTCGTTATATTTTAAAATTTGGTGAACTTTCTGTTTGATAGAAAAAAGTTGGAATATAGTATAAAGTGCTTCATTGAGACCCACATTTTATTTTGTGTTTACATCAAAACATTGTCGAAACAGAGATATTTTTGAAGAATGTTAATGTTTCAGCTTTAAAAAACCCACGGAAAATGCATCTTTTCTTATATTAAATACTTATCATGCTTTTCTTCATCATAGATCGGAGTTTCACGATTCAGATAAGATCGTTACCAAGTGAACTTAAATATAGTCCCAAAAATTATTTATGTACATACTGTTGAAACTCATCTCAAAATCGCTTCAGTCAAAATTCTGTTTTAGTCAAAATAATTTCCAAGTCCCGATTTTTTTCCCTTCTATATCATGGTAATTTTGGATTGGATGACTCAAATTTCATGGAGTTGAAATTTCACTTGAGCGATTTTTCAGTCCCTAAAATGGTAAAGCAAAGAATAAGTCAATGTTTCGCCTTAAAATTAATTTTTGTCAAAATATTGGCATGTCTTCAAAAGAAATCAGTATACAGTCTATTACAGAGTAGAATGTCACCTGTGTACAAGCAGGGACGTATAATACATATGTATTATACGTCCCTGGTACAAGACATGGCTAATTATGGTATATCAGTACATTGTACACACATTTGGTGTCTGATGATTAATTACCAGATTAATTATCCAATTGAAAGTTTGCTTCTTACAAAACATAATTAGTGTCACAATCCTGTAGTAGTGACTTACCTGTATGTTAAACAAGTAGCATATTTACACAAGATGTGACAACAGTTATCTTGATTGCATGCATCTTTAAAAACCTAGAAACGAATCGTAAAACCAGTACAAACTTTTTGATGAAATCTGATCCCCACATTTCCAAGAGAAACATGCTCTTTGTGTTTGTTTACTGAAGGACTGCAATCTGGTACTTTGCTAGATTTAGTACTTGGACAATGCTATGCTCAATGCTCAAAATATTTTTTTCCATTGACAGAGTCTATATCAGTGCATGATTTGTTAAATCTAGACTAGTGCTTTTATGTAACCAATAAAAAAAACTCCAGTGCCACCTTTTTCATGTCTATTCATCAGATGGTGGACTATTCAAATCGCTCTGCATCTGTGGTCAGTTGTCCGTCAGTCTGTCCATCGTCCATCTGTTGTCCGTAAACAATATTTGTTGTAGCTATTCCTAGAAAAGTACAAGATGGATCTTTCTCTAATTGCAATTGTAGGTTCCCCTTGGTCCCTAGTTGTGCCCATGTAATTTTGAGACTGATCAATAAGACAAAAAGGCTGACAGGTGGCCATCTTGGATTTTCACTTTGAAAGATTGTTATTGCTATTTCTTGAGAAGTACTTGATGGATCTTTCTGAAATTTCATATGTAGGTTTCCCTTGGTACCTAGTTGTGCCCATTGGGTTAGAAACAGTCATCTTTGATTTTGACTTTGAAAGTTTGTAATCACTATATCTTGAGAACTACTGTATAGATCTTTCTCAAATTTCATGTATAGGGTTCTTTAGGTCCTTAGTTCTGTCTGTTTGAGTTTGGGACTGATCATAAAAACAAAATGGCTGACAGGCAGCCATCTTGGAATTTTGCGTAGTGAAGATTTTTATTGCTATTTCTTTAGAAGTACTAAATGGATATCTCTCAAATTTCATGTGTATGCTCCCTTTAGTCTCTGTTTGTGCTCGTTTCCTTTTAGGACTGCTGAGTAGAAACAAAATGGCTTCCAGGTGGCCAATTTGGATTTGGCAGGTAAAGTTCATCATCGCTACTTCTGCAATGGAATGTTCAAATGTCTTATCATTAAGAGCAAAAACAGAGAAAAGAAAAGAAGGTACAAAATTCCAACTTTCATGGAGCATATGAAGATCAAACAATGGTGGGTGCCAAGACCCTTCTGAGATCTCTTGTTTATGAGTTTTGGTTGTTACAATGTGTTACAAAAAAGAAAGAAAAATGGGTTGGTTGGCGACTCTAAAAAACAAAAATTTTTGATATGATAATGGTAATTTTTTATGCCATTATGAGGTCATCATGACCTAAAGCCATCGTGCTTCATCTGTTGTCCGCCGTGGGCCATGTATAAACTTTTGATATTTTAAACTTCTTCTCAAGTTCCACAAGTGGGATGAAATGATCCAAGTGTTGTTATTTTTGGGGTATGTCTGAAATCAAGATGGCCACCATCTTGAAAAACATATTCTAAACTTCTTCTACAGTTTCATTTGTGCCATTGAGCTAAACATTGGTGGGAATGTTAAGGAAAGGTAACCAACAAAGTGTTGTTATCTTTCGGCCTTGTCAAAACTTCCACATGGCAACCAGGGAGACCATTTTGTAACATGATTGTGAAATCATGGTTTTCCTGTGCAACATCTATTTCAAACTTTTCAAGTTTCACCAGTTGGATTGAGCTCCAACTTTACTGTCAAAAAAATGGATATTACTTGTTACAGTTACCTGCTCCTCACCAAAACTACCATCTGCATCATGGAAAACAGCTTTTTAGTGAAATTTCATGCGAAGTAGAAAAAAAAACCCTTCTCCCTGCTGAAGGCCTGTGGGCTTCTTGATTTTATTTTTATTTTTTCTTGTCATACAAATGTGACACTGGCTTTAACAAAACTAAACTTAATCATTAAATATGAATATCTTACTATAGAATATCTGTTTACACTGTAATACAGAGAAAGATAAAGGTGTTTTTTTTAATACTTGTAGATAATACTCAGTTTAAATGTTCACAAATATACATCTAAGTCCACAGTGCAAACTTACACAATCTGTTAAATGATGACAGGCTATGATAACATAAAGAAAAAATAGGTTAAGTGTTGTTTATAAGAACTCCAGATTATGTTACAACAAGCTTATAATGTGATGTGTTTGTATTGGTACTACTTTAAATGGACTTAATTAGGCACAATCAAATTATGTCGCGTTGTGACTTTTTGGAAAATTAGTACAATGATGAATTTATACATCCACAATTATTGTTTTATAATATAAACAACACTTAGAAAATAGATAAATTAATGCCAAAATATATTCATTGTGGTATTGTGTTCTTGATGAGTTGAATATTTATGGTTTTGAATATTTCATTTCAGTTATCATTCCGTCATCAGGGAGGAAGTTTCAAGGCCTGAAACATTTCTTCAGGGATGATATCGTTTCAGGTTGGTTTTATATTGAAAGGAAAATGAAGGATCAATAGAGGTTATCTCCCCTTACATTTCCAAATCAATTTTTTTGTATCAGTACATACTTAGTATACATACAATGGCTATTGATGATCATAGGTGCAAAGAGACACATATTTTATGTATCTACATGAATATTGATTATGGTTTTTAAAAATAGAATTTTTTTTAAAAACATCTGAATGTTGGACACAAGAAACAAATTTGTGTTGCTGATAAAAGTAAAATGGCTTCCTTTAGACAAGACATTCAGTTTGATGTTATTTTTCTCTTTATTTCCACCAATTATGAAGATTTTAACAACAGAATAACATATGCATCCTTTTCAATTGATAGCATAAGGTATTGACATCACACTATTGATAGCATGAGGTATTGACATCACACTATTGATAGCATGAGGTATTGACATCACACTATTGATAGCATGAGGTATTGACATCACACTATTGATAGCATGAGATATTGACATCACACTATTGATAACATGAGGTATTGACATCACACTATTGATAGTGGAGGTATTGACATCTCACTATTGTTAGTGGAGGTATTGACATCACACTATTGATAGTGGAGGTATTGACATCACACTATTGATAACATGAGGTATTGACATCACACTATAGATATTGGAGGTATTGACATCACACTATAGTTAGTGGAGGTATTGACATCACACTATTGATAACAGGATATATTGACACCACACTATAGATAGTTAAAGTATTGACATCACAATATAGATAGTGGAGGTATTTACATCAGTCTTTTGAAAGCATGAGGTATTGACATCACACTATATATAGTGGAGGTATTGACATCACACCTTTGAAAGCATGAGGTATTGACATCACACTATATATAGTGCAGGTATTGACATCAAACTATTGAAAGCGTGAGATATTGACATCACACTATTGATAGTATGAGATATTGACATCACACTATTGATAGTGGAGGTATTGACATCACACTATTGATAGCATGAAGTATTGACACCACAATATTGATAGCATGATATATTGACATCACACTATTGATAGTGGAGGTATTGACATCACACTATTGATAACATGAGGTATTGACATCACACTATTGATAGCGTGAGGTATTTACATTACAATATTGATAGCGTTAGGTATTGACATCACACTATTGAAAGCGTGAGATATTGACATCACACTATTGATAGTAGAGGTATTGACATCACACTATAGATAACATAAGGTATTGGCATCACACTATTGACAGCATGATGAATTGACATCTAACTATTATTAGCATGAGGTATTGACATCACACTGTTAATAGTGGAGGTATTGACATCACACTATTGAAAGTATGAGGTATTGACATCACACTATTGATAGTATGAGGTATTGACATCACACTATTGATAGTGGGGGTATTGACATCACACTATTGATAGTATGAGGTATTGACATCACACTATAGATAGTGGAGGTATTGACATCACACTTTTGAAAGCATGAGGTATTGACATCACACTATTGATAACATAAGGTATTGACATCACACTTTTGAAAGCATGAGGTATTGACATCACACTATAGATAGTGGAGGTATTGACATCACACTATTGATAACATGATATATTGACATCACACTATTACTAGCATGAGATATTGACATCACACTATAGATAGTGGAGGTATTGACATCACACTTTTGAAAGCATGAGGTATTGACATCACACTATATATAGTGGAGGTATTTACATTGCAATATTGATAGCGATAGGTATTGACATCAAACTATTGAAAGCGTGAGATATTGACATCACACTATTGATGGTATGAGGTATTGACATCACACTATTGATAGTGGAGGTATTGACATCAGACTATTGATAACATGAGGTATTTACATCACACTATTGATAGCATGAGGTATTGACATCACACTATTGATAGTGGAGGTATTGACATCTCACTATTGTTAGTTGAGGTATTGACATCACACTATTGATAGCATGATGTATTGACACCATACTATTGATAGTGGAGGTATTGACATCACACTTTTGAAAGTGGAGATATTGACATCACACTATTGATAGCATGAGGTATTGACATCACACTATTGATAGTATGAGGTATTGACATCAGGCTATAGAGAGTGGAGGTATTGACATCACACTATTGATAGTGGAGGTATTGACATCAAGCTATTGATAACATGAGGTATTGACATCACACTATTGATAAGAGGATATATTGACACCACACTATAGATAGTGAAAGTATTGACATCACACTATAGAGAGTGGAGGTATTGACATCACTCTTTTGAAAGCATGAGGTATTGACATCACACTATATATAGTGGAGGTATTGACATCACACTTTTGAAAGCATGAGGTATTGACATCACACTATATATAGTGGAGGTATTTACATTGCAATATTGATAGCGATAGGTATTGACATCAAACTATTGAAAGCGTGAGATATTGACATCACACTATTGATGGTATGAGGTATTGACATCACACTATTGATAGTGGAGGTATTGACATCACACTATTGATAGCATGAAGTATTGACATCACACTATTGATAGCATGATATATTGACATCACGCTATTGATAGTGGAGGTATTGACATCACACTATAGATAGTGGAGGTATTGACATCACTCTTTTGAAAGCATGAGGTATTGACATCACACTATATATAGTGGAGGTATTGACATCACACTTTTGAAAGCATGAGGTATTGACATCACACTATATATAGTGGAGGTATTTACATTGCAATATTGATAGCGATAGGTATTGACATCACACTATTGAAAGCATGAGATATTGACATCACACTATTGATGGTATGAGGTATTGACATCACACTATTGATAGTGGAGGTATTGACATCACACTATTGATAGCATGAAGTATTGACATCACACTATTGATAGCATGATATATTGACATCACGCTATTGATAGTATGAGGTATTGACATCACACTATAGAGAGTGGAGGTATTGACATCACACTATTGATAGTATGAGGTATTGACATCACACTATAGATAGTAGAGGTATTGACATCACACTTTTGAAAGCATGAGGTATTGACATCACTCTATTGATAACATGAGGTATTGACATCACACTATTGAAAGTGGAGGTATTGACATCACACTATTGAAAGTGGAGGTATTGACATCACACTATTGATAACATGAGATATTGGCATCACACTATTGATAACATGAGGTATTGACATCACACTATTGATAGCATGAGGTATTGACACCACACTATCGATAATGGAGGTATTGACAACACAATATTGATAACATGATATATTGACACCACACTATAAATAGCATGATATATTGACATCATGCTATTGATTGTGGAGGTATTGACATCACACTATTGATAACATGAGGTATTTACATCACACTATTGATAGCATGAGGTTTTTGCATTACACTATTGATAGTGGAGGTATTGACATCACACTGTTAATAGTGGAGGTATTGACATCACACTATTCATAGTATGAGGTATTGACATCACACTATTGATAATATAAGGTATTGACATCACACTATAGATAGTGGAGGTATTGACATCACACTATATAACTATTGATAACATGATATATTGACAACACTATTTATAGGATTATTGATGGAGGTATTGACATCACACTATTGATAACATGAGGTATTGACATCACACTATTGATAACATCACACTGTTGATAAGATGAGGTATTGACATCACACTATTGATAACATGAGGTATTGACATCACACTATTGAAAGCATGAGGTATTGACACCACACTATTGATAGTGGAGGTATTGACATCCCACTATTGTTAGTGGAGGTATTGACATCACACTATAGATAGTGGAGATATTGACATCATACTATAGATAGTGGAGGTATTGACATCACACTATTGATAGCATGATGTATTGACACCATACTATTGATAGTGGAGGTATTGACATCACACTTTTGACAGTGGAGATATTGACATCACACTATTGATAACATGAGGTATTGACATCACACTATTGATAACATGATAAATTGACATCACACTATTGAAAGTGGAGGTATTGACATCACACTATTGATAAGATGAGGTATTGACATAACACTATTGATAAGATGAGGTATTGACATCACACTATTGATAGTGGAGGTATTGACATCACACTATTGATAAGATGTGGTATTGACATCACACTATTGATAACATGAGGTATTGACATCACACTATTGATAACATGAGGTATTGACATCACACTATTGATAGTGGAGGTATTGACATCACACTATTGATAAGATGTGGTATTGACATCACACTATTGATAAGATGAGGTATTGACATCACACTATTGATAGTGGAGATATTGACATCACACTATTGATAACATGATATATTGACATCACACTATTGAAAGTGGAGGTATTGACATCACACTATTGAAAGTGGAGGTATTGACATCACACTATTGATAAGATGAGGTATTGACATCACACTATTGATAACATGAGGTATTGACATCACACTATTGATAGTGGAGGTATTGACATCACACTATTGATAAGATGAGGTATTGACAACACACTATTGATAACTTGAGGTATTGACATCACACTATTGATAACATGAGGTATTGACATCACACTATTGATAGTGGAGGTATTGACATCACACTATTGATAAGATGAGGTATTGACATCACACTATTGATAACATGAGGTATTGACATCACACTATTGATAACATGAGGTATTTACATCACACTATTGATAGTGGAGGTATTGACATCACACTATTGATAAGATGAGGTATTGACATCACACTATTGATAACATGAGGTATTGACATCACACTTTTGAAAGCATGATGTATTGACATCACACTTTTGAAAGCATGAGTTATTGACACCACACTATTGATAGTGGAGGTATTGACATCCCACTATTGTTAGTGGAGGTATTGACATCACACTATAGATAGTGGAGATATTGACATCATACTATAGATAGTGGAGGTATTGACATCACACTATTGATAGCATGATGTATTGACACCATACTATTGATAGTGGAGGTATTGACATCACACTTTTGACAGTGGAGATATTGACATCACACTATTGATAACATGAGGTATTGACATCACACTATTGATAACATGATAAATTGACATCACACTGTTGAAAGTGGAGGTATTGACATCACACTATTGATAAGATGAGGTATTGACAACACACTATTGATAACTTGAGGTATTGACATCACACTATTGATAACATGAGGTATTGACATCACACTATTGATAGTGGAGGTATTGACATCACACTATTGATAAGATGAGGTATTGACATCACACTATTGATAACATGAGGTATTGACATCACACTATTGATAACATGAGGTATTTACATCACACTATTGATAGTGGAGGTATTGACATCACACTATTGATAAGATGAGGTATTGACATCACACTATTGATAAGATGAGGTATTGACATCACACTATTGATAAGATGAGGTATTGACATCACACTATTGAACACATGAGGTATTGGCATCACACTATTGATAACATGAGGTATTGACATCACACTATTGATAACATGATATATTGACATCACACTATTGATAACATGATATATTGACATCACACTATTACTAGCATAAGATATTGAGATCACACTATAGAGAGTGGAGGTATTGACATCACACCTTTGAAAGCATGATGTATTGACATCACACTTTTGAAAGCATGAGGTATTGACACCACACTATTGATAACATGAGGTATTGACATCACACTATTGATAACATGAGGTATTGACATCACACTATTGATAGTGGAGGTATTGACATCACACTATTGATAACATGAGGTATTGACATCACACTATTGATAACATGAGGTATTGACATCACACTATTGATAACATGAGGTATTGACATCACACTATTGATAGTGGAGGTATTGACATCACACTATTGATAAGATGAGGTATTGACATCACACTATTGAACACATGAGGTATTGGCATCACACTATTGATAACATGAGGTATTGACACCACACTATTGATAACATGATATATTGACATCACACTATTACTAGCATAAGATATTGAGATATCACATTATAGAGAGTGGATTTGATGATGTATTGACATCACACTAAAGCATGAGGTATTGACATCACTCTATTGATAACATGAGGTATTGACATCACACTATTGATAGTGGAGATATTGACATCACACTATTGATAACATGAGGTATTGACATCACGCTATTGATAGTGGAGATATTGACATCACACTATTGATAACATGATGTATTGACACCACACTATTGATAACATGATATATTGACACCACACTATTTATAGCATGATATATTGACATCACCTATTGATAGTGGAGGTATTGACATCACACTTTTGAAAGCATGATGTATTGACATCACACTTTTGAAAGCATGAGGTATTGACACCACACTATTGATAACATGATATATTGACACCACACTATTTATAGCATGATATATTGAGATCACAATATTGATAGTATAAGGTATTGACATCACACTATTGATATTAAAGGTATTAACATCACTCTATTGATAACATGAGGTATTGACATCACACTATTGAAAGTGGAGGTATTGACATCACACTATTGATAACATGATATATTGACATCACACTATTGATAGCATGATATATTGGCATCACACTATTGATAACATGAGGTATTGACACCACACCATTGATAACATGATATATTGTCATCACACTATTACTAGCATGAGATTTTGACATCACACTATAGAGAGTGGAGGTATTGACATCACACTTTTGAAATCATGATGTATTGACATCACACTATTGATAACATGATATATTGACACCACACTATTTATAGCATGATATATTGAGATCACGCTATTGATAGTGGAGGTATTTACATCACACTATTGATAACATGAGGTATTGACATCACACTATTTATAGCATGATATATTTACATCACACTATTGATAGTATAAGGTATTGACATCACACTATTGATAGCATGAGGTATTGACATCACACTATTGACATCACACTATTGATAACATGATATATTGACATCACACTATTGATAGCATGAGGTATTGACATCACACTATTGATAACATGAGGTATTGACATCACAATATTGATAGCATGATATATTGACATCACACTATTGATAGCATGAGGTATTGACATCACACTATTGATAACATGAGGTATTGACATCACACTATTGATAGCATGATATATTGACATCACACTATTGATAGCATGAGGTATTGGCATCACACTATTGATAACATGAGATATTGACATCACACTATAGAGAGTGGAGGTATTGACATCACACTTTTGAAAGCATGAGGTATTAACATCACACCGTTGATAGTATGAGGTATTGACATCACACTGTTGATAGCATGAGGTATTGACATCACACTATTGATAACATGATATATTGACATCACGCTATTGATAGTGGAGGTATTGACATCACACTATTGATAACATGAGGTATTGACATCACACTATTGATAACATGAGGTATTGACATCACACTGTTGATAGCATGAAGTATTGACATTACACTATTGATAGTGGAGGTATTGACATCACACTGTTGATAGCATGAGGTATTGACATCACACTATTGATAGTATAAGGTATTGACATCACACTATTGATAGCATGAGGTATTGACATCACACTATTGATAGTATAAGGTATTGACATCACACTATTAATAACATGAGGTATTGACATCACACTATTGATAACATGAGGTATTGACATCATACTATTGATAGTATAAGGTATTGACATCACACTATTGATAGCATGAGGTAACGACATCACACTATTGATAGCAGGAGGTATTGAAATCACACTATAGATAGTGGAGGTTTTGACTTCACACTATTGATAGTGGAGGTATGGACATCACACTATTGATAGCATGATTTTAACATATTTACTTCAGATAAAACTGAATTTAATCTTAACTCATTTATATCTTCCTCATTTTAATAATATAAGCCATCTCTCCCCTGATGAAAATCCTGCTTCAAGTTTCTGTAATTTTTTTAATGTCCTAGAAACAAATATAGTCATTTAATAACTGATAACAACCATGAATGTAACAAACTTTTTGTCATTTTTTTTTATAAAGTTGATGTCTTGGAAGGACAAATTAAATCAAAGAAAGAAGAAAAAAATGACTGTTTTGTTCCAGATAGGAGGTTTGTATAGTTTTATATTTATCTGAAATTTCTGGTTTTTGTATTGGTTACAATATTTTTATATAAATATATCAAACTATAGATTGATAGGAGGTTTGTAACAATAGATTGATTGGAGGTTTGTAACAATAGATTGGAGGTTTGTAACAATAGATTGATTGGAGGTTTGTAACAATAGATTGATTGGAGGTTTGTAACAAAAGATTGGAGGTTTGTAACAATAGATTGATTGGAGGTTTGTAACAATAGATTGATTGGAGGTTTGTAACAAAAGATTGGAGGTTTGTAACAATAGATTGATTGGAGGTTTGTAACAATAGATTGGAGGTTTGTAACAATAGATTGATAGGAGGTTTGTAACTATAGATTGATTGGAGGTTTGTAACAATAGATTGATTGGAGGTTTGTAACAATAGATTGATAGGAGGTTTGTAACAATAGATTGATTGGAGGTTTGTAACAATAGATTGATTGGAGGTTTGTAACAATAGATTGATTGGAGGTTTGTAACAATAGATTGGAGGTTTGTAACAATAGATTGATTGGAGGTTTGTAACAATAGATTGATTGGAGGTTTGTAACAATAGATTGATAGAAGGTTTGTAACAATAGATTGATTGGAGGTTTGTAAATATAAATTGATTGGAGGTTTGTAACAATAGATTGATTGGAGGTTTGTAACAATAGATTGATTGGAGGTTTGTAATAATAGATTGATTGGAGGTTTGTAACAATAGATTGATTGGAGGTTTGTAACAATAGATTGATTGGAGGTTTGTAACAATAGATTGATTGGAGGTTTGTAACAATAGATTGGAGGTTTGGAACTATAGATTGATGGGAGGTTTGTAACAATAGATTAATTGGAGGTTTGTAACAATAGATTGGAGGTTTGTAACAATAGATTGATTGGAGGTTTGTAACAATAGATTGATTGGAGG
The DNA here is from genome assembly GCF_031769215.1 of Ylistrum balloti. Lineage (NCBI taxonomy): Eukaryota > Metazoa > Mollusca > Bivalvia > Pectinida > Pectinidae > Ylistrum > Ylistrum balloti. The sequence goes on along the minus strand of NW_026781982.1, from coordinate 152,345 downwards.
TTTGTAACAATAGATTGGAAGTTTGTAACAATAGATTGATAGAAGGTTTGTAACAATAGATTGATTGGAGGTTTGTAACAATAGATTGGAGGTTTGTAACAATAGATTGATAGGAGGTTTGTAACAATAGATTGATTGGAGGTTTGTAACAATAGATTGGAGGTTTGTAACAATAGATTAATTGGAGGTTTGTAACAATAGATTGGAGGTATGTAACAATAGATTGGAGGTTTGTGAGGTTTATAACAAAGATTGATAGGAGGTTTGTAACAATAGATTGGAGGTTTGTAACAATAGATTGATTGGAGGTTTGTAACTATAGATTGATAGGAGGTTTGTAACAATAGATAGATTTGAGGTTTGTAACAATAGATTGATTGGAGGTTTGTAACAATAGATTGGAGGTTTGTAACAAAAGATTGATAGGAGGTTTGTAACAGTAGATTGATTGGAGGTTTGTAACAATAGATTGATAGGAGGTTTGTAACAATAGATAGATTGGAGGTTTGTAACAATAGATTGATTGGAGGTTTGTAATAATAGATTTGAGGTTTGTAACAAAAGATTGATAGGAGGTTTGTAACAATAGATTGATTGGAGGTTTGTAACAATAGATTGGAGGTTTGTAACAATAGATTGGAGGTTTGTAACAATAGATTGATAGGAGGTTTGTGACAATAGATTGATAGGAGGTTTGTAACTATAGATTGATAGGAGGTTTGTAACAATAGATTGATTGAATGTTTGTAACTATAAATTGATAGGAGGTTTGTAACAATAGATTGATTGGAGGTTTATAACAATAGATTGATGGAAGGTTTGTAACAATAGATTTGAGTTTTTTTTTAATTGGTTATGATAGAGGTTTATATAAGGATATATCCTTACCTTATGTGTAATGAATTTGTAGCCACAGGGGTCTATATCAAGTTTTTTCGATGGATGAGGGATTATATGGTTTACTGTATCTACTAGTTATAGCTGTTATCATTCAGAAACATTGTTACAGGTCCCTTTGTCTATAGCTACCATTTACATGTATGACAAGATATAATACATCATATCTCAGCATGTATGGATGCTCATGTAAACTTTGTGATATTAAGAAGAAAGCATGATGCTGTTTGTTTGTGAAATTCAAGTATATTCTGTTAGAAATTCTGTGCTCCACAAATACAAATATATAAAGAATCTATACTGTATTTCCTAAACCGATTTCACAGAATGAAACTCCTGATAAAAGCCTCACATGATAACAACAGTTGATCCATTTGATTATGTAGGGATCCTGGACCACGGATGATGTCTTGTAAATACACTCCATCGTACTTGGACAAACTGCAATCATTTGATCCCAAAGATAAACTGCTGAAGCGGATATCATCAAAAGAGGATCTGAAATCTGATTCTGAACAAACTGTAAAGCCAGGTACATAATCTGGTCTCACTTGTAAGTGTACATCATATATACTTCCTTGTAATATGATGACCTCTTGATACACATTTATGGTACTGTGTATTACTGTATGCATGAAAAGGATAGAAATTATGACCAGTAAACCTTCTCTTGTATATAAATACTAAGAGGACAAGAAAAATAGAAAAGAGGAAGTAATAAAAGTCAGAAAAAAGAAGAAACTGAAACAAGAAAGCGTTTTGAAATTTAAAGATGCAAAATGTTGGTAATATATGTCATTATTGTTTCATTTGTAATTATCTATCCATCCTAGCTTTTAGAAAGGGTGGGAAACAGGACAAAATTTTTAAACTCTGCAGGTTTCCACTACACACACAATTATTTTTTCCTAGGACATACTTCAAACTTTATAAACTTCATGATTGGATTAGCTATCGGAAAACTTTTTTTATTTTAAAAGCTGCACATCTGTTGACTTGATAGTACAAGGGAGATAATTCTATTTCAAAGTACAAGGGAGGTAATTCAATTCTAAAGTACAAGGGAGTTAATTCCATTTAAGTACAAAGTGATCTTGCATAAATTAATACAGTGGCATGTTGAAACATCAAGCACGCATGCGAATTAATATCTCACTATAACAAAAGATTGGAAGTAAGACTTTTTCAATTATATGCATGATTTCTGTTTCCTGGTAGAATTGACATCAACCTCAATAAACCCATCATATCAGTTATAGTCACATTTAGCTCAGTATTCATTGAAAGTAAAAGTACTTGAACAAAAGGACTGGCAAGATGAGTCAGATTAAAAGATAGAGACAAAATTTGCTGCAATGCTAACACTGAGTAAAAAGTTTGTCATTTTGAGGGATTCTAGGAATTAGCAGTTAATTCTAAATTGATGGATTGATTTGAAATTTTGTTCTTGTGCTCATTTTAAACAAATTTAACAATATTTGTACATAAATGTATAATGTAATAAAGGGATGTGATTATACAGGGAAAAAAGGAAGTATCAGAGCAATCCAATTATAAAGGAAGTAGATAGAGTGTGAATAACATTGAATTATAGACTATGTACAAATGTAGGTCTAGGCAGAAAGTTATAGCCCAAAGGTAATAATCAACATTACACATATTTGTAGTTGTTTATCATTTACAATTACAGAAAATGATTTTCATATTGGGTTGGAATGTTTTAAGAATCTTAGACAATGGCTCCAGTGACCGGGAAATTTTAATCTTGAAATGTTTTTAGAATCAAAGGTCTCTGACAGTGACATCAGTAATCAATAAATTTCATTGTTGAAATGTTTTTTAATCAAAGGTCTCTGACCGTGACTCCAGTAATTAATAAATTTTAATCTTGAAATGTTTTTAGAATCAAAGGTCTCTGACCGTGACTCCAGTAATTAATAAATTTCATTTTTTAAATGTTTTTAGAATCAAAGAGCCCTGACAATGAGTCCAGTGACCAGGACATGGAAATTACTGACAATTTGTTTGTGGTCATCAATAAAGTGGATGACAAGTTTGATAAAGTGGTAAGTTTTCATTGTTATCTACAAGGTCTTTAAATCATTCAGGACAACATTTCCTTTCAAGTGCATAGTACCCATTAATACAAATTTAGATAAGATACAGTAGAGCCAAACAATGATTTAAACTCCTTCATACAGATACTTTGTCCTTCAAGGTCTTATCAGTGGTGCTAAGGGGCTAAATTTTAAACTTAAATGGCAACATAGGAAAACCCAAAGTGATCGAAAAAAATATCAAAATGTGCAGTAGCCCCGTTATTCAGTAAATTTCGTAAATTTTTAACTGATAATTTTAGAAGAACGTTAAGTACATGTGTATATTCTGGACTATGCCACGATTTGTATTAATAAAACACAACATCTTTATATTTACAATAGAATGTAGGTTCTTTAAATTCTAAGAACTTTCTGTACTAATGTGATCCATTTCTTTAACCATATTTTGTCATCGACCACCATCTTAATTTGGAATCTGTTATCACTAGGCTATCTTTATAGTACTGACATTAAAAAAAATAGTTCTCATGAACTGACATCAAATTTGTTTGTTGTTTTTTATCACAATTACACAAGAATTAAAAAAAAAAAACAAACAAAAAATTGACAAAAAAAATAGTTTTCATGAACTGACAGCAAGTTTGTTTATTGTTATTTTATCACAATTACACCAAAAAATAAAAACAAAACAAACAAGAAATTAAAAATAATAGTTCTCATGAACTGACAATGAAGTTTGTTTAATGTTATTTTGTCACAATTACAATAGAAGATGGTGAGTGTGAGAGACCTGTGAAAATTACTCTGTGTCTTCCAAATCAAATATTGCCAGGGTGAAATGCTATACTATTCTAAACCTTTGTCCATACTTACTTTAAACATTTTGTAAAAAATTCATAACGAATTGTCGAACAGTTGCATTTTAAAATAACTTATTGACAACAATATTTTTCATACAGTTTTGTTTACTGCTAATCTAATGAAGTGGTCTAGAGAGCTGGGCTACACTTCAAAATGTTTGTTAGAGATCAGGGGATGAGATAACACAATTAGCGGTGTAAACAATGTTGGTGTTAATTCTGACCTTCCATATTTCAGATGAGAGAGATTTACACCCACAAGATAATAGGAGTTGCATTGGAAGGTGTGTGTATAGGAAGGTCAGGAACACTCTGCTGGTTAAATATTGTTGTACGTCAACAAGTCTTTCTGTTTGATGTGCTGAAAATGGGGAAGGAATGCTTTGAGGAAGGCCTGAAGGATCTGTTAGAAGATGGTGGTGTTCTTAAGGTAATGTTGTGGGCGAATCCTTAGATAGGACATTTATGGTTGTTAGGGAGAAGATGGTGGTGTTCTTAAGGTAATGTTGTTGGGGAAGCCATAGATAGGACATTAATGGTTGTTAGGGAGAAGATGGTGGTATTCCTAAGGTAATGTTTTGGAGGAAGCCTTAGATAGGACATTAATGGTTGTTAGGGAGAAGATGGTGGTGTTCTTAAGGTAATGTTTTGGAGGAAGCCTTAGACAGGACATTAATGGTTGTTAGGGAGAAGATGGTGATGTTCTTAAGGTAATGTTGTTGGGGAAGCCTTAGATAGGACATTGATGGTTGTTAGGGAGAAGATGGTGGTGTACTTAAGGTAATGTTGTGGAGAAAGCCTTAGATAGGACATTAATGGTTGTTAGGGAGATGATTGGTGGTGTTCTTAAGGTAATGTTGTGGGGGAAGTCTTAGATAGGACATTAATGGTTGTTAGGGAGATGATGGTGGTGTTCTTAATGTAATGTTTGTATGGAAGCCTTAGATAGGACATTAATGGTTATTAGGGAGATGATTGGTGGTGTTCTTACGGTAATGTTGTGGGGAAGTCTTAGATAGGACATAATGGTTGTTAGGGAGAAGATGGTGGTGTTCTTAAGGTAATGTTTTGGGGGAAGCATTAGATAGGACATTAATGGTTGTTAGGGAGAAGATGGTGGTGTTCTTAAGGTAATGTTGTGGGGGAAGCCTTAGATAGGACATTAATGGTTGTTAGGGAGAAGATGGTGATGTTCTTAAAGTAATGTTGTGGGGGAAGCCTTCGATAGAACATTAATGGTTGTTAGGAGAGTTGTAATAATTTTTTAGCAAAGTTAAGGCAAATGCCAATTGATTTGATTGGTCTAGAGTAGGTTTCAGGAGAAAAAAACTGACTTATCACAGACTGATACACTCCTGTGAAGATTATAAACAAGTGACTCCCAACTTCAAATCCAGTGCAAGGATGAAGATTAAAGTTATTTTCATTTACTATTGCTTTTCCTATGCTAGAGTTATCTCCCCTGACTATTGGTTACCTGTATCAAATGTCATTTCTAAAGATAATAAGCCAGTTTCCATATTGTTCAATAAAGGTAAAATGTCCGACATACTTTCTAAGGAACATAGTAAGGAAACATTAATGATGAGGTTGTCTTTAAGTTTCATGAATTGAAATGTTCACCAGAAACTGTAAGAAAAACAATTTAAGATATAAGTTAAAAAAATTTGTTATCGTATCAATTTTACTAATGTTACAGGTAATGCATGACTGTCGACTTGCATCTGACCTCCTCCACCACCAATTTGGAGTTAACCTCTGTAACATGTTTGATACCCAGGTATGTAACGATGTGTAATATCATGAGTTATTTCACCTTTTCCGTCTTTTTTTCATGGATTTCTATTTTGACTGGTTTATGTATGCATATCTGCAACTGTACAAAATCTTATATGAAATTTATCTTATAAATGGCCAAACATAACGAGATTTGATCTGCTTTCAGTTGGTGTTTATAGACTTATGAATGTCAACTGAAGAAAGACTTATTCCATGAACAATATTAGTGGTTCATGATGATGGATTTGTCCATGAATACCAACTGAAAGCAGTTTAATGATTGTATTTACTAATTGTTCATGTTACAATGTATTGGACTTCTGAAGTATTTTTCTGTCATTTATAATGGAATATAACTTCCCCATGCTTTCTGGTGGCAGTCATAAGATGATGACCACCGATTTCTTTGCAAGGGATATATAGTATGAGAAGTGGATAATAATTACACTATGATTTATGATAATATCAAATTTTACACCTGATTTAATTTTCTTGGTTTGTTGTTTGCTGGGTTTATCTCCCCTTGAACAAACAGAATTATTTTTAGACAAGGTCTTATAGTAGCTGGTTGCTACCTCCCTGAACAACATACAGGAGGACTGTTCACATACCATCTGCATTAACCAAAGTAAAGTGTCTTGCCCAAGAACAAACGACTATATCTGTAGCGACATGTTCATTTCTCAGCTTCCTACTAGCCACAAACTTTACCTGATGTTACATAAGTCACCACTTTACCAACTTTATTGTCATGACTTTGAAAATGTTACTTAGTGGTTAAGATGAAAAGGTGACAGTCTTGGTCACAAAATATAAAGTAAAATGCCTGTATGTAAGATATCTGGTGAATTATTCCACAGACATCAGATAACCAACACAAGGTGGGAACATCAAATGTTGATTGCATTCTTATTATTGTAAAATATGTGACATAATGTATATCATTACTTCTATGGTCATTAAAAATTATTGTAAAATACAGATCATATTTTACATCATGATCTATATTTCCTTTTATCATTAAAAAATCAAAGCTTACATTACTCAGGCTGTTTTTAAATGACAGTGTAATAGACTTAAAATGATCTGGTTCTGAAAATAAATCACAAAAACACAATTGATCAGAAGAACTTAAGCTGATGTCCACTAAAAGACAGATTTAACTAAAATAAAACCTTCAGAAAAAGACAGAGATGAATTCCTGTTCTATGGTTTATGTCCTGTACAAGTTGAATGTCAACAATGTTGTTTTGTTTGTTTACATTTTTAGGTGGCAGATACTTTTGTTTACCGTATGTTTAGAGGACATGGAAATTGGCCACGTTATGTGCAGAGTCTGCAGGCTTCACTGTTTGACAATCTTGATCTTCCACAGGAACAGATACAGCTCATGAAAGTCCGTGCTGCTCACAAAAAGGTAGATGTTATGGTGTTATTGCACAGGTCATTATTGCTTTTTATAGAATTTTTTGTTAGCTCTTATTACTGTACAGAACTATTAATTGGAAGGAACAAAGGAATTGATATCATTTGCGTTTCGTTGTTAAAAAACAGCCAGTGTTTTGATTTTAAAATATTAATCTGAAAATTCAAACTTTGACTTGAAGTGTTTTGGAAAAGTAACCACATGCCAACAGTAGGAAAAAACTATTTTAACATGTTTTGTAAATGAGTTTTGATCAAATTTTATTTACCATCAGGAGGACCAGGAGGTATGGATGGAGAGGCCAGCAGGGCGCCCTCTACTGGAGGCAGCATGTAAAAATGTAATGCACCTTCTTGACTTGCGACTTGTCCTGATGGAGAAAATGATGGCTGAGTTTGTTGCTGGTGTTGATGTCTATCTGTCATACACTAGAGATGCCAATAATGATGAAGCAAAGAAACACCAGGTCTGTACCTGTAATTGGTTCAGCATGGTTATTTTTTAGATATTTACAACCTTATAATATGTATTTTGTTGCTATTCTGAAATATGTAGATTTCATTGGATCATCTGAACTGATGGGTCAAGATGATATAGAGTCATTCTGCTCTGTTTGTCATTGTTTGTAAACTTTTTCTTTAAAACCTTACTCCTCTTTAATGCCTGGATAGATTTCAACTAAATTGGTCTGATGCATTATTGGGTGACGGTTATCAGTTCTTAAATTCAGAATTTTTATTTGACCCCTAAGGGTCGAGAGACAGGGCCAAAAAAGGGGAGGAACTGAAATTAGATTTAAACTCCTTTCTGACTGGGTGGATTTCAAGAAGCTTTTGCCTGATTCATCAGTTAGGATAGGCAATTATTTCTTAAATTCAGTCAAAAACATCACTGAGAGTGGAGAATCATTTCTGAAGTATACGAGGTTTATTTGACTGCTAGTGAAAGGGAATGAAACATCATTTAGAGTGGAGAATTATTTCTGAAGTACACAAGGTTTATTTGACTGCTAGTGAAAGGGAATGAAACATCATTTAGAGTGGAGAATTATTTCTGAAGTACACGAGGTTTATTTGACTGCTAGTGAAAGGGAATGAAACATCATTTAGAGTGGAGAATTATTTCTGAAGTACACGAGGTTTATTTGACTGCTAGTGAAAGGGAATGAAACATCATTTAGAGTGGAGAATTATTTCTGAAGTACACGAGGTTTATTTGACTGCTAGTGAAAGGGAATGAAACATCATTTAGAGTGGAGAATTATTTCTGAAGTACACGAGGTTTATTTGACTGCTAGTGAAAGGGAATGAAACATCATTTAGAGTGGAGAATTATTTCTGAAGTACACAAGGTTTATTTGACTGCTAGTGAAAGGGAATGAAACATCATTTAGAGTGGAGAATTATTTCTGAAGTACACGAGGTTTATTTGACTGCTAGTGAAAGGGAATGAAACATCATTTAGAGTGGAGAATTATTTCTGAAGTACACGAGGTTTATTTGACTGCTAGTGAAAGGGAATGAAACATCATTTAGAGTGGAGAATTATTTCTGAAGTACACGAGGTTTATTTGACTGCTAGTGAAAGGGAATGAAACATCATTTAGAGTGGAGAATTATTTCTGAAGTACACGAGTTTTATTTGACTGCTAGTGAAAGGGAATGAAACATCATTTAGAGTGGAGAATTATTTCTGAAGTACACGAGGTTTATTTGACTGCTAGTGAAAGGGAATGAAACATCATTTAGAGTGGAGAATTATTTCTGAAGTACACGAGTTTTATTTGACTGCTAGTTAAAGGGAATGAAACATTATTTCGGGTATAGAATTATTTCTTCACAATAAAAAACAATTCTTTGTCAAACTACTTCTCAATTAAGACATGTTATTAAAAATTTCAAATAGTACTATTATCGAATTAGGGACTGAAATTATGGACAATAGTGACCAACAGCCTTGTCTACTTAGTCATACTTGTCACTCTGACAGTGAGATCATTTAATGTTAACTATAGACAATAGTGACCATCAGTCTTGTCTACTTATTCATACTTGTCACTCTGACAGTAAGATCATTTACTGTTAACTGTAGACAATAGTGACCACAGTCTTGTCTACTTAGTCATACTTGTCACTCTGACAGTAAGATCATTTAATGTTAACTATAGACAATAGTGACCAACAGTCTTGTCTACTTATTCATACTTGTCACTCTGACAGTGAGATCATTTAATGTTAACTATGGACAATAGTGACCAACAGCCTTGTCTACTTAGTCATACTTGTCACTCTGACAGTAAGATCATTTACTGTTAACTATAGACAATAGTGACCAACAGTCTTGTCTACTTATTCATACTTGTCACTCTGACAGTGAGATCATTTAATGTTAACTATGGACAATAGTGACCAACAGCCTTGTCTACTTAGTCATACTTGTCACTCTGACAGTAAGATCATTTAATGTTAACTATGGACAATAGTGACCAACAGCCTTGTCTACTTAGTCATACTTGTCACTCTGACAGTAAGATCATTTAATGTTAACTATGGACAATAGTGACCAACAGCCTTGTCTACTTAGTCATACTTGTCACTCTGACAGTAAGATCATTTAATGTTAACTATAGACAATAGTGACCATCAGTCTTGTCTACTTAGTCATACTTGTCACTCTGACAGTGAGATCATTTACTGTTAACTATGGACAATAGTGACCAACAGCCTTGTCTACTTAGTCATACTTGTCACTCTGACAGTAAGATCATTTACTGTTAACTATAGACAATAGTGACCAACAGTCTTGTCTACTTAGTCATACTTGTCACTCTGACAGTGAGATCATTTAATGTTAACTATGGACAATAGTGACCAACAGCCTTGTCTACTTAGTCATACTTGTCACTCTGACAGTGAGATCATTTACTGTTAACTATAGACAATAGTGACCAACAGCCTTGTCTACTTAGTCATACTTGTCACTCTGACAGTAAGATCATTTACTGTTAACTATGGACAATAGTGACCAACAGCCTTGTCTACTTAGTCATACTTGTCACTCTGACAGTGAGATCATTTACTGTTAACTATGGACAATAGTGACCAACAGCCTTGTCTACTTAGTCATACTTGTCACTCTGACAGTAAGATCATTTACTGTTAACTATGGACAATAGTGACCATTAGCCTTGTCTACTTAGTCATACTTGTCACTCTGACAGTAAGATCATTTACTGTTAACTATGGACAATAGTGACCAACAGTCTTGTCTACTTATTCATACTTGTCACTCTGACAGTGAGATCATTTACTGTTAACTATAGACAATAGTGACCAACAGCCTTGTCTACTTAGTCATACTTGTCACTCTGACAGTAAGATCATTTACTGTTAACTATGGACAATAGTGACCATTAGCCTTGTCTACTTAGTCACTCTGACAGTAAGATCATTTAATGTTAACTATAGACAATAGTGACCAACAGCCTTGTCTACTTAGTCACTCTGACAGTAAGATCATTTAATGTTAACTATGGACAATAGTGACCAACAGCCTTGTCTACTTAGTCACTCTGACAGTAAGATCATTTAATGTTAACTATAGACAATAGTGACCAACAGCCTTGTCTACTTTGTCACTCTGACAGTAAGATCATTTACTGTTAAAGTCTTGTTTTGTTCCTCCCTAGGTGCTATTCATGTTAAGGTTTCACTGCCAAAGAAACATCATATTATATGTCCACAAAGGCTTTCACTGTAAATGCTGATTAGATGTAAATAGCTCCTGTAACATCAGATTCAGGAAAGAGATATTAACAGTAAAATTAAGAAAAAAAAACAGAACTTAACTACAGCAAAATTCTCTTTCATGCCCAAATGATTTTGGTGTAGTAGTTCTGAACCGATTACTTGCCTAAAAAAAATCTGAACTTGGCAACTCTACCTGATATGAAAACTTAGTCATTGAAGCTCTATTGTTTTAAGGCAGCAAGATTCTGTATGTATCAGAAGTGAAAAATCATTATTCACAAGTGAATTCTTATTTTCTTCACTTTGTCATTTTTTACAGAAAAGAATTCATTTTATTTTTCCCTGCTAATGCAGTATTTTCTTCTTCCAGTCGTCCATTCATCTTCTGCCCTCAGCCTTCAGAGATCTTGATCGCCTTATGTCTCACAATTATGAAAGTTACCGGAAAACATGTTCTCAGGATACCAATGGTTTTAACGAGAACAGTCAAGGTTTGGCTGACCCTGATGTCATTGACAGTCGTGATTCAATTTGGCGTATGACAACGAAGGACAACCCAAACAGATTTAGATTCAAGGGTGAGTTAACCGACAGTCTCGACTTAGCACTGTTAGGGTCAACTGTACTCTGTTTGTCCATCTGATACTTTTAGAAATCTTGATTACTGTAAAATTGTTAAAATAAGTATAGATTTATTGATCTATATATATATATCCAGGAGTTCCTGTGTCCACAAATTGTTAAAATAAATATGGATTTATTGATCTATATATATATCCAAGAAATCAACTGTTTACATATTGTTAAAATAAACATGAATAGATTAATTGAGCTATGTTTATTCAGGAAATTGTCTGTCCATGAAATATTTTTTGAAAAACTGCAAAAGTTTTGCCCAACGAAAATATATGATTTTAAAGTATGTGTATATATGGCAAGTACTTGTTGGGTTGGTCTGGTTTTATGTTCTTACACTAGAAAGACATGTCTCCCCTCCTTTCTTTTCCATGCAGTTTCTTTTCCTATGACATATTTTTGGCTTGTAATTTCCAGAATTTAAATGTAGATTCCTTCAGAAATGTAGTGTCACAAACTGAAGTCAGATTTGCTCATATACAGAGTTGTAGCCATTTGTTCACGTTAAACCAGTTTTTCAGTAGCATGTAATTTTATACAAACTTAAACAATCAAGTGTCAAACAAAATAACATCTTGGTTTACTGGTGTTTATTTTCTCTCAGGTGGATCATTGTTTTCTAGTTTTTGGCACATTGCACAGTTTGGAAAACAGAGTTTGTTGAGATGAATCAAGATCTTGATTAATAGCTTTTGGTTATTTTGAATTTTTTTTTGTAGTGCAAATATATCCATTTTTCACTTATTTGGTGAGATGTTTGGAATACAATGGCTTTTTGTGCAAACACAGTTGAAGATGGAAAAGTAATCAAATACAAATGATGATCTGATCAGGTGATTGATAAAACGATTCCAGTGATCAATTTCTGGATGAAATCTCATTTGTTCTGCTTGTTATTTTGTTTTACAGAACCATTACTAGAATATCAAAAAACATGATAAACATAACACAAAAACAGGCAAGTGATAGCTAATTTTATTTAGATTCTGATTACCAACTGTTATTAGTTGACGAAATCATCTTTGAAGAGTAAAGGAAGAAAAAGAAAGAAATACAATCTAACAGATATGATTGATAGGTTGTTTTAGTGAAATCAGGGATGATTAGACAAATAGAAATCTGCTACCGGTGTAGTATAGTATTGTGAGGCATGGGGAAAAAAACGGGGTCAGAATACCATAACGGTGAAGTGAACCACGGCTCCATTTAATCAGTCACCAGTCTTGCTTTTTTAAGCCAATCTCCACCTTCATCAATGTCATATCACATTGGCTGTTAGGTTTAAAATGGAAAAAAATTGAAAGTAATTTAAGATTAATTGTTTCAGGAACTATGTACATGGGCAAGTTTGAACATCTGAGACTAACAGGTGCCCTTGAGGATAAGATAGGTACATCTGAGGAGGATAGGAGGAAATTTGATGAAAAGCAAAAACCTTCAGAAGAATCTGGGAAAAAAGTACGAGATCCAATTGTACCACATAGACACAGCTCTTCAAATACATACAACCAATCAGACTTTGAACCATCGAAAGTTTTAGAAAATACAACTGACAGTCCCACATCAAATATCTGTAGTGGCATGAACCAGCCATCAACTGGTACGCTTATCCGTTCTTTAGCTAGTAAAAATGGTGACATGTCAGATTCAGATTCACTTGAAGGCATTTCCTTGCGTCCTGCAGGTATTTTGCAGAAAAACAAAATAGACCGTAGAAAAAAGGGTAAAAATTCGGAAATAAGATCACGGTCTTACTATGCAGGACCACCTGACTTCAGAGAGAACCCAACTGAAAAAAGTTACCATTCTGAGAAAGAAAACAGACTGAACAAGTGGTCTCCAGCGCAGTCTTTACAAGAATTGACTTTGTCACCCAAGTCACTGACTAGATCAACTCTGACATCTAACAACACTGAGTATAATAGTTATCATAGACAAGAAACACCAGTGTCACCACCAGTGTTGCCACAGGCCACACCAGTATCACCACCAGTGTTGCCACAGGCCACACCAGTATCACCACCAGTGTTGTCACAAGCCACACCAGTATCACCACCAGTGTTGTCACAAGCCACACCAGTATCACCACTAGTGTTGCCACAATCCACACCATTGTCACCACCAGAGTTGCCACAGTCCACACCATTGTCACCACCAGTGTGGCCACAGGCCATACCAGTATCACCACCAGTGTTGCCACAGTCAATGCCATTGTCACCACCAGAGTTGCCACCAGATACAAAGAAAGTCTCCCCTCTCCAGGCATTACAGAGCAGTCTAAATTCCACAAATAGTATACTAGAAAAACATAGGTTATTAAACAATGCTTTCAAATAGTCCAATCTGATGTTTAAAAAACAGGATTGAAGCAATATCAAGAGGAGTCTCATGCCCAATGTGTTCATATTTAAAGATTAAATTTCTTCTTTATTTTTTCAGTATTTATTTGAAAAGAATAGCTACCTTTTTAGTCGGATCGAAAACCAAGGTTTTTTTTTTAGTTTTAGTCACTCCAGACATGTGACAATTTAGTAAGACCTAGGCACTTTTGAGTCTGTGAAGTTTATAGTTAACAGCAGAGGTAGACGTGGATAGGTCTTACAGAATTTCCAAAGATTAAAACTAACCATGATACCAACATTGGAAATAATTCGAGAGGCAGCTATTGTTTGGCAATCCAGTGTTATTTATTTACAATGTTGTTAAAAACATTCTGTTGGATTACAAATCCTTTAGGGGTTTCATATCTTCCTTGTTTTTGTGAGTACACTTAATAAATTTATGTGTCCACAAAATGATAGACAATTACAAATTGACATGCATATTAAATGAAAGTAAATTTCTAGATTATTGTTCAATACAAAATTAAGTGCCCATAAAGTTTTTGTTTCTTTACTAAAAAATGTTGATAAATTTATTCTGTATTGTATTCATAAAGAAAAAATATATCTTGACTCAAGTCAGACTGCTGATTTCTCAATGCAAAAGTAGCAACTTTCAGCAGGAGTGAAATTTCATTCCAATTGTTTATGAGTGTCGGGAAAAAACAGTGTTTTTATGTCAAAATTGAATCAAATCATAGCATACACGCATAGTTATTAGATAGAACATTTTTTACCTTAAAAGTGATGTTGATTTCCTACTTCGTTGTCAGATAATCAATGGGAAACATTTTAAACTTTTTTTTATTTATTGTTGAAAAATTTTAGAAAATAAAAGAAATGGGTAAAACATAAATCCTAGGTGCTAATCATTTCCTTACTTTTTGTGATGGAGTATTCATTAACTTGATACTGAATTCTATCAAAAATAAACTTTTAGAATGTTCAATTAATGTTTTATTTAGAAAAACGACTGAACAAAATTCTAAAATTTACAAACTTTATTTTTCTTAGTAATGTAACCCTCGCAAAACACTAGCCGCAATATACCACTTGGCTAGAGAGAACTCTTTAGCTTGATTGGTTGAGCGCCAGGGGTCCTGGGTTTTATTCCTAGCGGAGGCATTTAAGTAAATAATGACCTCTGTTACCGTAACCTTTTGTAAGATGAGCAATAACAGGTTATGTTCATCTCTGTGGTTGGCACGGGTGTTACTGCTGTAGGAGGAAATGAGAATATCTGAGATAAATTCTTGTTGTAGGTGTCCCCAAACTGTCCCACATCTGATCTGGAATTGAATCCATAGGATCAAATCCGGGTCGCCTAGGTGAAAGGCAGATATGTTACCAATGTGTCCTTCTGCATTAATTTTGTTTCACACAAGGATTAATACAAGACTATGAATGTTCCTCTTGCAGTGTTGAGTTATGCAAACTCCATGAGCTGATTATGTCAAACGTATTTGTAGTTATTGATATAAATTAAGTTGTTGAATTCAAATTGAAAATAAATACTAAATGGCAATTATATCATGACTTGATTTTTTTTTTCTCCAGAAATTGTCATGTTTTAACCTGATAGCATATTAAAGATATTTCATTTTGTCATCTTGTCATAAAAATGTAGAACTGTCACTGTTGATTGCTTGTAGGTTCACTGATTTGTGAATGCATTTTTACAAACAGTAGAATGATGACATAATAAATATGTAAACATGAATTTTAACAGTATTAACTTGTTGCAACTTCTTGAAAAGTTCTGTGTTGATTGAAGGTCTTACATTCCAAATGTGTGTCCCTGGTTGTACATATGTATTTGGAGCCTGATTAAAACATCAGTTTGATATGGAATGTACTTTTTTGGCGAACAGGCTTGGACATTAACGGTTAAAATTTCTTTTCTCTCCTTTAATTTAGAATTACTCGGTGATATGTATGTTTTCCTTTGTCCTTAAATGTGAGCACATTGACTCCAAAATGTGTGTATTGGATTTTGGAACAAATTTCAAAGAAAAGAAAAATCACACAATTATGTTGGAAATATCTCTCTAGGATCTATTGTTTGGACCACCTGGTGTTGGCTTAAGACATCATCTGTCTCTGAACGTGTTCAACTTGAACCTACCATAGTCACTATTCATTTTTGTGATTGTTTAATCAACCAATGATTCAACATTTTAATTCCACATGTATATATATAGACCTACCTATACCTACCTTAGACAAGCACAATGTAGCACATGTTGAAGTTCAAGGTCTTTTTTTGAAATTAAGTCTCTCCCTAATTTGGTCATAAATGCATGTTTACAGATTCATCGGTGATGATGATACTTGTCATAAGTAGAAAATACCTTTTCCCGTTAATTTCCAGTTGGAGGACAGATTATTTTTACACTACATTAAGACATTAAGTTATATTCTTTAATCAACTCCTCCTAGAGTTTTTGACACGAGGCAGAACATATAACATCATTTTACCTCATTAGACATCACAAAATTGGACTGTTCATCCCACGCACATATCCGCCGATATGACACTTTTTCAGGTTTTGCACACCCACCGCCATGACACTTTTTCAAGTTTTTGTAGATAAAAAGTTTGCGCTTCGTAGGCAAGGTACAATTGGTGCTCATGATTTATGAATAATATGTTTTTAATACTGTACTGATCATGATGTTGACTTTGTTATAACTATATTTTGTCTTTTAGTTTTATTTGATGAAGGTTGATTGTGCTGATTTCTCTAGGTTTGTTAATGTGTATCAAAGTTCCTTGAAATGAAAATATTCCTTCAAACAAAACGCGTATAAAAAACCAAAATATTCATGTTTATAATTTTTAATTAACTAGAACGAAATATTTCCTTAACATATTTATTCATTTTGCGTGTCATGGTGACATTATCTAATGCATTGAAGATCAGAAATAGTAGTAGCTATGGTGAAGATATTGTAAATTTTGTATATATATGGAAGTCTAGTTTAATCTCATAGAACTATGTCTTTATAGATATAATTACTGGAATAAAAATCTAATCATGATACTTCAAGGAAGATAGGCATGTAAATACATTTAATGTAATTATTTACACTTTTATCTATCTGAAATGCTGTGTACACCTTATCTACTTTCCTCAACTACAAATTTAATTATAATAAGTAAGGACTATTTCTTTGCAATACATTTAAAATAGAGAAGTAGGTATAAAGTCCTTTCGATTTGTCTAAATCCTCATATTGATAGGATAGTAATTGCAAGATCTTGGGGATTTCAAAGGTTTTATTTAGTCAACTTCATCATAGAGCTATTTATCATTTGGCTTGTTGGCGATGAATATATGGTTGTGTTTATTTTGTAATTTTATTTTTTTACCTATTTTGATTTGTTCACATTATTGTCGTCAAATTTGAAATAAGAATTTAAGAAGATATAAAATCGCTTAAAATTAAGAAAAATAGCCTCTGGTTCTCTTATTTTAGTAATTTTTGGATTCTAAAGTGTAGGAGTATGGGGAAAGTAATATAGCTTAGCGGTTATTTGTGAATATTGTTCAAAACGTTTAGCCTCTCAGTACTTTCAGTACTTTGATTATATATTGGTTAGGCGGATAAACATGATGTACGCTGTTCAGTGTACAATCAATAAATACCTTGTATTGGTAAAAGTTAACGAGTGAAAAGGCACATTTTTAGCCCACCATCTAATAGATGGTGGGTTATTCAAATCGCCCTGCGTCCGTGGTCCGTCCGTCCGTCCGTAAACAATTCTTGTTACCGCTATTTCTGGAAAAGTACTGGATGGATCTTTCTCGAATTTCATATGCAGTTTCCCCTTGGTCCCTAGTTGTGCATTGTACCTTTTTTGGACTGATTCGAATTCAAGATGGCCGACAGGTGGCCATCTTGGATTTTGGATGTAAAAGTTTGTTACCGCTATTTCTTGGAAAGTACTGGATGGATCTTTCTCAAATTACACATGCAGGTTCCCCTTGGTCCCTAGTTGTGCATTGTACCTTTTTTGGACTGATTCGAATTCAAGATGGCCGACAGGCAGCCATCTTGGATTTTGGAAGTAAAAGTTTGTTACTGCTATTTCTTGGAAAGTACTGGATGGATCTTTCTCAAATTTCATATGCAGTTTCCCCTTTGTCCCTAGTTGTGCATTGTACCTTTTTGGAATGATCCGAAATCAAGGTAGCTGACAGGCAGCCATCTTGGATTTTGAGAGTAAAATCTTGTTACTGCTATATCTGAGGAAGTCCTGGATGGATCCTTCTGATATTTCATAGATATTGGTTTCCCTTGGTCCCTAGTTGTGCATTGTACCTTTTTTGGACTGATTTGAAATGAAGGTGGCCCACAGGCAGCCATCTTGGATGTCGACAGTAATACAGCACAAATATATTGTCCATTATCCACCTGTAACTGACTGCTATCTAATGATACTTTGGGATCTTTTTCAAATGATGTTTGCTAATAGGTGCTTAATAAAAATATCTTGTGCCATCATTGAGTACATTCAATGAAGACCAGTTCATGAACATTTACAACACCTGTAACAAAAAAAAAAAAAAAAAAATAAACAAATCTTCAAGAACTGAAAACAGATCCTCAAATGGTGGGCGCCAAGATCCCTCTGGGATCTCTTGTAATTAATTATGAACACGTCATGGGTTGTTTAACAATCGTTTTGTAATACTGTATACAGCGGGATTTGTTTGACCAGAGTTCTTTTCACCATTATTTCATTATACATGAATGGATGATTATTATAAAGGTTTATGTGAATGCAACAAATTTTCACCCGAATATAGAGTTGTGTACGTGGTACAACCACGGATGTCAACAGACATCCTATTTCAAATGGCATTTATTTCCACGTGGCAGGCCGAAATAAAAAGACAATCTCGGTGACAATTAAAAATACTGAATTACATAACTGAGAATGTACAAGGAACTCCAAAGTGAATAACACCGTTAAGTGCGTATAGAGAATAAAATACATTGTAGCCAAATATTGAAGCTGCATTTTACAGTGATACTAAAGACCTTAATTGTAAAAAACCTATGACAGACATTGTGTAACCAGGCCTGATCCTTTCACTACAAACCTTAACCTTTTAACCTTGTATGTTAAATTCATATTGACACTGGATTTTCTTTAACTGAGTAACAATTCCTGAACTTGATCAAGCGATCTTAAAGCATCAAAAATGAGATGGTGTAATTGTGTCTTTATCAATGTTCCGTTTTAAACAGATTTTCAAGATGTCCCTTGTGACAGCACACGCCCAAACCGCTAGGTGACGTGGTGCTGTAACGGGTACTATATCCTGATCAAGGGGACACAACCACGGAAAAATGGAAATCAGGCTGTAAGCCAAGGGTCGTTTACTGAAGAGTTAAAACAATATAGAGTATCTTCCTACAATTACCAGGTAAACAAGGAAAACGACTCAAAAATTGACACAAATAACTTTGATTCCATAACAGGCCTTCGCAATTTGGGATGAAAACAGACCGCTGATGCTACTTAAATTTAAAAAAAGGAAATCCTTGTTAAAACTGGTCTTGTGATGTTGAAGTGGATAATGTGGGGTTTTGTATATTTCAGAATTATATTTTAGCTTTGTTTTGAAAATTATTGTTTGGGCAGTCTCGCATCTGTGTATACGCACCAAAACCTAGCTTTACAGGAAGTGAAATTTTCAGTGTTTACACGTGATCATGTTGTGAAGGATTTCCGAGTTGGAATTTGCTGAAATATAAGTAGTTTGTTACCATGACAGTGTTGTTGATTTTGAGACAGGTGTTCAGAAATATATTTCTTCTGTAACGTTTTAATGGTAGGTTGGAATTAGCAGTAATTTTGCATTTTTTGAGTTGGTAACTATGGCAATCACATGTCAGAAATCAGAGGATATTTTTGATTCACACAATTTTTTTTCTCTCTACAATTAATGTAATTATTGTGTAGTTTATAAAATATATATAGTGATAAAGAGGGGAGGGGGAGGGTGGAAGGCTAGTGATAAAGACAGTCAGACACCTTAACCACTCGGCCCCCAAGTTTAATATCTTTTAACAATAATAAAAAAAAAATCCGTCAAAGAAAAACATTTTATTAAAAATATGATATATATAGAAAGCAAATATAAAATAAAGGATTAAAACTCCAAAGGCACCTTGGGTTAATGTCTTGGTCAAAGCTTGCATTTGAAATTTCCTATCATCAGAGATTGTTCCGTTTTGTTGATATTTCCTGGAGAATAGATATTAACAGATGTACATTTCTATGTCATAATCTCATTAAAGGTATATAAACGTTATCAATTTTGCGCAATCTTTAAGCGCATTTCGGCAAATTAATGAAATGATAAATTAGTGCATCCATAATGATTGTGATATAAACATACAGTAACTGCAATTGGCGCAGTTTTAGAGCAAACATGTTCAGTGCGAAAACCGATGAGAAAAAGCTACCATTAAGATATGTACATTTACAGTATTCACTGATTTTATGATACGGATATTTTTTAATGGAAGCTAAAATAATTCGCACTTTTAGAAAAAAAAAAATTCTCAAAATATCTATTTTTTGGCTTATATAGATTATACATGACATCATTAATATTTTGGATGAAATATCATATATAACATTAAGGGGAATTTTATACCAGCATAAGTAATTTTTTAACAGGTACCAGTGACATTCTGAAGGTTACGGTGACATTCTGTAGGTTATGGGTGTTATAAGAGCTAAGACTCACTGTAGGTTATGGGTGTTATTATAACTAAGACACTCTGTCGGTTATGGGTGTTATTAGAGCTAAGTCACTCTGTCAGTAATTGGTGTTATTAGAGCTAAGACACTCTGTAGGTTACGGTGATATTTTCAAGGTTATGAGTGCTCTTAGAGCTCAGATACTCTGTCAGTAATTGGTGTTATTAGAGCTAAGACACTCTGTAGGTTATGGGTGTTATTAGAGCTAAGACACTCTGTAGGTTATGGGTGTTATTAGAGCTAAGACACTCTGTAGGTTATAGATGTTAATAGAGCTAAGACACTCTATAGGTTTTGGGTGTTAGAGCTAAGACACTCTATAGTTGTGGTGATATTTTCTAGGTTATGGGTGTATTTAGAGCTAAGACATTCTGTAGGTTATGGGTGTTATAAGAGCTAAGACACTCTGAAGGTTATGGGTGTTATTAGAGCTAAGACACTCTGTAGGTTACGGGTGTTATTAGAGCTAAGACACTCTGTAGGTTATGGGTGTTATTAGAACTAAGACACTCTGTAGGTTACGGTGATATTTTCAAGGTTATGAGTGTTCTTAGAGCTAAGACACTCTGTAGGTTATCGGTATAATTAGAGCTAAAACACTATGTAGGTTTTGAGAGTTATCAGAGCTAAGACACTCTGTAGGTTTTGGGTGTTATTAGAGCTAAGACACTCTGTAGGTTACGGGTGTTATTAGAGCTAAGACACACTGTAGGTTTTGGGTGTTATTAGAGCTTAGACACTCTGTAAGTTATGGGTGTTATTAGAGCTAAGACACTCTGTATGTTACGGTGATATTCTTAAGGTTATGAGTTCTGAGAGATAAGACACTCTGTAGGTTATCGGTGTAATTAGAGCTAAAACACTCTGTAGGTTTTGGGTGTTATTAGAGCCTATTACAGTCTGCCATTTAGTTTTTTTCTGCTAAGATCTAAAATCAAACAGGTAAAACTAAAAATAAAGGTGGATCTGAGATTTGAGGAAGATCCATCCATCACTTAAGAAATAGCAAAAACAAGCTTTTATTATCAAATTCCAAAATGGCCACTTGTCTGCCATTGTTTTTCTGCTCATTTCTAAAATCAAATGGGCACAACTATGAATGAAGGGGAACCCGTACATGAAATCAGATGGGCACAACTAATGACCAAATGGATCAGTATGTAAAAGTTGAGAATGATTCATCCAGTTATACCCAAGAAATAGTGATAACAAACTTCCATTGTCAAAATCCAAGGTTACACCTGTCAGCCATTTTGTTTTTCTGATCACTCCAAAAATTAACCAGGCACAACTACGGACTAAGTGGTAGGAGACTGTAGATAGATATGAGATGTGAAAAAGATTCATTCAGCACTTTTCAAAAAAGAGTAATAATGAGAATTGTTGGAGACAAATCAAAAGAAAGGTCATAGACACAGGGCGATTGGAATAGCCCATCATCATCAGAAACTACACTTGCCTATTGTTGTAACTTTTTTCTGTTGATCATAGTGTTTCTGAGAACAGGGCAATTTCTATATTTGAAAAGAATTGATAATGGAAAGGAAACGGATATTCAAAACAACTGTCTGATTTTCAACACAATATTTTATTTGACAAATGAACGGGGGTCTGGAAACCTGGAGATATAATGCTACCAACAAAAAGGTCCAAGGTCCCTTTAGGCACAACAAACACGGAATGTTTACAAAAATCAAATAAACATCACCCGATTTCATCAGATTATACCAATATTGGCCAAGTCTGAGCTTAAATCATGAGAAATGCCAGGATTACTTGATCTCATCAGATCACACCAATATTGGCCAAGTCTGAGCTTAAATCATGAGAAATGCCAGGATTACTTGATCTCATCAGATTATACCAATATTGGCCAAGTCTGAGCTTAAATCGTAAAAATGCTAGGATCAACAGATATTTCTTTATTTTTTCATCAATTAAAGCAATGTTTAAATAAACGTAGAATACCATCTAAATATATGAACATGTTGTAACTTTACAGCAGAATTGTATAGGTTTATAATCTTTATGACAATTACAAACTCTGTCACACTTCACTTTATAGGCTGTGAGCAGATATTGCACCACTTCCTGGTCAGGTGACATCAGCATGGTATAACAGAAAAGTTTCTCATTCCATGCAAAAAAGGGTTTATAGAGCAATTCCAAAAAATTATGTTTTCCAACCAACAGGTTTCCCAAAGATTTAGCTAAAATTTAGAAATCTGATATCCACATTTTACAACACAATGAGACATGGACCCTCTGATTCAAAGCATCAAATTATCTCAGAAATCAGGTAAAAATGTTTTATTTGGTCACAATTTGAAAATATTCCAAAATGTTTCCACAACTTCATGGGAAATGTAAAACAAATAGCCTAAACAGATATTTTTTTACTAGGTAAATCAGCTTTTTTAAGTTTGAAATATATTCCAACTTTTCACAGATCAACCTTCACAGCCTGCTATTCTATGATGAAATATGACTGCATGTATATAGATACTTGCTCAACAAGAAGACAAGTTTTCAGCACTTTTTATATCTAATAGTCAATATAAACTACATGATGTATTTGAGTATACACTGTATTTTCATATACATGTAAATACTTTTAAAAAAGCTGTTCAGAAAATACTCTTATACCCTTCAAGGTTGGGAGTTTTCAGTAAAGGATAATGAGGTAATATTCATAGTAGTTCTGTTTTTGTGTAGTTACAGTAACGATTCTTTACAACCTGTATAACAGTAGCACATCCTCAGATGGAACAACAGCAGTGTTCACTGATATCATATATAATTATCACCATTTGTCCTCTATGTTGATTTCACAGCAGCCTTCACTAAGCATTTCCGTTAGATATCACCTGTTCATCTTTGACAACCTTGGGTTCTTTAATGGATGTGTCCACTCCGTTGTTCATTATATCTATTGATGAAAAGTCTATAACAATCTGACTATGCTTTGGTCTATATTGTCTGAAAATATAAGAGAAACAAAACAATTATTATAAAACTCAGCATGCATTTTGAAAAGATTTATGTTAAGAAATTTAAGTATACTCCAACATAAAAAATTATTTTGTAGTCAATAGGGAGACAAAGCTGATACAACTGTATATAGGAATATTTCACATTCAAGAACATTTTACAAAACTCAACAAAATAATGACTAATACATCAGAAATAAATTTTCTGAAATCTCTTTTTCCTCATTTGCGATTTAAATGTTTTGGAAATTGTACCAAATTTGCCTTTAACTTACTTGAATGCACACTCCCTACTTTTGTTAAATAACATATCAAAATTCAATTTCTGGAAATTAATGGGTTTTTAAATTTTTTTTTTTAAATTACAAATATCTAACAATAATATAAATCCTTTATGCAGATTCAGAAGTAGAATTCTGAATGAAGACATGTAGCAAATGAAACAGTGGGATTTTGTGTTCCAATAAACATTGTACATCCCCTACCTTCACCTCAAAAGTAGTTGAATGTGCCCTCTGATCCTTTATGTTGACAAACGATTCTGACATAAAGTTCATAAAACATATTTTTACCAACACATGGATACAGGCACTAATGGCCAGCAAGAAAATGCCTACTCGATGCCATTGGTCATGTATAGTATTAGAATTTAGAAGCATTCCAAATTTGTTGATTCTTTTATGATATGCCTTACTATTGAGTGAAATAATGTTTTACATTGGTTTCCACATCAATAAAGCTCCTTTACAAACAGTATAGACAGTGTTAAAAAAACCTTAATATATATCAAAAATGTTGAATAAAGTCCATATCACATCAAGCCCTATGCACATGCACCCAAACATTACTGATTTAAAGTTATATCCAAATATGTTATTAATAAAAAGGGATATTCAACCTAAGTTACTTAATTTCTGGCTGTTTTAAATCTTTTAAGAACTTGTTCTTAAACCTTCAAAATTATTGTTAACATCAAAATATCTCTTCTGAGGTCAGTTTGGACAGGCATTATTTATGTTAATAATCACAGCCACACTGTCTAAAATAGCGCATGGGGAAATCCAGAAATTCTGCAAATTAATTACATATTTGTTTAAATGGTAAATTGAGGTGTACAATTTCCATAAGAACATATGCAGATGATTTTGTAGAGTTTTTAAAAATACATCGTATGAAATCCTAACTTGTGCGGAATATACCATTAGAAAAAGTCTGCACTATCTACAGTCTCCTTCCCTGTCATCTATCTACAGTCTCCTACCTAGTCATCTACCTACAGTCTCCTACCCAGTCTTCTATCTACAGTCACCTACCCTGTCATCTACCTAGTCTCCTACCCTGTCATCTATCTACAGTCTCCTACCCAGTCATCTATCTACAGTCTCCTATCCAGTCATCTATCTAGTCTCCTACCCTGTCATCTATCTAGTCTCCTACCCAGTCATCCAACCTACAGTCATCTACCCAGTCATCTACCTACAGTCTCCTACCTTGTCATCTATCTACAGTCTCCTACCCAGTCATCTATCTACAGTCTCATACCCTGTCATCTATCTACAGTCTCCTACCCAGTCATCTATCTACAGTCTCCTACCCAGTCATCTATCTACAGTCTCCTACCCAGTCATCTATCTACAGTCTCATACCCTGTCATCTATCTACAGTCTCCTACTCTGTCATCTATCTACAGTCTCCTACCCAGTCATCTATCTAGTCTCCTACCCAGTCATCTACCTACAGTCTCCTACCCAGTCATCTACCTACAGTCTCCTACCCAGTCATCTAACTACAGTCACCTACCCAGTCATCTACCTACAGTCTCCTACCCTGTCATCTATCTACAGTCTCCTACCCTGTCATCTATCTACAGTCTCCTACCCGGTCATCTTTCTACAGTCTCCTACCCTGTCATCTATCTAGTCTCCTACCCAGTCATCTACCTACAGTCTCCTACCCAGTCATCTACCTACAGTCTCCTACCCAGTCATCTAACTACAGTCACCTACCCAGTCATCTACCTACAGTCTCCTACCCTGTCATCTATCTACAGTCTCCTACCCAGTCATCTATTTACAGTCTCCTACCCAGTCATCTATCTACAGTCTCCTACCCTGTCATCTATCCACACTCTCCTACCCAGTCATCTATCTACAGTCTCCTACCCAGTCATCTACCTACAATCTCCTACCCAGTCATCTACCTACAGTCTCCTACTCAGTCAACTATCTACAGTCTCCTACCCAGTCATCTATCTACTGTCTCCTACCCTGTCATCTATCTACAATGTATTTTCATGAGCTCTTTTCAACTCTATTGCTAAAAATACTGGGTCCCAGCATGGTAGATTGAGGTAATTTCAGAAATTCTACTAGTCCTTTCAAAATTCTCTATTATCAGAACTTGCGTGTAAATTTATTACTATGTACCTATGTTTGATGCCAGCCATATCTAACATCCTCCTAGAAGCCACAAACTCGACTTTCTCATGATATTTGTCAGAGTAATACACCACCTCCTTTATCCTGGACTGAATAAGCACTTTAGCACACTCATTACATGGAAAGAGAGCCACATACACAGTACAATCCTTGACATCAGTCGAGTTTTTGTTCAGTACAGCATTTAATTCTGCATGGCACACTGAATAAAGAAGGAATTCTGGGTAAAATACAATGTCTATATAAATAAAATCAAATATTATTCATTATACAAGAATATGTGTATTTCATTTTGATATACATCTGTCAACTTTCATTATAATAAAATTTCATTAAGACTTCGATAATTACCAAGAGTCACATTATTTAAGTATTCATTATTTAGTAAGCTGTTTCTACATGAATCAGAAAAAAATATCTTCACGAACAAGAAAAATGTATCTTTATACAAAACCTTATTGTGAAAAACTTTATAAATTTTTCGTTTGTTTTGAAATAAAAGTAACCAACATATATATTAGAATAACTTAAAACAACACGACAAATTAAGCATTAGTGCTTTCATTCCAGAATCTTCATGATGCTTAATAAATTGCCTAGATATGATGTCTGTGGCGTAATAACCAGAGTAATTATGCGACATCATTATTGAACGGGAGATCATTACATAGTTTATATGATTCTTAAACAATACTGTTTACTTTGAGTTCAAAAGTTCTAATAAAATACATTTCCTTTTCTCTTCTTTCAATGGGATTCTCCTAATAGAATTTGGAGAAAGGAAATATTTTAAATGTTTTCTTTTCGCAAATGTCTAAATGTTCACTTAGTTTTAATTTTCTGTATTTTGGAGATTTGATGTGCTGTTTGTGGACTTGTACGTGTGCCTGTAATGTTTTGCCAGTTTCTCCGATATAATATTTGTCGCAACTGGGGCATAATATACAGTATATTAGGTTTTTAGATGACTCATAGAAATTGTAAGTAGCACAATCATATTTTGATGCAATATTTCCAGCATGAAAAGCTATACAATAATGCTTAATAGCAATTCAAGAAACCTTGCTTACAGTATTTGAATAGCATTAAAACTGGTCTATCAAAGACTTTGCAAGTGTTTTTATTGAGGTTTCAAACAAGTTATTGAATTTCAAAAATGGAATTTTGAATGATGAATGGTAACAGTATTTTAAATAATTCAATGTTAATATTAAAAAATCAAAGTTTAAGAAAAAGCATGCTGTTTTCATACAGAAGCAGCTTGCATTGTTAAGGCCTTGTACTAAAGACGGGTGGAAATGATGAAAATGTTTTTGGTTTTCTAAGACTAAGAAACAATCACCATAGAGCTGTTTTGTGTCGAGGATGTTGTCAGCATTTCTGCTCCATGGCATGAGATCATCACTGCAGCCTTGTGGCATTCCATTATAACCTATACCCACGATCTTGTTATCTGTATTTACTATACAGGCTCCAACCTGAAACCAATATCAATTCCTTACTAAGTACAAACATTACATCTGAAATCATTCAGAGTTTAGTTTCGCTGGCTCATTAAAGTCCCCTTCCCTTAATTTTCCTTCGTTGGTCACACTTGAATTAAGAATAATTCTTAAAAATCTCCTTATCCTACAAATACATGTTAATTCTAGTTACCAGGTAATATTAAGTATTGACCAAAGGAACATGTTTTGTATGATAATACATTTCAACTTGAAAAAACTACTACATGTTGTACCTGTGTTCTAGGGTCTTTGCTCCGTTGTGCAGACAGAAAAGCTATTGCCATAAAATAGTCTGGCCATTCTAGGTAACCCTCCCTCTTGTTACCTAGGATTCTAAAGAGAAAAATAAAGTCAGATTTACAGCCATTTTGACTCTATACAAAATACAATGATAGAGCATGAAGTAATTACATGATATTTAAGCAGAGTATAATGAGCATCTCATGGTCTCCTGCTAAACAATGACTCATGCTTAGTTGTGTTAGATATTGAACATGAGATAAAACACCACTTCAAAATAAACATTTCAAGAGCTAAACAAAATGTATAACAAATAGGTAATTTTTAGTCTAGTAAAAGACCTAGAAAAAACTTGAGATTTGGCACAGACAAAATGATAAACACATACATAACCATTTAAAAAGACTTCAAATGTTTTAAATTAAGGGTCATAATTATTATTAAAGTTTTCAAGACGCAGCTTCGACAATGTGGACAAAAGGGTC
This sequence comes from Ylistrum balloti, assembly GCF_031769215.1. Classification (NCBI taxonomy): domain Eukaryota; kingdom Metazoa; phylum Mollusca; class Bivalvia; order Pectinida; family Pectinidae; genus Ylistrum; species Ylistrum balloti. Next base: position 124,115 of record NW_026781982.1, on the reverse strand, counting down.
AAAGTTGACCTTAACATAGTTGTAATTGTATAATGGATTAGACATAATCTGGCCTTTATTTTATGTTAAACTTTCAATAATCTATTTACATATTGTTTGACAACTGTAAGTGATGGAGTGTGTGATAATCATACCGAGCCAAGAGAAGAATTGTGTTACCCACATCCTTTGATCTTTATAAGTTGGATCTTTTCCTTTGTTTTCACTCTTAAATCATATATTTGAAAATTCCATTAGCTATAATAATCTTAACTGTCAAATCCAAAATGTTCACTTGTGGGCCATTTTGTTTTTCTGATCAATCTCAAAATCAAATGGGCACAACAATGGAACAAGGGGATCTACATACAAATATTTGACAAAAGATCCATCCGGTACTTTTCAAAATACACCAACAACAACTTTCATAATCAAAATCCAAGATGGCAACCAGTCTGTCAATTTCTTATATCTGATCAATTCCAAAATCAAATGGGTGCATCTAGGGAACTTATATATAAAATTTGAGAAAGGTCAATTCAGTACTTTTTAGAGATAGCAATCACAAGAATTGATTATAGACAGGCAGATGAGAGGAAAAATAAATGACTGATGTACAAAATGTTGGACAATTTGAATAGCCCACTATCTGATAGTAGTGGGTTGAAAAAAGTCTAAATGCAGGGTTTTCCATAATTTTGTTAGTAGTAGGTTGTGTAGTGAAAGTAGGAGGCTGGCCTGCCGTGTATGTGTATTCGTGTACGGAACATTATTACGGAACTGGATTGGTGTAGGCGGCCAAATGATCAAAGTAGCCGTTCAAATTGGCCGGTAACCGGCTCTTATGGAAAATCCTGAAATGCATAAGAGAATGAACCCTAACCCTAAGCAAATTTTAGTCCCGAAAAATGTTTTGAGTCCGACAGCAATTTTTGAAGGTTTGATGCCAGGACCTAAACAATTTCAAAATATTATTGTTTCATCCATATATTGATTTAGACAAACTTGAGTTTTGAAAAAGAAAAGTGATAAAGCTCATGTGTGAAATATCTGAGCCCCAAAAATGACTTAAATACTTAAAAATCAAGAAAGAGCAGCGACTCCTGAGGTCGGTGTGTGTTTACGATGAAAATGGCATAAATAAAGATTAAGGTGTCATAAATTTCATAACTACATATAAAAAATCATCCTAGGACAGATATGCATGTTCTAAGCTTCATTAATTTATGGATATTCTATCAGTAGTCGATGCTGTTTTATTCTAGTTCAAATACAGCAAGACAAACCATAACAAATTTAAAACCTGTTCTTTTAATTGTGTACAATACATAATGGAAAAAAAAGTTCAAAAAGGACCAGTGACTCAAGCATTTGTATTGGGAATGTAAACAGCCAATAGTAATGTTCACAGTCCACTATAAATTGTGTTGAGTTTATTTACATTCCAGATACAAGGAAGTGTTGCTCGTGAGATGCAACTGGTTGGGATCTATACTGAATGCACGGATGCAATGGTAATTAGTCCAAGAGATATTTCTGACATATCAGTCAATATCACTGACAGTAAATTATCATTTTAGAGACAGAAAACTTTGTAGGTACTTACCTCATCAAACAATTCAATCATGTGGCAGAATTGACTTTTAATATAATGTGAATTGTATTGTGTCCGTAATTGTTAAATCTTGTTTACTGTATCTTGTTCCTTAGTCGTGTATATACTTAAGTGGTTATACTCATTATTGCCCTTTTTCATATAGTGTCCTGTGAGCATTGGTCACCTATCTTATGTCTTATATTATTGGTTCTTTTGATTTCGTGGTTTTTTGCAACTTCTTGTCAATGTTTGACTGACCGACAGATGGATCTGACACTTTAGTAAGTGATCGTGAAATACCCGCAAACCAGTAAAGTAAGTTTATATCAATTTTAATATCCACCACACTCCCATCAATTGTTATTGTGTTTGATCATTAGAATGGACAATAAAATCCAGGTATTGTAAAGATAAAGATTATAATTATCTGTATTATCATATCTTTATGATGTTGCGTTATTCAAATTAAACTATTTGGATCTGCTTGAATGTAATTCATTTAAATCTATATCCTGATATTTTCGTCAGAATTAGTCTATTCATTTATACTCAAAAGTCATATGTTTCATTTGTAACTATGCAGACTTTACCTTTACGACAAATAAAAATGTACACGAACTTCGTGCCACACATAGGTAATTTCACCAGTTTCTTTAAACCTAATGTATTTACCATAACTACCGATACTGTTCATACTTGTACTGTATCTATTATCTATTCTATATAATGTATGTCTGTACTTACCTGGACATATTTCATTTTGATATCATTAGATTTTTTCAAGTCACTCGTTAGTAGTTAATTGTATTATATTCTATTTAAATGATAATGATGTTCCGTACTAATATGTGTTAGTCATATTTGTCTGATGTTTATGTTTAGTGTAGTTATATTGTTTTATTTTTGTATATTCAAAGAGTTCATACTCTTTATGTACACACAGTAAACCATGGCCAGAACTCGCAACAGGTTTCGTGTTTTTATTTAAGCATGGCCCAGCCAACCTGTAACACTCATAATGAGTCAATTGACAGACGAGGCTTAGAATATGCATATCTGTCCTAGACTGATTTATAGCAGTCTTACTTATTTTTTTCATGGTCATAATGTACAATTTCATCCTCCGGCGTTTCTGTCATCTTACTCGTCGACATCGTTTCGGTGGAACTGTTCACAATTTGGCGGGTAATACCGCATTCACTCCTTCCGATTGAAGATGTCTTTATTAAGGGGAATTACTCTCTTCAAATGGACCGACGCTGAGCGGGAGAATGGGGAGGGATGCGTTTTCCCTCTTTTCTCTTTTTCATACGTTTAAACCAGACAACACACCCAATTCTTTCTTTCTGGCACAAAAAAATCGCTTTTTCAAAATATCGATGATTCACCACAACTGAAGACAGTGTAGTAGTAGAAATGCAAATAGAACAATGTTTCTTCGTAGTATCAAGTGTATACGAAACAAGAATAGTGTGTGACAAAACAACATACGCCCTCTCCATGTCATTGGGAAATGTTTTGAAAAATAAAATCTACACAAACATCAAAATGAAACAATTATACTGCCTAATCAAAATGTCACTAATGAAACATAATATCGTCATTATGATTAAGTTAAAAAAAAATGAAACAAATTCCAAACTGATGGAGACGATCGAATCAACAAGCTGCAAAGAACAATGGGAGAACAAAGAGTAATAACTCTACGGTACGGTAATGTTTCCGGTACAGGAATACAGTGTTCCTCTTCACCAAACTCAAAATTATATTGTTATGGTTAAAAGTTCATTTTCCGGTAAGTTTACAGTAGCTCTATAATTATATAAGATATCGTGATTTTCCCAAAACTTATCCAGTTTGTTTTAAAAAGTATTTATGTTTGGAGCAGATACAATGTCTTCTGTAAGATTATTCCATGTTTTTACAGTCCTTATAGCAAAACTATTTCCTCTTCTGTTGGTCCTGTGATGTTGAGGAAAGGGCGTTTTGGAGTGTCCTCGACCACTTCTTATTCCTACGTCCATCTTAATCTTTACAAAATTGCAGAAATCCTTATCATACATACCGTTTGTGATTTTATAAAGTTCTAGCATATCCCCTATAATCCTTCTGTATGATAAAGTTGGAAGATTTAGCTTCTGTAGCCTGTTCTGGTACGACATATCCTTCATTCCAAGTAAACGTTTTGTGGTCCTTCGTTGAACTGACTTTTCTATATCTTTCACTTTTACCTATCTTCTATCAAACCGTGCCGAGTCAAATAACCTTGAAAGAAAGCACTGCCATGTGTTTTGGTGATACAGCATAGAAAGTTGTTACATCAAAACGAAAACGTAAATATTGAAATACCCAACTGAAAATATCAAAGTAAAAACAGCGCATAATTTTAATGAAATAAAACCTCCCTATACAGTCTGTAGTCTAAAAACCATCCCCCATAGTCTGTAGTCTTAAAACCATCCCACTACAGTCTGTAGTCTTAAAACCTCCCCCTATAGTCTGTAGTCTAAAATCCTCCCCCATATAGTGTGAAGTCTGAAAACCTCCCTATAGCCTGTAGTCTTAAAACCTCCCCCTATAGTCTGTAGTCTTAAAATCTCCCCACTATAGTCTGTAGTCTTAAAACCTCCCCCTATAGTCTGTAGTCTAAAAACCTCCCACTATAGTCTGTAGTCTTAAAACCTCCCCTATAGTCTGTAGTCTTAAAACCTCCCCCCTATAGTCTGTAGTCTTAGAACCTTCCCCCATATAGTCTAAAATCCTCCCCTCTATAGTCTGTAGTCTGAAAACCTCCCTATAGCCTGTAGTCTTAAAACCTCCCACCTATAGTTTGTAGTCTTAAAACCTCCCCCCTATAGACTGTAGTCTTAAAACCTCCCTCTATAGTCTGTAGTCTTAAAACCTTCCCCTATAGTCTGTAGTCTTAAAACCTCCCCCTATAGTCTGTAGTCTTAAAACCTCCCCCTATAGTCTGTAGTCTAAAAACCTTCCACTATAGTCTGTAGTCTTAAAATCTCCCCACTATAGTCTGTAGTCTTAAAACCTCCCCCTATAGTCTGTAGTCTAAAAACCTCCCACTATAGTCTGTAGTCTTAAAACCTCCCCCCTATAGTCTGTAGTCTTAAAACCTCCCCCCAAATATAGTGTGTAGTATGAAAACCTCCCTATAGTGTGTAGTCTTAAAACCTCCCCTTACAGTCTGTAGTCTCAAACCCCCTCCCTATAGTCTGTAATCTAAAACCTCCCCCCTATAGTCTGAAGTCTTAAAACCTCCCCCTATAGTCTGTAGTCTTAAAACCTCCCCCCTATAGTCTGTAGTCTTAAAACCTCCCCTTATAGTCTGTAGTCTTAAAACCTCCCCTTATAGTATGTAGTCTAAATGCGTCCCCCTATAGTCTGTAGTCTTAAAACCTTCCCCCTATAGTCTAAAAGCCTCTCCCAATAGTGTGTAGTCTGAAAACCTCCCTATAGTGTGTAGTCTTAAAACCTCCCCCCTATACCCTGAAGTCTAGTCTGTAGTCTTAACCCCCCCCCTATAGTCTGTAGTCTGAAAACCTCCCCCTATAGTCTGTAGTCTTAAAAACTTCCACCTATAGTCTGTAGTCTTAAAGCCTTCCCCCATCTATAGTCTGTAGTCTGTAAACCTCTTAGTCTGTAGTCTTAAAACCTCCCCCTATAGTCTGTAGTCTATAAACCTCCCACTATAGTATGTAGTCTTAAAACCTCCCCTATAGTAGTCTGTAGTCTTAAAACCTCCCCCTATAGTCTGTAGTCTTAAAACCTCCCCCTATAGTCTGTAGTCTTAAAACCTCCCCTTATAGTGTGTAGTCTTAAAACCTCCCCCCATATACCCTGAAGTCTTCAAACCTACCCCTGTATTCTGAAGTCTTAAAACCTCCCCCTATAGTCTGTAGTCTTAAAACCTTCCCCCTAGTCTAAAAGCCTCCCCCTATAGTGTGTAATCTTAAAACCTCCCCCTGACAGTCTGTAGTCTTAAACCCCCCCACCCCATAGTCTGTAGTCTTAAAACCTCCCCCCCTATAGTCTGTAGTCTTAAAACCTTCACCATATAGTATGTAGTATGAAAACCTCCCCGCTATAGTCTGTAGTCTTAAAACCTCCCCCTATAGTCTGTAGTCTGAAAACCTCCCCTATAGTGTGTAGTCTTAAAATCTCCTCTTATAGTCTGTAGTCTTAAAACCTCCCCTTATAGTCTGTAGTCTAAAAGCCTCCTCCTATAGTATGTAGTATGAAAACCTCCCTATAGTGTGTAGTCTTAAAATCTCCCCTTATAGTCTGTAGTCTAAAAACCTCCCCCCTATAGTCTGAAGTCTAAAAACCTCCCCTTATAGTTTGTAGTCTTAAAACCTATAGTCTGTAGTCTTAAAATCTCCCCCTATAGTCTGTAGTCTAAAAACCTCCCCCCTATAGTCTGTAGTCTAAAAACCTCCCCCTATAGTCTGTAGTCTTAAAACCTCCCCTTATAGTATGTAGTCTAAAACCTCCTCTTATAGTCTGAAGTCTTAAAACCTCCCCTTACAGTATGTAGTCTTAAAACCTCCCCCTATAGTCTAAAACCTGTGTAGTCTTAAAACCTCCCTATAGTGTGTAGTCTTAAAACCTCCCCCCTATACCCTGAAGTCTTCAAACCTACCCCTGTATTCTGAAGTCTTAAAACCTCCCCCTATAGTCTGTAGTCTTTAAACCTTCCCTATATAGTCTGTAGTCTAAAACCTCCCCCAATAGTATGTAGTCTTAAAACCTCCCCCTATAGTCTGTAGTCTTAAAACCTCCCCTTATAGTCTGTAGTCTTAAAACCTCCCCCTATAGTCTGTAGTCTAAAATCTCCCCCTGTAGTCTGAAGTCTTAAAACCTCCTCTTATAGTATGTAGTCTAAATGCGTCCCCCTATAGTCTGTAGTATTAAAACATCCGCCCTATAGTCTGTAGTCTTAAAACCTCCCCTTATAGTGTGTAGTCTTAAAACCTTCCCCAATAGTCTAAAAGCCTCCCACCTATAGTGTGTAGTCTGAAAACCTCCCCCTATAGAGTGTAGTCTTAAAACCTCCCCTTACAGTCTGTAGTCTTAAACCCCCTCCCTATAGTCTGTAGTCTTAAAACCTCCCCCTATAGTCTGTAGTCTAAAATCTCCCCCTGTAGTCTGAAGTCTTAAAACCTCCCCTTATAGTATGTAGTCTAAATGCGTCCCCCTATAGTCTGTAGTCTTAAAACATCCGCCCTATAGTCTGTAGTCTTAAAACCTTCCCCCTATAATCTGTAGTCTGAAAACCTCCCCTATAGAGTGTAGTCTCAAAATCTCCTCTTATAGTCTGTAGTCTTAAAACCTCCCCCCCTATAGTCTGTAGTCTTAAAACCTTCCCCCTATAGTCTGTAGTCTTAAAGCGTCCCCCTATAGTCTGTAGTCTTAAAACATCCGCCCTATAGTCTGTAGTCTGAACCCCCCCTATAGTGTGTAGTTTTAAAATCTCCTCTTATAGTCTGTAGTCTTTAAACCTTCCCTATATAGTCTGTAGTCTAAAACCTCCCCGCTATAGTCTGAAGTCTTAAAACCTCCCCCTGTAGTCTGAAGTCTTAAAACATCCGCCCTATAGTCTGTAGTCTTAAAACCTCCCCCTATAGTCTGTAGTCTGAAAACCTCCCCGTATTTATTCCCCCTATAGTCTGTAGTCTTAAAACATCCGCCCTATAGTCTGTAGTCTTAAAACCTCCCCCTATAGTCTATAGTCTTAAAACCTCCCCGTATAGTCTGTAGTCTTATAGCCTCCCCCCTATAGTCTGTAGTCTTAAAACCTCCCCCATATAGTCTGTAGTCTTAAAACATCCGCCCTATAGTCTGTAGTCTTAAAACCTCCCCCTATAGTCTGTAGTCTTAAAACCTCCCCCCTATAGTCTGTAGTCTTAAAACCTCCCCCTATAGTCTGTAGTCTTAAAACCTCCCCTTATAGTATGTAGTCTTAAAACCTCCCCCTATAGTCTGTAGTCTTAAAACCTCCCCCCATAGTCTGTAGTAGTCTATAGTCTGTAGTCTTAAAACCTCCCCCCAACTATAGTGTGTAGTCTTAAAACCTCCCCCCTCTAGTCTGTAGTCATAAAACCGTCCCCATATAGTCTAAAAGCCTCCCAACTATAGTAGGTAGTCTAAAAGCGTCCCCCTATAGTCTGTAGTCTAAAAACCTCCCCCCTATAGTCTGTAGTCTAAACCTCCCCCCTATAGTCTGTAGTCTCAAAACCTCCTCCATTATCGTCTGTAGATTTAAAACCTACGCCCTATAGTATGTAGCCTTAAACACCCCCACTATAGTCTGTAGTCTTAAAACCTCCCCCTATAGTCTGTAGTCTAAAAACCTTCCACTATAGTCTGTAGTCTTAAAATCTCCCCACTATAGTGTGTAGTCTGAAAACCTCCCTATAGTGTGTAGTCTTAAAACCTCCCCCCTATACCCTGAAGTCTTCAAACCTACCCCTGTATTCTGTAGTCTTAAAACCTCCCCCTATAGTCTGTAGTCTTAAAACCTCCCCCTATAGTCTGTAGTCTTAAAACCTCCCCCTATAGTCTGTAGTCTTAAAACCTTCACCATATAGTATGTAGTATGAAAACCTCCCACTATAGTCTGTAGTCTAAAATCTCCCCCTGTAGTCTGAAGTCTTAAAACCTCCCCTTATAGTATGTAGTCTAAATGCGTCCCCCTATAGTCTGTAGTATTAAAACATCCGCCCTATAGTCTGTAGTCTTAAAACCTCCCCCCAAATATAGTCTGTAGTCTTAAAACCTTCCCCCTATAGTAGTGTCTGAAAACCTCCCTATAGCATGTAGTCTTAAAACTTCCCACCTATAGTCTGTAGTCTTAAAACCTCCCCCTATAGTCTGTAGTCTAAAAACCTCCCACTATAGTCTGTAGTCTTAAAACCTCCCCTATAGTCTGTAGTCTTAAAACCTCCCCCCAAATATAGTCTGTAGTCTTAAAACCTCCCCCTATAGTCTGTAGTCTTAAAACCTCCCCCTATAGTCTGTAGTCTTAAAACCTCCCCGTATAGTCTGTAGTCTTATAGCCTCCCCCCTATAGTCTGTAGTCTTAAAACCTCCCCTTATAGTGTGTAGTCTTAAAACCTCCCCCCATATACCCTGAAGTCTTAAAACCTCCCCCTGTAGTCTGAAGTCTTAAAACCTCCCCTTATAGTATGTAGTCTAAAACCTCCTCTTATAGTCTGAAGTCTTAAAACCTCCCCTTATAGTATGTAGTCTAAATGCGTCCCCCTATAGTCTGTAGTCTTAAAACCTTCACCATATATTCTATAGTCTTAAAACCTCCCCCTATAGTCTGTAGTCTAAAATCTCCCCCTGTAGTCTGAAGTCTTAAAACCTCCCCTTATAGTATGTAGTCTTAAACACCCCCACTATAGTCTGTAGTCTAAAATCCTCCCCCCTATAGTCTGTAGTCTGAAAACCTCCCTATAGCATGTAGTCTTAAAACTTCCCACCTATAGTTTGTAGTCTTAAAACCTACCCCCTATAGACTGTAGTCTAAAAACCTCCCACTATAGTCTGTAGTCTGAAAACCTCCCTATAGTGTGTAGTCTTAAAACCTCCCCTTATAGTGTGTAGTCTTAAAACCTCCCCCTATAGTCTGTAGTCTTAAAACCTCCCCCCATAGTCTGTAGTCATAAAACCGTCCCCATCAAGTCTAAAAGCCTCCCAACTATAGTATGTAGTCTGAAAACCTCCCTATAGTGTGTAGTCTGAAAACCTCCCCTGACAGTCTGTAGTCTTAACCCCCCCCCTATAGTCTGTAGTCTTAAAACCTCCCCCCAAATATAGTCTGTAGTCTTAAAACCTTCCCCCTATAGTCTAAAAGCCTCCTCCTATAGTGTGTAGTATGAAAACCTCCCCATAGTGTGTAGTCTTAAAATCTCCCCTTACAGTCTGTAGTCTTAAAACCTCCCCCCTAGTAGTCTGCCTCCCCTATATTAAATACCTGAGATATAGTCTGTAGTCTTATGCAAATTTGAAACCTCCCCTATAGTCTGTGTAGTCTTAAAACCTCCCCCCTATAGAATGTGTCTTAAACCTCCCCACCCCAAAGAATATCCCCCCCTATAGTTGTAGTCTAAAATTCCCCCTGTTGTAGTTTTAATATCGTCCTACATGAAGAAACTATTGCTGTTATGATGAGTTAGAATGTTGGCTTACAGGAAAAGATTCATGGTGTGTATGTTGTTCTGCGAGGTCAGCCACCATCTACTACAAAAGGACTTTGCCTCAAAATGACAAACGTTTTAACATTTACCACACCTGACAACAATAAAAAAACTTTGATTTAAAATAAAACAAAAAAGACTCAGTGGAATTTGTTTTGAAAACTTGTATTCATACATAATGTACTGTGTAAAATGTTAGTGTAAGTCATTCAATTATGTGAGATTGTTAAGTAATTTCAAGGGAGTTTGACAATTCAGTTATAACAATGCAGGATATAGCAAAATTATCATCAGTAATCAAAACATGATATATAAAATCATGTGAAAACAAAGTTTAATAGAGAAATTTGTATTCACTTTGATAGCAATTCGTATTCAGTTTCTGACTGATAGCAATTCGTATTCACTTTCTGACTGATAGCAATTCGTATTCACTTTCTGACTGATAGCAATTCGTATTCACTTTCTGATAGCAATTCGTATTCACTTTCTGACTGATAGCAATTCGTATTCACTTTCTGACTGATAGCAATTCGTATTCACTTTCTGATAGCAATTCGTATTCACTTTCTGACTGATAGCAATTCATATTCACTTTCTGACTGATAGCAATTGATATTCACTTTCTGACTGATAGCAATTTGTATTCACTTTGACTGATAGCAATTCATATTCACTTTGACTGATAGCAATTCATATTCACTTTCTGACTGATAACAATTCATATTCACTTTTTGACTGATAGCAATTTGTGTTCACTTTGACTGATAGCAATTCATATTCACTTTCTGACTGATAGCAATTTGTATTCATTTTGACTGATAGCAATTCATATTCACTTTCTGACTGATACAAATTCATATTCACTTTCTGACTGATGGCAATTTGTATTCACTTTGTGACTGATGGCAATTTGTATTCACTTTCTGACTGACAGCAATTTGTATTCACTCTCTGACTGATAGCAATTTGTATTCACTTCCTGACTGACAGCAATTTGTATTCACTTTGACTGATAGCAATTCATATTCACTTTCTGACAGATAGCAAAATATGTTTACTTTCAGACTGAGAATGAAATATATTTACTTTCAGACTGAGAATGAAATATATTTACTTTCAGACTGAGAATGAAATATATTTACTTTCAGACTAAGAATGAAATATATATATTTTCTGACTGAAAATGAAATATATTCATTTTCTGATAGCAATCAGTTACAATTTTGATACAATGAAGCACATCAAAGAGAAAGACATAACACAAGTTTAAAGGTCTCATTCTCTCACTCAGGAAACATTCACATTCTGTCATGACTATAAAATGTTTACATTGAAACATGTGTCTTAATCACTGTGAATTGTAAAGTTTCCCACTCTACACCTTCATCTTTTAACAGTTAAAATTGAATTAGAAAATCATCAATAAGAACAGGTACATTTTCAAGCATATTATGACCGTTTCCAATTTCTTACTCAAGTTTTGAAGACTTTTGCTTGCTACAAACATGCAGAAAAAAAAACAAACAAAAAAAAACAAAAAACATGTAGCATGGTATGTATTTATTACAAACATTTTAAAAGCCATACAGTTGATAGTTCAATAGAGGTAGAATAAAATAAGGAATGGAAGCAAACATCAGTGTTTTAAGATATTAGTTTATACCTGTCCTACCTGAATTTGTCACATAATTTTTATATTACTAAATGATGAACTTTAAAAACACAATGGTAGTGGAGTCAGTTAACACAACATATCTCTGACCTATCAAAAGATAATGTCAAATTCAACATGAGCCTAATTTTCAAATTTGTCTATGGAAGATGTGTATCTTTACTAAATATCAATTGCTATGTTAGCAGTATTCAAACAACTGTGCTAAGGAATTTTGATGGTAAACTGAGGCTATTTCAGTTTCCCTTATGACTGATGTTTCAGTTGTTGAATGAAAGCTGCCTTATAAATCAGTAGTGTGACAAAACAGCTGCATGTAGGTATGTGTATTACTTTGTAGAAATCACTTTCTCAATATCTTACATATTACAATTAAGATTTAAGTAGCTGTTCAATAAGAGATTCTGTGTTTTGTTTTGAACAAGTTTGTTAAGGAAAAGCCATAAAAACCACTATATGTATGTTGATATGGCAGTATATCTCCGAGTAGAGCAATTATTTAAATATTATGTTATCTTACTTAAACATCAGCATAACAGTAAACAGTTTCAGCAAAAATCATCCAAGATGAAACTGTCCACTTTTTTTTCAATAGATGTTGGCTTAAAACAATGTCTTAAAACATAAGCTGCATATGGGTTTGGATAAACAGACAGAAAGTGGCTCAGCCCCCTCAAAGTACAGCTTATATTGGAAAACTTTGCCATTGCATTATCTTTAAATTTAAAAACATATTCACATTTTTTTTTTTAAATCAATTAGGATGTGAGTATGTGCAAAAACATGCTAAACCACTTCTAGCCATTTGATTGGATAGTTCATAAAGCGTTCTTATATAGAGTAAATCAATTATACATATGTACTTTAAATACAGTGTATTTATAGCATAATTATAGATATGTTTCAACAGGAAAAACATGTTGCTAATACAGTGTGTTTATTTTGTAATTATAGATATGTTTGTAACAGGACAAACATGTTGCTAATACAGTGTGTTTATTTTGTAATTATAGATATGTTTGTAACAGGACAAACATGTTGCTAATACAGTGTGTTTATTTTGTAATTATAGATATGTTTGTAACAGGACAAACATGTTGCTAATACAGTGTGTTTATTTTGTAATTATAGATATGTTTGTAACAGGACAAACATGTTGCTAATACAGTGTGTTTATTTTGTAATTATAGATATGTTTGTAACAGGACAAACATGTTGCTAATACAGTGTGTTTATTTTGTAATTATAGATATGTTTGTAACAGGACAAACAAGTTGCTAATACAGTGTGTTTATTTTGTAATTATAGATATGTTTGTAACAGGACAAACAAGTTGCTAATACAGTGTGTTTATTTTGTAATTATAGATATGTTTGTAACAGGACAAACATGTTGCTAATACAGTGTGTTTATTTTGTAATTATAGATATGTTTGTAACAGGACAAACATGTTGCTAATACAGTGTGTTTATTTTGTAATTATAGATATGTTTGTAACAGGACAAACATGTTGCTAATACAGTGTGTTTATTTTGTAATTATAGATATGTTTGTAACAGGACAAACAAGTTGCTAATACAGTGTGTTTATTTTGTAATTATAGATATGTTTGTAACAGGACAAACAAGTTGCTAATACAGTGTGTTTATTTTGTAATTATAGATATGTTTGTAACAGGACAAACATGTTGCTAATACAGTGTGTTTATTTTGTAATTATAGATATGTTTGTAACAGGACAAACATGTTGCTAATACAGTGTGTTTATTTTGTAATTATAGATATGTTTGTAACAGGACAAACATGTTGCTAATACAGTGTGTTTATTTTGTAATTATAGATATGTTTGTAACAGGACAAACATGTTGCTAATACAGTGTGTTTATTTTGTAATTATAGATATGTTTGTAACAGGACAAACATGTTGCTAATACAGTGTGTTTATTTTGTAATTATAGATATGTTTGTAACAGGACAAACAAGTTGCTAATACAGTGTGTTTATTTTGTAATTATAGATATGTTTGTAACAGGACAAACATGTTGCTAATACAGTGTGTTTATTTTGTAATTATAGATATGTTTGTAACAGGACAAACATGTTGCTAATACAGTGTGTTTATTTTGTAATTATAGATATGTTTGTAACAGGACAAACATGTTGCTAATACAGATTAATAACTGAATATTAGGTAGAAAGTCAATGACAAATCTTATTGTATAAATTGCAGTCGGAATTACTATGATCAAAATTACTGCTGAACTGCATTGACAAACAAAACATAAAAAACAAATGCACAAATAAAATGTTCACACAATTCTGAAAAACAATGTCATTGTATCATGACATAATTATTTTGAGATAATTCTGAAGTACATGTAAACGGCTTGATAAGAGTTATTCCAGTAAAACATTCATTCCACCCAAGAACACCAGGTTTTGTTTCAGGATACCACAGCCAGGACTTAATTAAGGAGTGATAGAAAAGAATTAAAACTGTTGATAGAAGAGATTTTTCTACCCGAGATTAAGTTTGTGCTTTACTGGAATAACCCTCATTAGGTTGTTTTATCAAAGATATTTCATTTAAAGTAATTTTGGAGCAATAGGCTAGACGACATAATCCTTTCACATCAATTTTGATCAATATTCAAGCAAAATTATTCATTTAAGAATATGCCATGGAAAGAAACAACTCTTAATCAAGAACAAGATTTCCTCAGAACTGTATGTGTCGCCTGCATAAAGTGTCATGGTCGCCCAGAACTGTATGTGTTGCCTGCATAAAGTGTCATGGTCGCCCAGAACTGTATGTGTTGCCTGCATAAAGTGTCACGGTCGCCCAGAACTGTATGTGTTGCCTGCATAAAGTGTCATGGTCGCCCAGAACTGTATGTGTCGCCTGCATAAAGTGTCACGGTCGCCGAGAACTGGATGTGTCGCCTGCATAAAGTGTCATGGTCACACAGAACTGTATGTGTCGCCTGCATAAAGTGTCATGGTCACACAGAACTGTATGTGTTGCCTGCATGAAGTGTCACGGTCGCCGAGAACTGGATGTGTCGCCTGCATAAAGTGTCATGGTCACACAGAACTGTATGTGTCGCCTGCATAAAGTGTCATGGTCACACAGAACTGTATGTGTTGCCTGCATAAAGTGTCATGGTCACACAGAACTGTATGTGTTGCCTGCATAAAGTGTCATAGTCACACAGAACTGTATGTGTCGCCTGCATAAAGTGTCACGGTCACACAGAACTGTATGTGTCGCCTGCATAAAGTGTCACGGTCGCCCAGAACTGTATGTGTCACCTGCATAAAGTGTCACGGTCGCCCAGAACTGTATGTGTCGCCTGCATAAAGTGTCACGGTCGCCCAGAACTGTATGTGTCGCCTGCATAAAGTGTCACGGTCGCCCAGAACTGTATGTGTCGCCTGCATAAAGTGTCATGGTCACACACAACTGTATGTGTCGCCTGTATAAAGTGTCACGGTCGCCGAGAACTGGATGTGTCGCCTGCATAAAGTGTCACGGTCGCCCAGAACTGTATGTGTCGCCTGCATAAAGTGTCACGGTTGCCCAGAACTGTATGTGTCGCCTGCATAAAGTGTCGCCTGCATAAAGTATCACGGTCGCCCAGAACTGTATGTGTCGCCTGCATAAAGTGTCACGGTCGCCCAGAACTGTATGTGTCGCCTGCATAAAGTGTCACGGTTGCCCAGAACTGTATGTGTCGCCTGCATAAAGTGTCGCCTGCATAAAGTATCACGGTCGCCCAGAACTGTATGTGTCGCCTGCATAAAGTGTCACGGTCGCCCAGAACTGTATGTGTCGCCTGCATAAAGTGTCACGGTCGCCCAGAACTGTATGTGTCGCCTGCATAAAGTGTCATGGTCGCCCAGAACTGTATGTGTCGCCTGCATAAAGTGTCACGGTCGCCGGGAACTGGATGTGTCGCCTGCATAAAGTGTCACGGTCGCCCAGAACTGGATGTGTTGCCTGCATAAAGTGTCATGGTCGCCCAGAACTGTATGTGTCGCCTGCATAAAGTGTCACGGTCACCCAGAACTCAGAACTGTATGTGTCGCCTGCATAAAGTGTCACGGTCGCCCAGAACTGTATGTGTCGCCTGCATAAAGTGTCACGGTCGCCCAGAACTGTATGTGTCGCCTGCATAAAGTGTCACGGTCGCCCAGAACTGGATGTGTCGCCTGCATAAAGTGTCACGGTCGCCCAGAACTGTATGTGTCGCCTGCATAAAGTGTCATGGTCGCCCAGAACTGTATGTGTCGCCTGCATAAAGTGTCATGGTCAACCAGAACCAAATTTCATTTCTATAACTCAAAGCATACAGCGCAAAGCAATATTCCTGAGAAATTTTCAAAGTTCAAAGGGACATATCACTGCCACAAAGGGTTAACAACTGCCAAGAAGTTAACTTGGTACGTAACTTTTGACCAAGAGCTCATATACAAAATTGCATTCTGATAATTCAAAGCATAACAATGAAAAATCCTGAAAACAATATTCCCAAAGAATTTGAGTTCAAAGGGGCATAACTCTATCAGGATGAGTCACAGAGAGCTGGGAATTAAACTCGATCTCTAATTTTCCACCAAGAAGCCATATACAACATTTTTTTATGTTAACTCGGATCACAATAGGGAAATATCTGGAAAACAATTTTCCCAAAGAACTTTTTGCGTTCAAAGGTGCATAACTCTGTCAAACAGCTGGAATCTTAGAGAGTCGTGAATCAAACTTCATCTGTTCATTTCAATAACTCGAAGCATAATACAATTACTATTTAATTAATTATTTATTCATTATTACCAGACAAACAAGGCAGGAAATCTCAGTTAGGTGAGAGATATCCATATTGGCTTGTGGTGACTATAGTGGGACTCTAGCATTCCATAGGCACACATATTCTTGAAAAATTTTCCAAGTTCAACAGGGCATAACTCTGCCAAGAAAGCCATGAATCGAACCTTATCTGTAATGTTTGACCATGAAGCCATTTCTCAAATTTCATTTCAAAAACTCTAAGCATAATAAAAAAAGTACAAAAAAAAAACACAACATATTCTTGAAACTTCGAAGAGCCATAACTGTGCAAAGAAGGGTCACAGACAGCCAAGAATCAAAGTAATGTGTACCCTTCCAAAACTAAGTCACATACCAAATTTCATTTAAATAACTCAAAGGATAACCCAAACGAGTCCGGAAAACAATATTCCCAGGGAATTTCCTAAGTTCAAAGGGGCACAACTCTGCCAAGAAGTGTCACAGACAGACGGAAATCAAACTTAATCTGTACCCTTCCAACAAGAAGCCATATACTAAATTTCATTTTGATAACTTAAAAATTAAGTGAAAAAAGTTCGGAAAAATTTCGTATGGATGACGCATGACAACGGACAAAGTGATCCCTAAATGTCCGCCAGCTCTGCAGGCCACACAAAAATTTAAATAGATAATTAATAAAATTTATTTTAAAAGTATCTTATGATAAAGAAAAAATGTCTGTAACCCTTTTTCTGAATTTTCATTTAATCAATTATGTAATCATTAAAACATTAACATAGAATTAATTGCAAAATTGGAAAACCTTATATGAGACTTGTCAAGCACCATTTAAATCTCTTTTCAATCTTTATCAAAATGTCAGATGCATAATAAACACAATTGTCTTGGTTTGACTTCATTTTGATGTCTACCAGAGCTGTGTTTGGACACAACAAAAGCTGAAGTGATAAGTACAGAAATAATTAAATTCCAGAGAAATTAAATTGAAATTTTTTAATAAATCTACTTATAATACTTTTAACACTTAGTGGCCATTCGTGAACCGAGAACCTACAATATCAACCACAACAAATTCATCCACTATAATTAATGACTTCACAGTAATCAAGATCACTAGGTTTCATTCATTTATGAGTTCACAGATGAAATATTACAAAGCCATATTTACAAATAGAATTTGGTCTTTTTTAAAATTACATGATTAATAAAATATGCATAACTATGAAGAAACTTTAAACATGGACCAAATAAAAATATATCAGAATGATTGATAATGTTTCTCCATTACAACACACTATATCATTGTACTAAGACTTCATCCTCTATATACAAAGCAATACAAATGTATTGTGTGATAAACACGTGAAGTAATTCTTAGTTGTGTTAATCATTTAAATCAATATCTTGGAAGAATTGAATTTAAAAATTGATGAAAATTCTCCATTCCTCCACCCTTCCCCTCATAATTTTTTTAAAAGGTTTTTGTTAAACACCTCACTTTGAATTTATTTCCCACATAATGCATATGGAAGATGTTTTGGGTAAATCTCACAGAGGAAAAAAGAGCTCATAACATAGAGAGTAATGAAGAGATTCATGGAAATTCTAAAACACTATGATAAATGTATACTAAAACTTAGAATTAGGCTGTCCAACTGGAAAAGATGAATGTGTCGATCAGCTGCCAATGAATATTCAGTTGAAAACAATCAGTGTCGGTTTCCTGTAATTACATCAGAGGAAATCTCATGAGATTTTATACAGATTGAAACTCCAGTAGTGCTGTTGGGTAAACACTGCTATTTACCTACAAACAGATCATTTCAAAACAAGGACACATCATGAAACTGATCCATATATCAACCTTACATGTATGTATTTTCTTAATTTACAGTATTTTATTCACAGTGAGAACATTTAAAGTAATATATATATTTTACAGATATACATGATGATTTTTACAGGTGTTCCACAAGTGTTCCTTACCGTCACGGAGTGGTGATGATGGAGGTACCAAGTTTTCCTTGGAGTGAGAGAATGCTTTGGATGTATCAAACCTTTTCTTGCCCTCTGCAACTTTCTTCTTGTCCTCTAGTTTGCCTATTGTTCTTTTGTGTTTGTTGCATTGTTCACGTAGAGCAGACACTTCCTGTTTAAGAGACAATGTGTCAATTAACAGTTGTCATTCTCAAATCCTGTGCTCTAGTTTACATTAAAACTTTTTAGACCAATATAGAACTAAGAAATAATAAAAGGTACAATTTACCAGTTATCTGGATCTCTGTTCTTAATGGTGAGCAAAGTTGCAATGACATTTACAATCAATTTAATTGACACAACTTTGTAGGCTAACATCAAAGCATACCATGTCATGTTTACTTACAACACTGTGCTACCGGTATTTATGACTATAAATGACCTAGAAACCAGCTTATTTTTAACATATCCTACACATTTTGCTACATTATGCAGATTTTAAATACCCTCAAACTAAACTGACTTATTCATACACCAGTGACTGTTACATTTGTCTCTGTTACTATGACTACAGTTGTGATATAGAAATTCTTTTCAATTGCACTTAATTTTACAAATAGTTAAACATTTTTGAAAATCACATTTTTCATTTGCCAGAAACCTGGAGAGTTTAATCATCTAGCTGTTATACAACTGGTAAGATTTTTCTCATGTATTTTTATGAATGATTTCAGACACAGTGCTTTGATTAATCACAAAATGGTTTGTTTGACTTGGATAACCTCAACTGAATAATCCAAGCTCCGATAATGTATAAAGAACAATGCTGATACATTTAAATCTATAAAGACCGACTCTGATGCCTTAAAATCTATCAAGATCAATGCTTATGTTATTAAAATCTATACAGACAGACGCTAATGTTTTAAAATTTATATAGACAGGTGTTAATACTTTAAAATCTATAAAGACAGGCGCTAATGCGTTTAAATCTGTAAAGGCCGATGCGAATGCATTAAAATCTATAACAACCCACTCTGATGCCTTAAAATCTATCAAGATTGACGCTTATGCTATTGAAATCTATACAGACAGGCACTTATGCCTTATGTTTTTAAATCTATAATGATCAGTGTTAAAGCTTTTATCTTTACTGAAATGAAAAACATACATATTTTCTGACAAAATCAGTAACAATTGTGATATCTAACCTTCTTTAAAGAGTTGTTCTCCTCTTTGATTTTGATGATATGATGAATTTTCTGTTTCTGGTTCTGGTGGCCCAGTAGTTTAGCATATTCTTTGCTCAGTTTATCAACCTCTGCCTGGGCGTTCTTACTTCGACCTGTTTCATGAGTAGATAATAATTTCTATAAAAATAATAATAACTTCTAAAACAATAAAAATTTCTTAAAAATAATAATAATTTCTAAAACAATAATTATGATTTTTTTAAAAATCATAATATTTTTTATACAAAGGCAGTTTCTGAGAGTCATGATCTTTAGTTTCACTGACAACACCCGCCATGTAAATCCTTATCAGTCCAAGTTTGTGACAACATGTTCTCAAATGAGAACAAGGCTAACAAAACTTAAAAAAAAAAATAAAAAAACTTCAAGTCATAGCTGACACTGCATCCAGCACATAAAGTTATATGTTTAAAGTTGAATATTTTTCACACAGCCAGGTAAGCTGTGATTGGCTGTATTTATTTAGTCAAACTTGTGTATAGAAGCCACTCAAGAGAGCAGAGAAAAGTGGCCTTTATACACAGGTGGTCTCTATGTAGAGGTATTATGGTATGCATTATATAGGAAACCAATAAGGCCATTTAATACAGGTGGCCTTTTTTCTCAGAATTATTCATGGTATCACAGAAACTTGATGTTACTTTAAGAAGTTGAGAGAAGTTTTCTCAACAAACTTTAACAAGTTCCATTGCAAGATATTGTCTTGATATTAGATACATGAAACCATACCCATCAGAGCCTGCTTTTCCAACTCAAATGCATCCAACTGCTCCATGAATGGCTCTACCTTAGCCTGGAGGTCTTCATACAGTTTCCTCCATCTGTTGTAAAAAAACATTGTAAATACTACACTGTCTTGTATATACCTGAGAAGTTTATTTATTGATTGTGTACAACCCCCAATCAATGGGCTTACATATAACTGTAATATCAGAAATTTCTGTGGGACTCAAATTTCAATGTTTTACAAAGATATACCTTTTCATTGGCACTTGATTTTGTGGATGAATTATGCTCACCAATCCACCAGTGCTATAACACATGACAATTTTTATCTGTGTATCATTGCATGAATATACAACACAAATTCAACAAAAATGAATCCCCAAAAAATAATGATTTCTTCATATTAAAAATACTTTCATGTCTAGCAATTTAGTTAACTTGCTGATTTGAATTAGTTGTTAAAAAGAGAACTGTTGAGTAATAATTGTAACAGAGGTCATTATTTATTTCAATTCCTCCACTAAGAATCAAATTTGGGACTCCTGGCTTAATAGTCTGACACTCAACCGATTGAGCTAAACAGAAGTTCTCTCTAGCTGAGTGGTATATTGTAGCTAGTATTTTACCCGGATTACATACTCACCCTCCAGGAAATAACTCGTCATTGAGTTTCCAGGGGATACAGCAATGCTGGTTGGGCATAGCTAAGTACTATTCCTAGGTCCCTAGGCGGGCGACAATGTAATAGACGTCATTATTTCAATGCCTCTGCTAGAAATTGAACCTGGGACCCCTGGCTTACTAGTCTGACGCTCAACCAATCGAGCTAAAGAGAAGTCCTCTCTAGCCAAGTGGTATATTGCAGCTAGTATTTTACCAGGGTTACGTAATGACAATAAAAAAAGCTTGAAACCTCCACCCAATTGGACTGGATAATTTGAAGGACCATAATCTGAATATACTCACTTCTCCATCTCCTGTAATGTCTGCTGCAGTTCCTCTTTGTTGGCTCCCTCTGCAAGCTGCTCCTGTAACTCAACAATATGCTCCTTGTTTGTCTTTTCTTGGTTCTCTATACAGGACAGGTAGCTGAAAACAATGTTAGATCTTACATAGAAGATTTTTGGGATGAGGTATGTGGAATACATATAGTGGTGGTGCTAATCTGAATAAGGAAATTTGAAATATTCCACCTACTTTTTTCATACAAACTGAAGATCACTTCACTGTAAACATGAGTGAAGGAAATAGATTTTCTCAAGGAAAAAAAACAAGTTCAGTGTTTATATGCATCACATTACAATTTTCGTTTTATATATAATTGGCATACTTTGCGAGAATATTTTGGATCCCCACTTCTAAATCCAGCATTGCAGGCTTAATCAAGTCAATGATGTACACCAATATTTGTGTGTACATTTCAGTAGTATCCTCAAAACAAGGACACAATATAGGCCTTATTTCATATAATCCATTTTTTGTTTTCATAACATTTCATGTTCAAACTGCAGTATATGCTATATAATAAAACAGCTTTCTTCTGAATTCCTAAAGTTTTTGTGATTTCAACTAGATCCAAAATAAGGTATCATGCAAAAAATGTATGTTACTTCATATTTCATATAATTAAGGCACTGATCAGAGCAAGTTTTGAAACATACACAGGAAAGTTAATAATTACAATTTAAGTTACTAGTGCAAAAGGTAGGCCACTTGTCATGATGATAAGATAAATTCCTCTTTTGTCTGGCCACAATTAACATAACGTTTCCTACTCAACAGTGATTAAAAGAAAATACCTTTTCAGATGAGTGACTTCTTCCATCTTTGCCTGGAACTCAATTTGACTAGATTTTAACTGTTCCTCCAGAGACAACGCTTTCGCCGAGAAATCCTTGACTTTAGCTTCTTTGTCAGAAATTTGTCCTTTAAGACTGGCAACAGTTTCATTCTGTGAATCATATTCTGACTGTAGATGCATAAGTTTATCTGCTAATAAATTTACCTGCTTACAAAACG
This sequence comes from Ylistrum balloti, assembly GCF_031769215.1. NCBI lineage: Eukaryota > Metazoa > Mollusca > Bivalvia > Pectinida > Pectinidae > Ylistrum > Ylistrum balloti. The sequence goes on along the minus strand of NW_026781982.1, from coordinate 101,864 downwards.
ATTCCTTCTCAATCTCCACCGTTGATAACTTAGATGAAAGTCCAGAAATTTGCTCTGACAGAGCCCCTTTTTCTGCTTGTACAGAAGTAACTTCCTCACAAAGCAATGATTTCTCTTTTGTATTGTCTTCATTTAGAACTTGACTCGATTTGAGATCTTTTTCTAAAACAGTCACCTTGTCCTTCAGTCCACAGACCTGACGAGTCAAGCTATCATTGTGGTCCTCACTACAATCCAGCTGTCCTTTCATTTCAGTTAACTGTGTATTTAATTCATCAACATTGCTAATAAGCTGTTGATTTTTAGTTTGACTGGACTCTAGTTTATCCTCCACCTCTGCTACTTGACCTGTTAACCCTGTCACCTGATTACTTAGGAAGACATTCACAGATTTTGCAGAGTCAATTTCTTCCTCCAGATCAATTATTTTCTTCCCCAGATCCAACACTTTTTCCGCCAAATTATCTTTTTCAGATTGACTGATTGTCAGGTCATTAGTCAGTTTGGCAACTTGTTTTGTTAAGTATTCCCCTTTCTCTAATGCTGAGGATCGCTCAGTTGCAGTAGATGTGAATTCCGCTTTCAATTCACTATGATGTTTCTCAATATCTGCTAGCTGACTCTCCAACCTACAAATACAAAGCAGTAAAATCAGTACTTATTTTACATAATGTATCTGAATATACAGTGCTATCAAACTCTTAAGAAAAATTAGTAAATTTGGTCCATTTTTGGCCCATCCCTCAGGCCCCTGAGAGGCAAAAACCATGTAATTATGCATTTAGGTTCACCTTCAGAAGTTTTCTGAAAAATTTTATTAAAATTGATTCAGGATTTTTTGTGCAAATGTCAATTATTTCCAGCCACACAACACTGAACACAATCACAAAAAGGTCTCCTGATTTGAGGAAATCTAATGATAACCTGCAGTGGTGACTCCAAGAACAGAAGATTTTCTTTATTGTTGAATTTGTTAAAGAAATTTTCCAGCAATGACTTAATATTTATGATAATTAAATATTCATAAATGTTACAATGTAGACTTAATATTTATAATTGAACATTGATAAATGTTATGGTGTAGACATAATTTTTATGATAACTAAACATTTAAAAATGTTACAGTAAGTAAGCTTTAATATACATGTAAAAAAATACGAATACATGCAGTATTTTCTCTTATTTGTCATGAATGTAATAAATTCTGGAGTGTTTTTCTCTGACTGCATCAGTCATAAATTTATCAAATTTCACAACATTTTTATCCCATGGCTCTGAAAAATTACACTGTATATTTTGACAGCTCTTGACTTCAAAGTGTGGAGGAGAAAATCAAAATCAATGGATTCATATATTCATGAACTGTTTATTGATTTAAAGTAGATTTATTGAGCTATATTTATCTGCAAAATTCAGTGTCCATAAAATTGCATTTTTTTGGAAACCCCCCCCCCTCCCAAAAAAAAACCCCACAAAATTTGAGCCTCATGATATATCATGAAATCCAATAACAATATAAGTTATAAAAGCTTTAACAATTTTAAAAACAAACCTTTGTTTCTCATCATTCAATCCTTCAATGTATTGGCTGTGTTTCTCTTCTTTTTCCAAAACGTCACATTTCAACTGCTCCGAGGATTTTTGCAAGTAGTCTATTTCACTCATCAGATTATTGTTTTCACTCTGCAGACTTTTACAGTTGGTTTGTGTAGCCTGGAGGTCATTTTGTAGACTGTCTCTACTCTCAGTAAGATGAAGCACATCATCTGACAACTTTTGAGTGATCTCCTCAACCGTTTTTTTCTGCAATTCAAGCTCTCCTTTAATTTCCTCAACATATTCGCTGAGTCCTGTTCGCTGAGCTATTGTCTGTGTCAGTTTTTGTTCTAGGATCTGCTTTTCCTCTGTAATGGCCTGGAGGTCATTAGTGAGACGCTGCAGGTCATGTGACCATTTAGCCTCCTTCTGAGCAGCAGTAACTGTCATATGCTCCTTAGTTTGCTTGAGTTCCTCTGCGACTGTATCTCTGTCGAGTGCTACCAGTTCTAACTGCTGCAATAACTCAGATTTTTCCTGACAAAGATTCTCAATCTTGGCTTTCACGTCCCCAATCTTCTCAATCTGTTTGTTTATAATCTTTTTGTAGTCAGCCTCACTCTCAGCCTTCTTTATTTCTGCAGACTCTTTATCTTTAGATATAACAGCAACTTTATCATCTAAAGCCGAGATTTCGTCTACCTGTTCAATGACTCGTCTCTCGAGTTCGTCCTTTTCTGTTCTTACCCTTTAATAGAATAATGACTTTTATGTAACAATCATTTCCAAACCGTGACTTATTATAATATTTAGGAAGATGATATTTGGTAGAAAAGTCTGGGAATATGTAAAATCAATGATTGTGAATGATGCACATCTATGGAACTCATGGCAAGATGCTTTAATCTTAGATTCAGATTGTTTGTAACTACTTTCCAAATATTGAGTCATAAATTAAATCAAAAGATTATAAATGTAAAGTTTTAACTTTCATAGCCCAAAAATAAAATTAGAAAATAATCAAAACTGAGAAACGAAATATTTTCACTTAAAAGAGCTATTTGATCATAATGACAACAAACCTTCATTACAAATTAATTCCTATATCAGGTCTGCCTTTATGTGCTAATTCTAAATTTTCTGTATAATTTTTTTCAGAAAAAATTACACAAAATGCAAATGCCAATAAAACAGTATTAGTTCAAGACTTACAATCTTTCCCTTTCATTTTACCTGTCCACTGTGTCCATCAGATCTTTGAGTTCTTTTTCCTTGGTATGTTTCAACCCATTAACAGTGCATTCAAACTCTTCCTTTAAATTGCTGACTTGTACAGTTAACCTTTCTACCTGTTCCTCCAGACTCCCACACTTCCTCAGTGCTGACTTAAAGTTGTCATCTTTCTGCTGTGCCTCTTCCTTCAGAACCATCTCAACCTGTTCCAACTCCATGATTCTGTCAGCGTGAGACCGAGCAGTCTGATTGGCAGTTAGTCTTTCCTCTTTCAGTTGTTCCTGCACTAACTTCTCCTTTGTCTCCAGCTCTGTGATTTTGTTGCGGTAGCCTTGAAGAAGGGCACCATTTTTCTCTGCCATATCTTTTGTATTCTGCAGCTCTACTTTGCTAGCCTCCAGATGAATTTCCAAATCTGTGATGATCTCCTCTTTGCTGTCCAGAAGACTTCCAATGTCCCCTGAGAGTTTCTTCTGCTCTTCCACTTGGTAGATAAGTTTTTCCACCTCATCCTATGTCAAATATAAATCATAAAAATTGAATCCAATCCATTACATTCAATATAATATGAAGTCTTTGTTGGCGTCTTTCAGTGTAATAATCAAAATATTTAGTGAACAGTTCTTTTTTTAACTCGGTACAAAGTTTAAACATTACACTGTCTCACTAATTCTATAAAAATGTTATGGGGTTCATCAAAACCCTTCTGCAGTCTTTTTAATTCCAAAGTATAATAATTTGTCTCACAATACCCTCCTTGAATCACCATAAAGACAAAATCCAGAAATGCTTTATATTGTAAAATTATACTTCGTACCCAAGGTACTTAAAAAATAAGGAGTTCTCTTAATCCATCAAATTTTTACGCAAAAGAAAGTTTCAAACTAATCTAAATCTCTAATTCAATAAGGAGTAAGGAGCCACCCCCTCTCTAGTAACAGCTAAGAGTAATACTTAAGGTTGCTTTCTGAAAAAAAGTCCAAAAACACAAGAAATCCTAGAGGTCAATATTTTATTTGAGTTGTACACACTGCAATCTAAGTACTATCTTTCTCCTGTAATAACCACAACACATCAATATTCTTCAAAGTCTACTGATTGGTTTGTTACAATATAACGAAATAGCATTGATTTCCAGTTTTACCGATCAGCATTATATGTTTAATGTTTGGGCTTACTACCAAACATGGGTCCACTGACAGACAAATATGATATACCAAACAGGGTTGTTGCAGTTATTAAATTTCTTAAAAACCATGTGATAACCAAGAGAAATTTCTGTACCATGGTAAAGTTTACTAGCGGAACTAGAAAATACAGATATTATAACCCTTGTACCCCACATATTACATAAAATGAAAAATTTGTTAATTTTCATTAGTTGAGACTAGTGTTGAGATTTTCTTGCTCAGGCAAAAGCCTGCGCGAGTGAGTGGGAGTCCCGCCAGTGAAGACTAGCCTCTCAACTATCTGGCCTTCAGGAACCCATACATACTGGCTAGAAAGGTGGTAGTATTTATACTAGCCATGTTAATTAACTGGTGAAGTACTAATACACATTAGATAACAGGTAAACAAAGATTGAATTATACATGAGTTATTGACATGGTCTTGCACACATAAATGGCAACAGATTCGGCTGTTTACAACAAGATAAGGTTACACTGACCATCATACAAACTGCTTAGATAGGCTTCAGGTAATGACTTATATAATCAGGGAACGAACTAATACATGAACATGTGTAGTAGATCAGTAACGACAGAATACCTCTGGCCACTGGTCAATACATAATTGTTCACAGTAGATGTCAGTACTAAATTAACACAGGCAGATACATTATGATGAAACATCTGACTTATGCCTAGCAGAATTTTGAATAATTTAATCTTATATATTAATTTTTGATAGTTCATACACTTCCTTATGTAATATTATGGAGGGGTTACCTTTTCATTGTTAAGTTTACGTAGAAGATCACTATTCATTTGCTGAAGTTCAACACAATCTTGCTCTACCTCCTGTAAACTGCTACGTGTTACATCCAGACGTGACTGAAGCTCAAGCTGACATTCCTTTCCATGATTTTGCTCCTCAGCTGGGAAAGGTGAATATGCTCAAACATAAAATATTTGACAAGATGTTTTTTTCCTTGGTCAGTAATGTGCCATTGATCACAAACTTCTCCATAAAACAAAAAGCAACATTATCATACATGTATCTTAAAATCATTTTGCTGGTGATATCATCAAGGAAGATTAAGATCAAAGATCACTTAGTTTTTCTGCATCTGTAATTTTGGAAATACAATATGCATGCATAACTATGCATTTCTGAGAAATTTTTGTTATGACAATGAAATTGTTTAAAAGATAACATATCTTAGGAATTGGCATTTATGATCAGTTTATAGAAAACATGAAAATCTCTGTAAGATGTGGATGCCCCTGTTACCAATACAAGGTGGGTAATTTGTTATGAATTAACAATAACCAGATCTGTTAAGATGTTCTCAAGACATGGCCTTGATTGGAACAGGATGTGTCAAGACAGAAGGATATGAGAAACACTACATGCCCTTCTGGATCTTGATAAGGCAGGGACTTTATAAAATGAAACCATAAAAAATTGAATCTCTTACAACATGTTGACCATTGATAAAAGTACAAAGCTCCCAAAGGAAATGATATTCACTCACCTAGCTGTGTTTCTATCACTTCATACTTTTCAGACAGCAAACGAATATTCTCATTGACAGTCTTTTCTTGACTAAAAAGGTTTGAGAGATAATAATAAATAGTCTTGATGAATGAAATAACTGATTTTCATGTGAGAACAATATTGTATGTTTTTCTTACTCCATATTTTCACTTTAACAATTAAAAACTTATCACAAAACATATCAATTAGAATTCCATATGACTAAACAGTAATAAATGATGGGAATTAATTATCAGACAGATTCTACAGTGTAGTGTATTGATTACACAAATAGCAGACTTTGTGTTTAATATTCATAGAAAGAGAATGTTTTCTCCATTGTTGTAAAACTTTGTGACTTTTACCTTGTAATAACTCATTTACCTAGAATTTACATAAAAATAAATAGCATTTTATTTCCGCCAAAAAAACAAGTAATTATAAAGGTATTGATGATCAGTTATAAAATAATTACAAGTGATCATTTCATCTGATGAAGTGAAACAACCAGATAGTTGATTATATGCAATCACCATCCCATCACTATTACTGGAAACATCTAACAAAGGAGGTCCAATGTACAGTAGCCAAACAGGAAAACATTGAAACTTTAAAACCTGAGGAAAACTTACTCCTCCAAATGTTCTAGTTTCTCTCTATACCCTGCAATTTCTGCATTGGCTTCAAACAATGCCTGTTCTCCCTGTAACATATGGTCAGCAGTAGCAGACACCTCACCTTTCAGGAACCTTTACAAAGCAAATAGAAGTTGTATTGAAGTATGATTTCTTTAAAAGAGAAAATTTGCAGAAAATGTGATTAATAGGGGTTTTTTTATACTCCAAACGAGGGATTGCTTGTTTGTTTGATTTTTTTCTAACTTGTTTTGGATAGGACTTTTCGTTTTATTTTGGAAAGAAAAAGGGTAAATTGTAAAGAAAAGTGGTAAATCAGGAAGAAAAGTGGTAAATTGGTAAGGAAAGTGGTAAATTGGTAAGAAAAGTGGTAAATTGGTAAGGAAAGTGGTAAATTGGGATGGAAATGTATTAATGTTAATTTCAATGGGGAATGGTGCCCATAATCAGTCCAGAAAAGCCTTCAACAGTGTCCTGCAGCCATCCTCGATAATCCAGGTGTTACGATCACTTTCGCTCTGTGCACCTCTGGAACATGTCATGGCAAAATTGAAGGTGCCATGTGTGACTCCATGCAGAAAAGACAAAAACACTAGTTTGATCCTTTGATGTACATCAAACGAATCTTAAGATTGCATAACCGTATATTGTAATGGATTTGAAGTTTGGTGTCGCTCCTTTGTAATCTTCAAAAGGGCCATATCAGTCTGTGATTGGTCAATTTTTTCTCTTGGAACCAAACAAATTACTTTGCTTGTGCCTTTACTTTTGTCATGAAATGTTCCAGGGGTGCAGAGAGCAAAAGTGATTATGACCCCTGGAGTATCGAGGATATCCTGCAGCCAGTAAGAAAATTGAAAAGTGACATTTCATTAACTAATGACTACTATGTCTCCTAATATCAGACAAATAAGCACTGAAGTATATGTATATCCCAAAGTGTTCAGTGATAAAGATGGTAATAAAATTGGTTGTTTTTTTGCAAACAAACCTGAATCAAATGTTTCTTGTAACATAGAATTATTACATTTAGTCCTCTTTAAGGATACAAGCCAAAATAGCTTTCCTGACCAATAATTCAACTTTAGATCCTCACTGAGGCAAAAAAGTTTGTCAAATTCAGCATATAAAACATATCTTCATTTGATGTTGAGTTTGAATAGGACTTTCCATCATTACCTTATTGAGTCATCTTTCTGCCATGAGTCAAGCTCCAGTTCTCTAAGCTTATCCTGGAGTCGAGATTTCTGGGCTTGTAGGGCCTCCCTACAAATAAGATTTTAATAACTTGCCAGGAATTACATAAATCTTCAACACACGTACCAACCATCCGCTTTTTCTCAAACATCAGACATTGATATACAGCACATTGTATAACAAGAAAGAAGTTTCTACAATATGGACCTTTGGTAACAGCAAGTGACTCACAAACTCACTATATTCTGCATTCTTTTGAATCGATGATATAACAAAGTGAAAGTAGAATCTACAGGGTCTATTTTCGGAACACTGGTATAGAACAGGTTATAATACAGTAGGAAAAAGTGCTCAAGGTAAAGATACTGTTCTGTTCTTTATGATTTCAATTTTTCTTTTCTTTGTTTTTTTTTTAAAAAAAGAATTTTACCTTTCATCAAATTGTGTTTTAATCATTTAAGGAACAGCATCTGACATTCCCCTGAATAAAACAAAATTTCTATAAATCATTCACATGTAGAATCATATCAATTTCACTTTTACTCACTTGCATTTCTTGAGAGACTGAGCCCAGTCTTTGGAATCATGTCCAGAAAATAGTTTACAACGCTCACATCCTCCCCCATTGGTGTCATTCTGAAATATTTAAACTTTGTTCCTGTCTAACCATCTATACTATATACAGGATATCAAACGATTAAACGCAGAATACATGACGGCCTATATCAGTTTTAATGATGTGACAAACATCATTATATACAGTACAAACTTTTAAATACAAGCCAAGAGAGACAGCTTATAAACTAAAAGTAGAACAAGAACATAATCTATAAGAAGAGGGTGGACAAGGAAGGAACGTTACATTATTTCTTGAATACAAAATATGTATATGTAAGTGTGGGCTTATTACCAGATATCAGCTTATTACTAAGATACTTGTGGTATATTTTTAAAGTGGTGCAGGGCTTTCAATGAAAATTTTGTTTGCAGTACACTTATTTATGAGATTTATGCCAAATATTGAATTTAATACTTTGTGATGCACCATGCAAAATGTCTGGATTGAAGTATTTTGTGACAAATATCCAATGTGCTATTAAATAATCTCACCAAAATGACAGACATGCTGATCTTTACAAGTTATGTTCTTAATGAGAGTTAAAATTTACTGGTGTTTTATTGAATATCTGAGTGTATATATCTGACTCTTCATTATATGTTTTCCCTACAACCTTGTCTTTTCCTTTTGTTGTCAAGCTCTCCACTGACGAGGATATAGAGGAAGACTGGCTCAGGAGTCGCTTGGATGCTGACAAGGTCTGTAACAACAATAATAATCACCATGGAATGTTTCATTGGTTGGATTTATTTTTGTCAAATTGAAAAAAAATCACTGAAATGATGAACGCAAAATGCTGGGATTTAACCTACTAGATTGCCTAGGCATGTTGAGTTGAGTTTACAGCGAGTGTCATTGAGGCTCTTTTTACCAGGTGTTACAGATGATATGTCAAACGCTCCTGGGCCTGGAGTTATCACTGAAAAATAGAAAATTAATCTAGCTCAAATTAATACAATAACATGTAAAAAATTTGTTCACAATATTTCACATGTGATGGAGATCTATATTTTGCATTTTTAAGTTTCAGTTCACATCATATTCTCCTTGGTTAATCTACACCTATTAACGGCAATGTACTAAACAATTTACAGTGAAAACAATGATGGTGGAGGTCATGACAATATTTTTTTTATCAAAATGAAGTTTTGCTATTTTGCTGAAATTAGTTTTGTCGGTTTGAAAATGAATTTACCACTTAGGAAGCAAGATTGTTGATGCAAACTGACACTTGGAATTAATGTATTCAACTTCAATCGTCCATGAGAAAAAAAACTAAACCTATGTACAGGTACAATATTGTAAGAGATCTGTGACTGCTTACATTTGCCAAATACATTATTCTTATTGTTAATATCATTTAAGGACAAAACAAAATTGAATATGAAAGAAAATCACCCTTTGGCTCTTTGAATCGTTCTGTTGAAGAATTTATAATCACTGCTCCTTTTTTCTTTGCAAGATCTCTAGGGTCATAGGCACCAACTGGAGGGGCGCAGGCTACAATGAAGGCACCACAATTAACTGAACACCTGTAAATAGCTTAAATATGTATTTCTGAGTAAAAGATATCAATGTTAATGTCCCAAGATTTCTGTACAGACAGAAAATCCATTTGTATTAACTATCCTATCGTTAATGTACTATATGGCATATATTCCAATGTAACTGATAATAATTGTTTTAAATAGTATTAACAAAACACTAAGGTAATTTATTCCTTAAACTCCTGCTAATTCACAAAACATTATTTGGCTAGATTTTGCTTTTCATGAAATTTTCATCAAAATTTGTGAACATACTACACATTTGCTGGTTATCTCTGAATGTCCTTTAGTGACCTATTAGAGACAAGATTATATCCATTACATTTCAGCTTTGCTGGACAATTTGTGTAAACAAAGAGGATAACTGGTCTCTATTTAGTGTCAGCTGAATCATTACTGGTCAATCTGGACTGTGATTTTAACAGAAATTATTTTCCACAAAAATTAGCACAATCAACTTGAAATAATTAAGCTTTCTAATATTGTTTATTTTGAAAAGAATGGTTATGTACTTTTGGAGGAAAATGGTTTAAAACACAACAAAGCTAGTTGACTTTAATTTCTTTGCGTTACAGAGATAAGTAATAAATAAAATACATTTATAGAGCGCCCTATATAATTTCGCAAATTACTCTAAGGCACTTTACAGTGCATGTAAAATTCCAGTCATGGTATCAATAATAAATTATACATCTACATATATGCATGATGTGCTGATCATTGTGTCCGCATGATCACCGTGTCTATACCAGTAAACGTTGAATTCCTCGGCCATTTTGATTTTATCATGGATTGATAAACAGACATCGTCCTCGCCATATTTAGTTTCTAACATTGAATAGTCCTTTTCAACAGAAAATAGATCGCCCTATGCCCACAGTAATGGTAATTCGTTCCGATGTGTGGGGACTGGGGAGGAGCGTGAGAGGGCCGATATAACGTAGGGACATAAGATTAAAGCACGTGAACTGTTTTGTAAATAATCGTACATACACACACAAAAAAAATCATCAAACATTAATGATTTACCTGCCTCATCACAATCTGTAATTGAAATATGAAATGAAATGTGTTAAAGTGACACTTTGCGATTTCGGTCGAATCAGAATAGATCCCGCATTCAATTGTATTTATGACATTTACCACCAACAATATACCTTTAACATCGTTGAATCGTTTACCCTTCGCAAATGACATTATGTACGAATATTCTGTACAAAATACTTTGCAGTGAGGAGAGCCGGAGTCTTCAGAACAACACCGCCAAGATTTTAAACAATGTTTGGTTTCAGATAAACCCACCAATCAAATTCACTTCCGGTCTGGATTATTTGGAGGCTCGCCACGGGAAAATTTTTCATGTCGACTAAAAGGAGGAGAGCACACGACTTTTCATGGCTGACTACTACACAGAAACTCGTGGTTTGTTTAAATTGGGGGTGGTGGTGGGGAGTGGAGTGAGGGTGGGGTATGAGAGAGAGAGACAGGGAGGGGGGAGGAGAAATATAAGTTGAAATGTGATAATATACAATCATTTCACAACGTGTTTTTCTCTTTAATAAAGAAACGGAGATTTAAAAAAAAAGTTATATCCTATGTAGATACCTATTTTCATACTCAAGCTCTTTCACTCTCATGTTGCGTTCCTCCAAATTAAAAAGAGAAGAGACATGAATTGAACAAAATATATAGGGGAAAATGTTATATAAACATATAGTAATTAATAATTTTGATAAATGTTTGTTTCATATTTACATCAGTTGACCTTTAAGATTTTATCCTGAATGTTTCACCATTTTTTTAACCACTGAGTTACTTGACACATTATATTATCGCGAAAAACACATACATTATTACACACGTTGTAACCAATGAACAAGTGCTGCTTTCATTTGGTATAATGTTTTTGCTCGTTCGACCATGATTGGTTTCCAGTGTTCTGAACTTACAGTTAGTGCCATAGTTTCTCCTCCTAGTAGAAATTCTGAAAGTCTCTCTTCGTCATTTAGAATATTAACGCTCTGATGAACCGGAAGTAAGTTTACCATGAACGTTTGTAGGGCGTCTCTTGCGTCAAAATACACCTGACAGTCTATTATTAAATGATTCACAATGTCACTGACATGTTTTTTTTTTTACATGAGTCACACACACAACTGGAAATTGGTAGTGTTCCAGGTTTAACTAGAAATTCAAACTCTGGAGTCATGTTAGGTTCCTCTAAGCTCAGCAACCAGAGTTTATGTGGCGCGATCCTTACATGTATATTTCGAAAACGATTTAGGTCTGCCCGCCTTATTACACGTTCTTTCCAGTCTCGTTCGGATACATTCAAATATCATTTCTCACTGTGTATTTCCAAGAGAGTTTGCTTGGAAAACATTCATGTTTGATAAAACTGCTTAGAAATTCTTCCAGACCGTATTTATAAAGTGTTGTAACAAATGACCGGAATATTTCTGTACATTCTGCCAATCCAAACATGAGAAATATTGCTATGTTAAAGTTTAGCAACTGTTTATGTATTTGTGAGGTATCAGTTAGACAGAGTCTTCCAAAAAACAGTAACCGGTGTCTATCTATATACTGAATCATTCTGTCAATTCAAAGAGTTTCAAATGTGCTATCAGGCGGCGAGTTTTTAGCTAAACCTTGCAGGATGCGACAACACTTTCCTTTGTACAACCTCTAATTTATCTACATTTCTGACTCTGGTCTCACCCCACATCTCACAAGCGTGCAAACCAGTGGGCAAAATAACGTGTTTCCAAATAACAATAGACGCTATCGGGTGAATTTCTCCGAACCGAAGATCGATATACCGCAGCGAGTGGAAAGACTTTTGTAGTATTCCGCAAGCCCTTTCAATGCATTTATTTTGAGGATTCACACAGTTCCTGCATGAATAACACTTTCTTTCATTTTGATTTTACTTTCCCCAATGTCGAATTCCGTGTTACCTTGTTGGTTCCCGTTGTTAAACACGACTACAGCACTTTTCGCGGCATTGTATTTTAATTGCCATTTGTAGGCATGTGCTCTTGTAGTTTCTAGAAGGGTCAGTAGGCCGGATTTAGTTAAAGATATCAAACATGTATCGTCAGCCAACAAAAGACCAGGAATATGTCTGTCTATGAAATTAATTCCACATTTTGTCTCACACAAGTTAGTCATTAATCCATCAATAGATAATTTGAACATAAACGCGCTGAGAACTTTTCCTTGACCGACCCCGCGCGTCACTTCTACGCAGTCGCTGAGTTCACCCTTAAGACGAATACGTACTTTTGTGTTCATATATGAGCTAAAATAACTTTCCATAATTTTCCTCTAATACCAAGTTCATGCAATTTATGAAATAAACTATTCAGCCATATCCTGTCGAATGCCTTTTCATTATCTAGGAAAGCGATATTTCTTTATCCGAACTGTAATGAATTTGGAAAATCAATTTTTGACTGTATAATCCAATGCTCTATCCTTTCCAACAGAACTTCTTCGAATAGTTTGCCAGTTGATGACGTCAGCGTGATTCCTCTAAAGCTTGATGGGTCCGAAGGATTTTTTTATCCCCTCCTTTGAATACTGGTATCACAATACCTTCCTTAAACGATTCTGGTACATATTCTGAAGACAATATGAGACTGAAGAGAACGCATAAGAATTTGACGATCTCTTTCCCGCCATATTTTATATATTCATTGCATATACCGTCAGGCCCTGGGGATTTACCAATTTTTAATTTTGCTATGTGTAACTGTAGTTCCTTTACCGATATTTCATTTTCAATAGTATTTTGGGAATGAGGCGATGTAAGATATTGTAGGATTAATCAAGAGAGAAGAAGACAAAGTAATACTTCAAGAAGATCTAAATACCATGGGAGAATGGAGTGAGAAATGGCTACTAAAATTACATCCGGATAAATCCAAACATATGTTAGTCGGACAAGATACTGCACAAATAGATGGAACAGGAGCAGAGTACCAATTACTGGGGGAAAATCTAAGAGTCACTTTCATTGGTATAAATATATGACACCATACAATATAAAATAATAGTGAAAGATATCTTCATAAGGATTCCCACAAGTACATAAAGCATTATCTACAGGTGAATTCAACTGAAACTAGACATCCAAAAGATAATAAAAACTGGTAGGATTTCTTGTATGGAACTTAGCTCGAATTTAAAGAAAATATTCAAGCTAACAAATCTTTGGCCAGCAAAGCCTAAAATCAGATCAACATTAGTTAGTCTAATAGACTTTACTATTTCGGTATCAAGAGTTGCCATCTTCACTTTTGAGGTAATGTGACCGCCAGAAAACCGTTAATTATTGTATGTAAACACGGTTCACAGTGTTGTTACGGATGTCACACTCCACAAAGGGAGGTCGCATTCTAGTGGCCATACTCTTCAACGGGAGGTCACACATACAACGGGAGGTCACACATACAACGGGAGGCCACACATTACAACGGGAGTCACACATACAACGGGAGGTCACAGGGGAGGGATCTATTTGTTATAGAGGTCATGCTCAACAGTTGTAGTGATACAGTAACAGTTGGAGTGATATAGTAACAGCGGTAGTAATACAGTAACAGTGATAGTGATATAGTCACAGTGGTAGTGATACAGTAACAGTTGTAGTGATATATAGTAACAGTGGTAGTGATATAGTAACAGTGATAGTGATAGCTAAAAACGTCAATGACGTCGTCAAAACCAACCTGTCAGTCGAATTACGTACTTTACTATAGCTAAAACATCAATGACGTTGTCAAAACCAACCCGTCAGTCGAATTACGTATTTTTCTATAGCTAAATACATTAATGATGTCGTCAAAACCAACCCGTCAGTCGAATTACGTATTTTTCTATAGCTAAATACATCAATGACGTCGTCAAAACCAACCTGTCAGTCGAATTACGTACTCTACTATAGCTAAAAACGTAAATGACGTCGTCAAAAGCAACCCGTCAGTCGAATTACGTACTTCAGCTAAAAACATCAATAACGTCGTCAAAACCAACCCGTCAGTCGAATTACGTACTTTAGCTAAAAACATTAATGATGTCGTCAAAACCAACCTGTCAGTCGAATTACGTATTTTTCTATAGCTAAATACATCAATGACGTCGTCAAAAGCAACCTGTCAGTCGAATTACGTACTTTACTATAGCTAAATACATCAATGACGTCGTCAAAACCAACCCGTCAGTCGAATTACTTACTTTAGCTAAAAACATTAATGATGTCGTCAAAACCAACCCGTCAGTCGAATTACGTATTTTTCTATAGCTAGATACATCAATGACGTCGTCAAAACCAACCTGTCAGTCGAATTACGTACTTTACTATAGCTAAATACATCAATGACGTCGTCAAAACCAACCCGTCAGTCGAATTACGTATTTTTCTATAGCTAAATACATCAATGACGTCGTCAAAAGCAACCTGTCAGTCGAATTACGTATTTTTCTATAGCTAGATACATCAATGACGTCGTCAAAACCAACCTGTCAGTCGAATTACGTACTTTACTATAGCTAAATACATCAATGACGTCGTCAAAACCAACCCGTCAGTCGAATTTTGTACTCTACTATAGCTAAATACATCAATGACGTCGTCAAAACCAACCTGTCAGTCGAATTACGTACTTTACTATAGCTAAATACATCAATGACGTCGTCAAAACCAACCCGTCAGTCGAATTTTGTACTCTACTATAGCTAAATATTTCAATTTCTACCCAAATCAGACTCAATGAAACAACTGAATGTGATCTGTTTCATTTATCGATGAATTTGGCGAGATTAACATTGCCAGTGCGTATGAATACAAGTTTTAGGTAAAGGGAGAAAACTTCCCAAGTTCTATTAGACTGGCAATATACCACAGGTATGAGATTTAAATACATGAAAATAAATATTTAGAAACTATTGAAAACTATTAATACAATTTAATAAAAAAAAATAATTGTGTATTCAACATTTAATAACTGTAACTGTAACTTTACGTTTCAAAAGATTTGAAGTGACTGAAGACGATATTTCTTGTTCTCCGCTTCGGTGCCTGTAAAAATATGGCCGAC
The DNA here is from genome assembly GCF_031769215.1 of Ylistrum balloti. Lineage (NCBI taxonomy): Eukaryota > Metazoa > Mollusca > Bivalvia > Pectinida > Pectinidae > Ylistrum > Ylistrum balloti. Next base: position 86,293 of record NW_026781982.1, on the reverse strand, counting down.
ACAGCTTCGTTTGCGAAACGTTATTCCTCCGCGGGGGGAAATGCATACTGTCTTTGTTGCACAGTATGATTTAAATTTCATTAAAGTTGTCGAAAAATATATTAAGTTATGTTCTTATTAAAGTTTCCACGCTGAAATATATTTCAACCTTTAACAATAATTTGTCTTCAAAGGACGGACTATTTGCTTGTATGACGTCAAACGATATGACGACAAGAAATGAAAATGGAAGTAGAAGATAAATTGCGTCAGTTCCCATGCTATAGAAAAACGAAGCGTGAATTGAAATTTAAGGATTGAATCATGCTTATGCTAAAATTTGTCTCAAGACCAACTCAATTCATCATTCCATGAAAGCAAGATTCAATCCATAAATACATCAAGGACGTCGTCAAAACCAACCCGTTAGTCGAATTACATAGGAGGGCATACCTCAAATACGGCAGGCAGAAAGGGGGAGACAACTAGTAACAGGGGCGATAACTCGGTGAGTAATGACGTCACACACTCTGCCATGATGATATGATGAGGGGCCGTAAGTGCAGTGGGTTGTTTAGGTCGTCAATTTGGATTTCCGTTGCTAAATAAATCCAAAATGGCGGACTCCTTAGCAAGCCATCCCCTCATCGTCATCTAATCATCATCTTTTCTGTCGTCCGTTATTAATCTCTGGAATTATTTCCTGACAGAGTAAAAATGACCCGTCAATAACTAAACTGAGAAATCACCTAAATGTACAAAGTCACAAGTTCCACCCTATTTCTATAGTGGTAGTAGACTGGATCAGATTCCCAATGCAAAATTGAGAATGCAGTTCTCTAAGTTTCTATATTCCGTAGAAACCTTGTCTATATTCCTTTGTGTTCGTGTAATGAATAAGATGAGAATGAATATTTTTTTAAAATTACAATATCGGCTCTCCTCCGACCTTTGCATACGTTGCTTTGGTCATTAGATAACCCTATCTCAATTGAAATGTTACTCTTCGGTAACAATGAACTAACAAACGATGAAAATTCTCTATTTTTTTTTTTTTTTTTGGGTGTAGAAAACTTTTTTAAAAAATTTAATTTTTCTAATTTCATTTTTTAAGAATATTCTTAATATTACTTTTTTGCAATACACAGTTGTTTATGAACATAATGCAGCAATGTCATACCATCAACATTAGTCATGGCATATCAACTTAAATTGTCTTATCACCTATCCTAACTTTTCTATTCTTACTACTTTCTCCATTTCATGCATACACACATAAATAACAACTATCTCCCACTTGTCAGATTTATAGTTTCTATTTACAAACGGAGACGGATTAATATAAGATGGAAAACTTGTTTCTGAATCTAATTTTAATGATTGTTCTTGTGTTGTTAAATATATATGTATATATAAGAATGAAATAAAGTTTATATTGAATCATTTTGCAATTTTTCCTATAATGCTACCTGGTTATCAACTAATTATTTAATTAAACAAACCACTACCACAATGCATGCAATGCAAATATTTTGAGGAATTTATTTGTCATTTTCTTATGAATTATTTGTTAACCAAATGAATGTAGATGTCAATGACATAGATAATTTTAGTTTGATATTAAAAAAACTTGTGTATTACGATTTTCTAAGCTTTCTTCATAGTATATGACAAAACAAATATCAGTAATAAAATAATTAACATGCTTTGCTTATTCAGAAATAATTTTTCAGTTCTTCAGAAAATGTCACCAAAATTATGTTTGCCAGAACATGCAAATGTTTGGTAGATAAAATTCTGTCAATTGATAACCATGCATTTTCAATGATGCAGAGATTATTTATTTTATAAATTGTGTTCTTATTGTAATATCTACATTGATTGGCTTTATATCAGAAACACCTAATATATATATAATATATATTCATTTTAACTAACCTCTTTAATCTATTTCTTATTCTTTTTCATTTCCTTCTTGACAGAGTAGTATGTCATATCAATTGTGATTGATGGAAGACACCACGAATGAGAAGTAAAAAATTCCATTCGATTTCATACGAAAAAAATATGGCATAAAACGGCATGTAATCAGTAGGTGTATTTTGTGTAAATGCTGTAATTTCTATGAATTTTGTTTACTATCTTTATTGTTGTGAAGCAACGTTATTTATTTATGAAATAATAATATAGTGCACACAGCTGTGTATCACTGATGTATCAGGGAATATGGCTAACTGTTGAATAGTTTTTATTCCCTCCATCTAACTTTACTCTTAAAAGGTGATTGAGATCCTACTTTTTCAATTAACAGCATGAAATCAAATGAAAAATACGTATCAATCCCATTATAAGTTGAAAAGAAATATTACAACTACACATCAAACAAGATCTTGAAATTTCAATTCAAAAGTTGAACTTTTCAAGTATTGATTACAATTATTTTTGAGATTATTCACGGGGGTAATCACAGCAATTGACCAGTCAGCAGGAAAAATCCATATTCTAAAATGTTGTTAAAAAGGATGCACAAAATAGGCAATAAAATATCTTTACCCACCCAAAAATTTCATTATGATAACACCTAAATCATGAGATTTGTCTCATTTTAAATTCTTTATAGCATTACTTATTTCATCTTCAGTAATTGCGGCATCGAAGGTCAGTAAATCGGTCGCCTTCGCAGAATTTGAGAGCCAAATCACCTCAACTGTTCTTGAATAATTTGTCTTTTAGCCGTACTCCCAAATTACAACCATACCAACCGACGCAGCATCAGGAGACCTTCAGCCAAAGTAAAAAAGCGTGACTACATCGACTTTGGTAAGATAGGTACGAAACAAAATCTAAAGGCACCCTTACCACTAAGATGAAAATAAATAGAACATTTTTAGTTGATTGTACGAGTACAAAATGGTTGACTTGATGAGGACATTGTACCTATGCTATCTTTCTGGCGGAAAAAAGGATTACACACCAGGGGTCGTAATTAATCGTCCAGGATGTGTGTGGGCATCGTTCTTGGATAGTTCGGATAGTTTAGAGTCAATATACTGAACCTTTGGATGTACTCGGTTACTGGACTATGTCTTTGACAGAATTTACGTTACAAAACTCTACAACTGTTGTGAAGATCCAGTTAGGAATAAGAAACACCACACGATATTTTGTCATACTCTATCCGTATGATTTGTATGCTTTCACTATGATCGACCGGTAAAGACACGCTCGTCTTCTCTACCTCTACGATGCAAATACAAGAGAAGGGAAATGGCTGGTAGAAAGTATCACAAATGAATAAATATACGCCTTATGTGAATTCTTAATGTGTACAAGGGTACAATTGAGGTAGGTGTCTACTTCGTGTCAAGAAACTTTTTCCTTACAAAACGACCATACATATTTTCTCCAGTCGCAGTATTAGAAATTCACGCGAGAAATCATTCCATACCTCGCATCTTTATCAAAACAGCATCATTAATGTTAAACGACGATAAAACAGACGAATAAGAGTGATTATCATACAACTGCGATGAAAGGGACTTTTGGAGCTACAGAAATAGGATGAAAGACATGCGAAATGTCTCGGGGCAAGTTCTAAGGTATGACTTATTGGGGGACCTCAAGCATTGGGAGGGAACATAATTCTTGAGGTGCAAGCATACCCCTTAGCACAGGTTAAGCGGCTGGAAAACCGCATACTCTACTACTTCCACTCTGTAACTTGGCTTTTAACGATAAAAAACCGCAGTTTTAACAGTGGTTGAATCTTTTTACGTCAATCCAAATTTAAACGAAAAGGTCTGCTATCTGCTCAACCGCTCGATTTAGCCCCTTAAGACATGTCTGTATTGCCCATTAGTGTTTCTCTCCATATATATTGGCCATGCGCTGTTATTTTTGTGAATTTTCCCTCTGATGGAGGATTCCATTGGTATTTTGTTTTCGTTTTTCTCTCTATTATCTTTTTGTAGAATTCATGAAAAGTTCTTTCACACTGCCGTAAAAGACATCATTCCATTCTCCAGGGAAATCTTCTGTCATTCTGATGTTATCTCCCTTGTTGTATCTGAATCGTGATGTTGTATTAAGTCTTGTCCACCTGCAATCTCGAAGGTTTTACAAATGACACTGAAGTGAATGGCACATTGAATGTAATGACGTTCAATTTACAGATTATGATTAACTTGCTTTCTCAACGTTTATTGCTTTTATGTGACCGTTGATTCGATTTAGGGGTTTGTATTCACTTATGAGTTTCCATGAGACTACTCAGACGATTGGCATGGAGTCGAAGGACTCCAATAAATACTGATGAACGGTTTGGGTGAATACAAGTGAACGGTGATACTAAATATATGTGTGGATTTTCCATGTAGGCTAAAAAAAGTCTTATTTAACAGTCAAGACTACAAATAACTGGAGGCCGACTTTTTTGATATATAAAAGCTGAAATTAAAACGATACTTCTAATATAAAATATCACCATGTTTGTGCGTAACACGTGTCAAATACCTTTGCCAATCTTATTGGCCGAATTCAGTTGATAGAGTATCGCTTAAATTAGCACATTGTTAAAAATAACGCCGATATCTAATCGAAGATGCCATTTGTATCTCAATAACATTCGTCATAGCATAGGAGAGTTATGGTAAAAAAAACCAAGGAGTGTGCTATGCAAAGATGTCACGTCGGGTTCCCACACAGTATTCATAAACTATTGAAAAGTATATTGCACATAACGAAATATAATCAGAAAATAATGTGTCATGATGTTTCTGGTATTTTGTACAGGTAATCCTCCAGGGATATACGTCATTTTACTTTGGTTCATCACTGTATTTACTGATGGAATGACAGACGATAAAAGAAATCTTGATTTAAGGTACCTTCTTTTCAAATCCGGGACAGCACGAAAAATCAGTGTACATATTTTTGGAAAACTGTTAATCTATTTCTTATTACGATACCATTACATTCCCTGGACTGGTCTGGGTATATATTGTAGTTGCTGTTACTGAAACAGAAAACGTGTGCCCTTCCAGGACATGTCCTCTTATTCCCTATACAAATATCGAGGGCATCCGTGTAAATAATTTCTTTGGAAATAGATTGACCTCGTTTGGTAAGACAATTGTTTGTTTATGTGATATGAATTTCAACGTGTTTGGTACTCGTTAGTATACATGTTGCTTTGTTTGTATATATCAATTTTTATCAGCAGTTAGTAGATAGTCATATATTTATGATTAAATTCTGATGCGCCACGGAGAATAATGATGTATCTCGTTGCTTTTATACCACCGTAAACGCAACAAAACGCTTTTTAATCCCTATTTATACATGTAAAATTGTACAATTATAACAATAGACGGAAAGGAAACACATTGATTTTATTTTTTTTCAGATTTTCATTTGTTCGTTTGTCGTTTTTAATGTCACTGTTATACTAAATATCGAAAATAATTGTACTCGAGATATGGATATCGAATTTGAAGTTTTGTATTACGGTATGAACGGCGCAATGACTGTTATAAAGTTCCTTCCCCTATTTCTGTTAAGCCTTCTTTTTTACACACTGGATAAGAGCTTCTCCCTTTAGGCCGGCCAAAATGTTCTTTGCTGTCAGTATAGACATGTTGTTTCTGGTAGTAGTTGTCGAACTTCCAATATGTGGCAGTATAATACAGTTGTCTAGTTTGACCAATGGGTGGTTCTTAGATATAGGTTCAGGAGTTGTTGCATCAAGTCCGGCGGCAAAGATTTGACCAGTAGTCAAAGCTTCATACAAATCATCTTGGTTGACAAGAATCCCTCGTGTGACATTGACAAATACAGCTGAATTTTTCATCTTCTTAAACGCCTCCTTGTCAAATAAACCATAGTTATCGGAGTTACTGGAACAACATGCTAATACAAAGTCTGATTCTGATAAAAGCCTTTCGAACGATGCAAACTCTGCGGAGACCTCGACCGCCAAAGGAACTTCTGCAATGTCATAATAGAGAAATCTGGCAACGTCGAACCCTTTTAGACGCTTAGCAACTGCTAGGCCAATTCTTCCAAGCCCAATGATTCCAACGGTTGAGCCCTTGGTCTCAGGACCACTTAGGTAAAGACCACTCTCCCACTTGCCATCAGCTTGACCATTTGTGATGTCAGCCATGCCTTTAGACACAAATACAACACATGTCGGTAACATTTACATTTGCATGCAACATCAAAGTTCAGTTCAAAAAAGGCGTAGAATATTTCGTATCATACATCCGCATCACTTTTTCATTAAGAAAACATATTACCAAAACGACCAGCTGTAGTCGTATTAGAAGAAGAAATAAACGTATACCTTATATGTAACTTAGGTTTCTTCTCTTTTACATTTGCATGCAACATCAAAGTTCAGTTCAAAAAGGCGTAGAATATTTCGTATCATACATCCGCATCACTTTTTCATTAAGAAAACATATTACCAAAACGATCAGCTGTAGTCGTATTAGAAGAAGAAATAAACGTATACCTTATATGTAACTTAGGTTTCTTCTCTTTTGCTTGTTGGTTACGTTGGTGTATATCTTTTTCTCATTTGAGTACGTGTCTTTGTTTGCTCATATTTGCCCTAGTTTTATGGTATTTGAGTTTGGATTATGATTATGTTGCCATGTTGGTATTTTCCTTTCCTATTCTTAGTTCTTTCTTTTAATTTGAGAACTAGAAATGACCAAGGAGAAATTAAAGGTACATGTTCTTGTTTTGTTTCATTTAAATAAACATAGAAATAGTTTCATGAGGAAGTGTTTGGCAGCACTTGTACGTTGACATCTAACAATTATTTGAGCGAAAAAGATCACTAGATCTCATAAAAAAACGCCCCAACAGATATTGTAGCAACTTTACTTTTCCTACCCCGAATTTCACCGTGGTGAATCTTTAAAGAACTCCGACTGTAGACCCAAGTGTACTTGCACAATGATCAGTCATCTGACCTAGTGTCTGACCTCAACGCATTAAAATGATTTGGCCAGAAAGGTTGTGTTTAAGCAAATATAAAACTCGATGAAAAGATTTTCAAGAAATCACAAAATGAAACTTGATTGATATCTTTAAGAAAATACTACCAAAACAGTAAATTTAGAAAGACATTTGTAATTAGATTTTAAATTAATAGTTGGGTGGTCGTAAGATTAGTAGGAATATATTTAGACATTGAATCTCAGTAGCAAGTTTAACACGAAAATACCGTTTACTGTATGGACATTTGACAGATGTTCATTGAATACACACTTTGTGAAATTTTGTAATGGACCAATGGGATGTCGTCGATTTAGCGTAAGACGTTTACTGTTCCGGAACACATTGTCTTATTACCTTTGAACCTTTTCATATGTTATTGAGTTAGAGTTAAGATAATGATTCTGCTAACATGTCGCTTTTATAGTAGAACGTAATATAAAGTGACCCTGTATGTGATGATTTTATGACACTGAAATAAAGTTGTCGTGAAAGAGAGGTGGTTTTTATGTCGTTTACATGAGCATTGCCAACTATAAGATATTTGTAGATTTCACAGATACTAAATTAAACATTTAAGATCAACAATAATAGTAAGCATGTTTCATATAATGTTTAAGTAATATATATATACCGGCCAAAGCAGTAGAAAGTAACAGTTGACTAGTCCGAAGTCGCAGTCAAATGATTGCAACCAGTTGAATTCTTTACCTTCTTTCAGTCTACGTGACGAAGCTAGGAGCAGAGCAACTGCTAGTTCAGCCACAGAATCAGACAACACATTTGGAGTGTGACCAACCTGGACGTTTCGCTTGTGACATGCTTCAACATCAATCAAGTCGTACCCAACTGCAAACGTTGCCACGACCTTGAGATTTGGACCTGGAGATTCAAATACATTAAGGTAAAATATATAGAAAATAACCCCCTCCGATCTTTGCTGCCGGACTTGATGCAACAACCCCTGGGTCTATCTCTAAGGACCTCCCACTGGTCATATTTAAACTATATATACTGAAACGAAAAAAAAAAAAAAAAACGCAACTTGGAAAATTGTTATTAATTTTGTATTAAATATACATAGCTGTATAAAAATCGCGGAAATAAAAGTGCACCCTGCCTATCACCCTAACCAATGTTCAAAATCAACCAGGTGTGACGAGAAACCTATGCACATCCGGCGCGGTAAAAACATCAAAAACCGTGCCTGTACAAACATATGCATTCTTTTTCATTCAAACCAGTATCAATTTATCACTAACATCTAGACAATCATCGCCAATACTTTTGCAAACAATAATTCCTTTTACAATTATGCCACGATTATCACAGGTTGATAGAGGACGTGTTATCGCGATGCTTATGGCAGGGAGCACGCAACTTCACGTCGCTCGACACTTCAGAGTTAACAAATCGACTATTAGTCGATGAGTTCTACGTCGTAACGCCACAGGAAGAGTCGATGACCGGCCAAGATCAGGACGTCCACGCGTAACGTCACGACGTCGGGTTGTTAGGCTAGCACACTTGCGTAACAGGAGGTTAACGGCTGCTGAAACGGCAAGGAATACGATTGGTAATCATAACCATCGGGTTCATCCCCAAACAGTGATCATATGCCCAGACGTTTTCCTATGAGACGTTGGAGGTCCATGCTCTTCACCGATGAATCTCGATTCACGTTATTTCGAGCAGATGGCCGTCAACGTGTGTACCGGCGTCGAGGCGAACGTTTTGCTGTGTTTTGGAGCATGACCGATTTGGGGGTGGATCAGTTATGGTTTGGGCGGGAATCTCCCATGGTTTGAAGACACCTTTGGTGATAGTCAATGGGAATTTAACGGCCGTACGCTATCGGGATGAGATCCTTAGGCCCCATGTTGTGCCGTTTGTTAGGCAGCATCATCTAACCTTGCAGCAAGATAACGCGAGACCACACGTTGCAAGAGTCTGTAGAGACTTTCTTGCGACGCAGAACATTGTTCCTATAGATTGGCCTCCATATAGCCCTGATTTGTCCCCAATCGAGCATTTGTGTGATGAACCAGACAGAAGAATTCGCAATCGCCGTAACCCCCCAAATACCCTCCCCCAGGTAGCAAATGCACTCGTCCAAGAATGGAATAACATTCCAATACGGACAGTCTATGCCCTGATGAACTCGATGCAACGAAGAATTAGAGATGCTGTAGCTGTTCGAGGAGGACATACACGATATTAGGGCACGGTTTCAAAACTGCTGCCATTTCAACTTGGATTCACGTAGGGTACTACCAATCATGACCTTCTAGCGAAGTGACCTTTTCTTAAAAATCTCCAAACATTTAGAGGATGTTACATCAATATTCAATATTAACTATTACATATGAAATTTTTATTTTATTAAACCTACAATTTGAAGTTGCGTTTCTGATTCGTTTCAGTATATATATACGTTAGCGGAATACATTTGTCGTGTTGATTTGATTTTTTTCAACTATATATATATATATATACACACATATATGCATGTATAGATGCCTTTAGTAATAACAAATAAATTTCACAAGTATGTTTAGTATTTATGTATCTATCTCCTAAACACACCAGTGACTCTTCAACATCATTCGCACACCTCGATTATTAACTGAGTACAAATGATTCCAAAAAGGACAGGTTTCATGTAATATTTCATGATCGTTATTACATTTGAAATATTTCACTCAATTGTGACATTATCTGGGTATACTTATACAACGATGCAGATAGCGTCGATCAAAAAGATGACACTTACCTTTCTGGGACTGCTAGTCATATTCACCATTTTCATTTTAAGGAAAATTCGTATAAACCTTTCATTTAGTTCTTTATATACTGAAAGGATATAGAAACGCAGGGTAATATTTATTCCGATATTTTGAAAACGCGTTCTCCAAATAAAGTGAAACTTTGTGGATTGAGTAATTAGGTCATATTACACCTTGTCATGTATCGAAATTTAGTCACGGTACAGTGCGCAGCGGAAATCATGGGCGTCCTTTAAGTTCAAAAACTGTAAGGAATCGATTACGAGAAGTTGGTTTAAGAGCACGTCGCCCTTACGTAGGTCCACAGCGCCTGGGTCGCTGCACATGCACATGAAGTTTTCTTCACGGACGAGTCTCGATTCTGTCTTTAGTACCTCTAAACCAATTGTCAGATGCAAAATACAGACTTCGGAAATTTTTAAGCTTTAATTTATGTGTAAGTATACAAAATTTCGTTTTAAATGAAGCCCGATATCATACTTAATTTCTGGTTTAAAGTTCACCCTGCGTTTCTTTATCCTTTCAGTATAATTGGAGCGATTTTCAATGTCAGTTTTTTATAAATATGTAATGATTCTAGCTATGCGTTAATAACTACAATGACACATAAAATGATAAACGCAGGATAGTAAATAATTGGTTATTCATATTAGATGTAATAAAAAGAAAGTTTTCCCTAGATCTTTGGCGTGCAAAACATTAAACCCGTGAGACCAGTATCATCATATATCTTATGAAAAGAACAAAAATCGTTTTATGGCATTTTGAAGTAAAGATATTGCAACTACTTACTTTGTAAAACTGTGTGTTTAAAGTTTCAGCTATTGGTGTTGAAAGTGCATTTTATGATCCTGTCCATGTACATATCAGATGTTTTAAAACATATGCGTTTCAATTAAATTGATATAAATATGCAAAATCACCGGATAAAAGCTCAATTGCGTGATGAACTCAAATATATCATGATTCCTCATAGACATGGTAGAATGATCACTTTCACAGCACAACCAGAACAAGCTGATGATGACCTCTGGTCCTGCCTACGCATATTTCTATCACCAAACACAAGAAGTTCATCGGACGTAAATAACTCACCAATCTCCTTGTGACTTTCAATACTGTTGATGTCTTTAAATGCAATATTTCCAAAAATCTAGAACTCTATTTTCCTACTTTGCAAGGGAACTGTCCCTCCCTATTATAATATGTATAGTAGTAGAACACGGAGGTATAATTATGGTATATGATCAGGTAACGAGGTCACAAAGATCTTAGATAACATCTTACCAGCCGCGTCAAGGACCTGTTCATCAATGGTGTTTATATAGTGACAGAGAATCCCATCCACACCTGCTACATTTTCTGTTAGCTCCTCGTGGCTTATGATACGACCATGGGGCCATATTGTGACGTCGCACTCACTCTTAAGTAGATCCATCCCGGGGGAAGGAATGTTTCTAGTAGCGAATACCCTGGGACGTGCTGACATTATTAACGTCTAACGTGATCTGTGTTTGGCAACAGGACCTGCTTAGAGAGCGGGGTACTACTTGTTTAAGATAACGTAAATATTCTATGTCATAAGTTCACAATCTGGAGGCCTAAGATGGGGTTTAATGTTTCTTTACAATATTTGGTACAAAGTCATGTCTTTTTGTTGTAATTTGATTATTTGTTTTATTTATATGTTATTTTTCTTATCTACGAGGAAAAGTACAATAGTTTCTCATCATTTTTTATCAAAGAAAATTAATATATTCAAGCTGCATCAAAATTAATGCTTTATGTAAAATACATGGTCGTCCCATCTGTTACGTGTAGATATAGATACTACCCTCTTGTATCTAGGTCAGCATATTATGCATACACACAGAAAGGTCCAAGGCACAGAAGTCATTAATTCAATTCTGTATATTCTATCTATACGTACTTGAATAGAGTAAACACTGCAATAACTACCATACATATTTTCATAGCATTGCTATTCAACAGGTGATTTATAAGACAAGCAGTGCATCCAAATGACAAACGAATAAGAGATCATGGCAGCATCTATTGAGGAGTTTATCATTAAAAAGAAGAAGCATATTCAATCATTAGAAGAAACTTGGTTGAATAGTTGGAAAAATATGACCACAAATAACAACTTAAGAACTATCATATTGGATTCAATTAAAAAAAGCAACATTATATGGACATTTTAATTTAGAAGACAAATTTATCAAAATATTGAAATTAGCCCCCACCAACTTAAACGATTACATTAGCAAAGTCAATAGAGCTGTCAATTTAAATTATCTGTACAAAAATCACTCACCATAATACAGACTGTTTTTTCACAGAAGTAGTAAAGATCGACATGTGATTACATACATTGTGATAAAGCCTAGCGATAAAGAATGATAAATGCATGAATTATTGATATTATTCAGTATGGGGCAAATATAACATAACATATATTCTACGAATTTAGAATACACACTTGCATTTAGAACCAGGTAAATCTCCTAATAATATGTAAAACGATCACCATATTTACGGCACAAAAGAAGATGACTCCTATGGATAAGGTAAGGGCAACTGAATTTCTTTTATAGAAATACCTGCTCCATAGTATTATCTTCTCTGTTTTGTCTCCAGATACAAAGATTCAAGCGTGTATTCTTGCTACAATGGAAAAGAATGAATAACTCAGTTAAAAAGGAGTTCGATATCATGTCTAGTGTTATATATGAACTCATAAAACGTAGACAACGCAAATTGCGATACATACAGCAGGTCTGTTTATCTTACGCGGATCATATAGTGAGATACACTAAATGTTTGGATCGTATCTGATGAGCTGAATACTTTTAATCACCCAGATATTTACAAAAATATAGCCTGGTTATAAATAATAATTATGTATTTTTCATGTATTTAAGTCAAAAAATTAACACAATCAACCCAATACGTTCCTAATTACAAATGTTATGATTAAACAACATCAAATTCAGATACAAAGGCGATGCTTCTTTTGTTTTACATTGCAGTATTATTATCTAACGAATTACTATGTTGTATGTGGTGTATTTTGCTCAGTACCTGTGATGTTATGTGTGGGACAGGACTTAAAAAAAGCTCTGTCTGATGCCCAATCACTTTGTCATATATGTATAAATACGACAAGAAAATGCCTGCACGTCTAATTGATGAACTTAACGATACATTAAAGCGCTTATAAAAATGAAGATTCAACTAGAAAAAGAAACACCATATAAAGATATCATTATCAATGTAGAAAATCAAATTGCAAATAAAAACCGAGTTAAATGTCAACCTAATTAAAAGATATAAATAACAAAATTTGATAGCTCTGGATGGCTCTTACAACCAGAACTTAGTTGTGTATAATTTAATATCACATCGGCTTTATTTCATCTATAGAAATATTAGACCATATCCCATCTATATTCAGCTTAGAGCAAATCAAAGTAAGTTATCTTGGTCAAACGGAAATGAACTGGTTACTCTGCAGTTTCTCGAGTTTAAGATTTCGGCCAGTTGTATATGGACTCACTAAACATAGGCAAATTGAGATAAACAATCCTCGAAAAAAACCGTTCTGTTTATATAACACAGGACATAGATAGATGAAATAGGACTTAATTCAAATTATCAAATCCATTAGAAATCCATTACCCAATTCTGAAACTAATTGCGGCGCCAAAATCTAGATTCCAAATAAGTTTCCTCAACATACATACACCGAGATAAGACTACTCTAGCGATAAAAGATTCTTCATTTTAACGTCATCTTAGGTAGAATATTTATCTTTACTAGCAGCATAGTTAAATCAAGTAAATAAAATGGTTAGATATTTTAGACCTGTCACACACGACATACAAGACCAATACCCTACCTCTAAACTTCTCTTCCCATACCATCTATCACTTATTCAAACCTCTTGGTAAACCAAATTTACATAGTAGTATAAATGATATAAAAGAAAAATCGAATTCTCTCTAATTTATTCATTATTCCGTCCTAAAACATAATCCAGTCACCTTATTCTTGCCTATCCAGTTTTCCTCAACATCGTTAAATAGCTTGCCTTTGCGTATACTCTTCCAAATTAGCAAGTTCCATAAATCACACTCAAACGTCTGAATAGTGTACAGATATATGGAGTCCAATTTAAATGGATTATCAGAAGGCATTAGCCAAGAGAGGTCAAGTTATTCAGTTGAATGGTTGAAAATGATTAAAGATGGGACCAAAATGAACAAGCGGTAATCATAACTGCACTGGCACCAAACCAACCACTAACGATAGTCTAAAAGACTGTCTACCTCCGCATGAAGATCACTGAAGAAGTGCATTTGTGAAAACGTCGATCTAGTCGTTAAAAGAATAGTATTAGGGTAACAATTAATATATATTAAGGTTTTTGTATTCGGACGTTTAAGTTATGTGATATTCAATGAAAACCCTACAATCATCATACAATTCGTTCGTCCTTCTTCGACCATAGAATTACTTGTCAATAGTGATACGGTTCTAAATATTGAAACCGAGAAGGCAATTGAGAAAAATCTAAATTGATCAAAAGAAATGTCGAATTGTAGATGTAGGTTTAAATATATAATGGTGTTTCACATTTCATATTACTGTCACTATTACAGTATATATATAATTCTTAACCCTACCGTCAATGAACTTTAACTCTACATCTCCATATGAAGAGCATATAATCACCCCACTATCAAACTGGCCTGACAACACACCTGTCGAATTTAGTGGTAAAATCTTCTAATAGACTACCGATATACATGGAAAAGGTGTGTTTTTCTCTTGGTTCACTGGTTTGATATCGTTCCCTTCTTTTGACTGACTTGTTTTTGCTTGTGTTCCCCGCTTAGCTGACTTGGTTTTGCTTGTGTTCCCCGCTTAGCTGACTTGATTTTGTTTTCTTATGAGACGTAGTTTATCCGGAATGAACATCTACTGATTACTGAGTTATCCGCAATCCGCTCTGACAATTAAAACAAATGAAATACTATTGTGGAGAATACCAATAAAGGGGCTCTTAGATATATATATATATATATATTCTCGTGAAAGTCACGTCAGGTTGACACCATGTAAATACATCATTTAGGTTGACATTAATAACCATTAATTGTTTTTACATCAAATTGAATCATTGAATCAAAGCAAAAAGTCAGAAACAATACAAAATCATTGCTTTTTCGAAAAATATGTGATTTTTAGATATTTATATCACTGAAAAATCACTTAGGGGGACATTTTGTTGTCGCCCCAAATTTTGTGCCAGTTTGATAATCAGGGAACAAGATTTAAGATGACTTTTTGTGAGAGGTCCTATGCGGGATAAATATTTTTAGATCTCATCATTTCCATTGTGTCACATGTTTATGGGCATACCTGAAGCTAATCATATGCTCCTCAGTTGAGGTTAACAGTGACTAGTCAACCCCAGGAAGTATGCAATGACTAGTACCAATTTGGATCCCATATCAATAGTTGTGCTACCCTTTGCCAACCTCTGTCATAAAAATATATTTCTTAACGATTTACCATGAAAGTGTTATTGTCAGTCATTTCCATGCTTTACGTTTCCTGTATGGCACATAGCTGCAGACAAATGTACATTGGACTATATGACGCTTTAACAACATAATTCAGGTAACGCTTTCTACTTTTCAGCGGAAGTACAAACATAATGCGGGCTTAACATACATCACATTTGATGTTATATTCTTGGGCTGTGTGTTTATTACACAATCTAAGTAAGGCAAGTCTAGATCTATTAAATTTTAAACACTTTTTGAAGTAACACGTCAACAGTGGACTGATAGCACATTGTGACTCAGGTTTTACAGTTTACAGACTGTTTTTATCGTAGCAGAGCACGCGCTTACAAAACAATGTTTCTGCATGCATATTTCAATTAAATGAGTATTAAACATGAACAGCATTACGGTCAGTCTCACAGTGCATTACTGATATGTAACCATATACGACAAAGCTGACAAAGCATGAACACAGATTACACTGTATTTCATTGATCTTGTACACGATATTGTGTGCTTGGTCTGCAGTATTGTGCCATGCAGTATATTAGTTAAGAACTCATTGCTTTAATAGGAATTATACTCGTTTTCAAGTTTATATTATTAGAATGGTAACTACATTGGTAGTAAAAAGAACACTGGCGGCGGTTCGTGAAATTCTCATATATAATTTCGAGTTATCGCTCCGTAGAAATGAAATTATGACTGGTACAATATGACGATGATACATGTGCTGAATGTTTCTAATGCATGTGCAGTGTGATAGAATTTCGTCTTGGGCCTATGCTCAAACTTACACTTAATATACGGCAATGTTTTCCTTACCTATTTATCTATTACCTTCTACCCTTTCCAAGAAGAATATAGGAAATTAACAGTTTCAAATCAACCATAGTCAGGTGCGAAATATCCTACATCCAATTAGCCGAGGCCAGTAACTTTCGTCGGGCAAGTGAAAATTCCTGTGAGCTTGCCCGGTTTTGTAGAAAAAAAAACACATCTTAAAAACTAACAAAGTAATCTGAGAATAATTCAGCTTTTTAAAAGCCGTATAACAATCACAAAATAATTGTAAAGGACGTCCGTCTATTTACGATGATATAATGTTTTCGTAAAAAAGTGCTCCGATTAATCTCGCGTTTTAAACAATTTGTGACAGTGTTGTGTGACTTTTCAAGCACTTGTGGGACTTTTGATACAGATCATGTTAGCAACGCTAAGCAACCGTTAGTAGTAGTCGACAAGAATCTGATAGGAAATCGGCGACAAAAGTTGAAAAGAATGAAGAACCCAACTATAAAAAAAATAAAAGGAAAATATGAAAACCCTATTGACGAATAACGTTCCATTTCTGCTAACAATTATAAGACAAAACGAATATGATCATTTCAAATGTCCTGGTTTTTGCATATTTCCAGACTGTTTGACTGTTCCATCTTCTTTTTCACTTTATTTCTTGCCTTTGTGTATTCCTTGTGTTTCAATTCATCCCTTGTTTCCATAAATCTTTGTCAGCATCGGTACTTCTTGCGTATTGTTTTCAAAATATTCCAATCCAGTGGTTGTTCATAACTTTTCTTTATGACTTTCTTTTCAGGAATGTGTTTAGCAACAGCACCTTATCAACAACTTTCTTATAGTTTTCATCCACAGATCCATTTAAATATAATTCCCAAGCTACCGATAATTCTTCCCTTATTTTTGTCATAGTTGCCATGGTTGTACATCAGTTTCCAGGTAATCTCCTGTTGATTATCACTGTTACATATAAACCTAAAGTTACTGCATCCATGATTGCGTTTACCAATTGCGCTAATAACCTGTACACTCTCCACCAAACTGTGTTTCTGATTCATTCTTATCCTTGTTGGGACCTTGACGTGATGATATAAATTATTGTCTCTGACTGACTCCAAGAACTGAAATTCCTCCTTATCATTATAATCTGTAGAATAGGTACATCAGTCAATTCTTTTAAAACTGATATCTCCCATGATTAGTATGTGTGAGTAGTTCGACTCTCCTGCTTCTGCCAGTAGTTTATTCAACAAAATATTGTTTTCAGCTGTACTCTTAGGACTTCTGTAAACACATCCTATAAGGAGTTTATTACCTTCACTTAGGTTGACAGTTGCCCATATATGCTCTTTGAAACTTGTAATCATGGATACCTTTCTTGCCTTCATTTCAGAATTGATATAAAGTGTTGTTCCCCTAATCCCATCCTCAGATGAAGTGCTAGTCAAAAATAGGCCATATCCATCTATGTTTAGCTCTACAGTAGTTACAATGTATCTATTATTATTTTTGTTTGCAACACTTCATTAATTCCAGTTATCTGATCCTGAACCTGAATTCCAAGACTTGTTTCCTTCGTTTATTCTCTTGGTTTCTTCCCATATCTTTTTCTCCTTTATCCTTCTGTCTTCGTCATATCATTGTTCAGCCGAAAGGTGTCAAATCTAGCAATCTTCTTCGGCATTGCAATTTTCTTTAATAGCTCTCTTTGTGTTTCCATGTTATCTAGAACAACTAAAATTGGTCTGCTTGAAACTTCCTCTCTGTGACCAGACTTGTCAGCATTTCCTCTTTTCCTCCCAAGTCTAATAACTCCCATATTTCTTTTGTCTTTAACATTAACTTTGCAAGTTTTTAATATATCCTTCACCAAAACTTGATCATGCTACACAAACATGGCTGCCCCATTGATCAGCGACTGCTGTCCATCTGACCTGATTAAAATCCCAGGTGTTGATATTCTGCCCTTGACAATCTATAATGATCTTTATAAATATATAACGGTTCAGTTTAGATAATCTACCAATGTTGTAGTATGTACATATTGATTTGGGTACCATCTAGATATCCAACAATATCTGGTAGTCCATAACGCAATTAGAGGTCCTGAGCAATTTGGTCTTGTATGACAATCAAATTTCTTATTGAAAAGGTGACGAATGTTACACAATAAGGTATTGATATTTATATATTAATTTATTCAACTTATTGTAGGATTGGTATTGGAAAGTAAAACATTGTAGCTAAGTCATGGTTCTGTAGTAGATCAATTAAATAGGCTAATTATTGCTGGTGAAAGGCGAGGAGTGCTTGATAATCAAACTTATTGCCCATTCGGATGGTGACCACTAAGTGTTAGAGTAAATATTAAGGGTTATTTCAAGTAACAAATTAGAAGGGAGAATCTCAACCATGCACCTCGAGTGCAGTTGGATATAATTCAACAAGCGTATCATCTAACAACAAGTGAAGTCCATATTAGGGGATAGCCGGACAGACTTGATCAAGATAAGATAAGTAGAAGCTAGATTCTGGGGAGAAGTCGGAAGGGGTTTGGACAACCTACTGCATGGTCATAGTTGACTAGGAAAAGGGGTTTGGACACCCGACTGCACGGTCATAGTTGACTTAGAGAAGGGATTCGAACACCCGACTGCACGGTCAGAGGGACTATAGAGGTAGTAAGAGTCCCAATGGATAGACAGGTGATATCATGATGGATAGTTTGATGAGTACTAGTGGATATTTTAGTGTATACGTAGAAATATTGTTTTTATACAAGTTTAGATACAGAGACCGTTGTATGAGACACAACGCGAAGTGGAGTGAAGTATATATACGTAAACTGTGTATGTTGATGATATGTTGCCTTTGTACATGACTATTATTTAACATCTAAATTAACACGACTTTTACCAACAATTATGTGTTGTTACGCCTACTGTGTTATACATAATGTACACAGACATACATTTCTCAGACATAGAGTACAGAGATATACTTTACACAGATATACTGTACACATAAATACTGTACACAGATATAAAGTTCACTGACATTTTGTACACAGACACACTATACACAGACATACAGTTCACAGATATACACTTCACAGACAAATCGGTAACCCGTGACGAAAACAATGTCTAGAAGACACGCATGCTCGCGGTTCACTACACACCAAGTAGAATGTGGTCGTAATTATGAGGTTAATTACCGTTAATTAGTTGCCTATGAGGGATCACCACCTTATCGTTGCGAGGCAGTTTCTGCGCACTTTTGACCCTAAGAGAGCTTTGCCGGCGGGAGTACATAATGTTCCTGGTAGGGCCACCCATGTCGGACAGGTCGAGGGGTAGGGGCCAGACGAAGTGTGATCCCATGGGGTTTGGGCAGAGGGATTTTAACCCTCTCCTTTAAAAAATAAACTGATTACAGAAACCGAAAGGAGAACAAATCCATCACATCCATTAAATCCTACGGCATTACCTCCGATCTGAGGAGACCCCATGACGCGAGGGCGAAAGCCAAGAGGAAACCCTCGAACAGACCAGGCCATTAGTACACCCCAAATCTGCAATGAAGATCGGCAACTGGGTCGTACGTACACTTTACCAAAGTGGCAATGTAGCACAGGTTGCAAGAGAAACGAAAAGAAGAGATGCAGATATCATGGGTATTAGTGAAACTCATTGAGTTAAGGATACTAGTGTATTCAGATCAGCAGACATCGGGAGCGATCATCTGCTTGTGTGCACAACAGTCAAACTGAGGCTAAGGAAGCAGTGTAAAGAGAAAAGGTGTTAGAGGGTAAAGTACGACATAGAGAAGTTGAAGGATGCGGATACAGTGAGAAAGTTTAACATTGCAGTAAGAAATAGGTTTCAGGTATTGGATGACGAGGAGTTTGATAGAGAAGAGGACGAAGTAGAGAGAAAGTGCAGAGTAATCCAGAAGACATACACAGAGACAGCAAAAGGGATATTGTGTAGACCTAGGAAGAAGACAAAACCATGGAGCAGTGACGCCTCATGGAAGCTAGCAGATGAAAGGGAAGTAAACAAGAAAAATTTGTATACACACTTAGAGAGGGTTAAAGGACAGTTAAAAGAGCAGTACAAGGTTAAAGACAGAGAAGTCAAAAGAAGTCTGAAAGCAGACAAGAAGAAATGGATAGACAACATCACGAGTGACGCTGAAGAGGCAGCAAGGAGTCAGCACATGAAAACTTTGTATAGTCTTATAAAAGACACTCTGCAATGAAAGACCTAGGCGTAGTACAGCGGTATTGGACAAGAACGGCAACCTCATTAGTGGCAAAGAAGATGTGTTATCAAGATGGACAGAACACTTCCAGGAAATCCGGAACAGAGAAGAACCACAGGATCCCATTACAGAAGATGATGAAGTAGAATTAGATGATATATTTGCAGAAATTTCAGTCGACAGGCCATCAATAGAAGAAGTGCAGAGGGCTATCAAGAAGTTGAGGAATGGAAAGTCACCAGGAATAGATTCAATCATGGCAGAGTTGATAAAGGCAGATACAAACTTTTCAAGTAAAAAAAATTCATGAGCTAATGGAATCAATATGGAGAGAAGAACAGATTCCAGATAGCTGGAAGAAAGGGCTCGTCATCAAGTTACCAAAAAAGGGAAACCTAAAGGAATGCAAGAGCTCAAGAGGAATCACTTTGCTGTCTATAGTAGGAAAATTGTTCGGAAGGATCATCAGCGATCTCATAAGAGAAGGAATCGATAGCAGGCTAAGGAAAGAACATGCAGGATATAGAAAGGGAAGGAGAACGACGGAGCAGGTGGTCTTTATTCTTATGAACATCATATAGCAAGTGAACGAGTGACAGGCTACATTGTATTTGAACTTCATAGATTTTGAAAAAGCTTTCGACTCCATCCACCGTGAAATCCAGTGGACCATCATGAGGAAATATGGGGTACAAGACAAAATCGTAAGAATAGTTATTTAATGAAGATTTCCAGTGTGCAGTAGAAGACCAAGGAGAGACAGAAGAATAGTTTAACAAGACAGAAAATTTTGACGGAAACAGCCGGGGTGCTCTTTGCTGCTGGACCCTGAAAGAAGACGGCGGTAGAAAGAAGATGGCGGGTATTTGATGTAAGTAAGTATCACTATATATGTATAAGCTGAATTTAAAGTCAATACTTCTACTGAACTAGCAATTGCATTTTTTGCAAAATACTCATTTGAAATGAGCTATCGCATGTATTGAATTTAGGCTCGACGGCGACGCGCAAGCTGGGCACTGCCGCCATGGCACTTTTTTCAAAATATTTTCAAGACTTTTCTTTTGAAGCAGTATGCATTTGAAAAATGTTTTGTAAGCATCTAGCACATTTTTGTTGCTTCCGTAAAGTATTTCAGTGTTTTGAAATGAATTTAATTTTGAATGATCGTTTCATAATGGTCTCATCGCAGTCACTTCTGTCCGTAGCCCGACAGATCGGAAATTAAACAGAAAAAAACTTATCCGTAATATTGTACTGTACTACTTACGCTACCGTGAATAGATCTAGGAATCTATCTGTGTAATATATCGATTTTACTTTAAAATATCGGTCACTGTCCGTGCTATGGTAGATCTAGCTCTTTCAAATTTCTGATCGGAGATAATTTATAAGTACCCCAAGTCCAGGGTATGAAATCGTACGGGAACCCTACAGCTATGCTAATTGTAAGGTTTACATATGAAGTTTATATATATAGTTTTAGCTTAAATTTAGTTTTTGTCTTTCTGACATGATGTCTTGTTAATTCTGTTGAAGAGTGATGCATGTGAACGATTACAATATGAAGATTGGGAATAATGAAGATGTCAATTAACATCTGAATCCCGGAAAGTGTTTTAATGAAGATTAGGATAAACCTAGCAAAGTGTTAGGTCCCAGTGTGAATGTGTAAAGTCCCAGTGTGAATGTGTTAAGTGTAATTGGTACAATTCTTATTATGCCTGAACTTTTAATATATGTACTGTATTTGTTCATCTCAGAAATTTCAGTATTATGTCAACTGCGTCAACTTTCAGTTCAACACTTGATTCATCAATTTTACCCAGCCCTTGGCTCAATATTTGTCATTAATTGTCGACTGTTTTTAAGCGTTTTAGAGTTTTGTTTCCATGGTGAATGGAATGAAATGGGATAAATAATCTAAACAATACCCCTCGAGAGCTTATTAAGACATTGCAGTATTATCACTTTGGGCCTTATTAAATGTCAAATTGAAACTTTAAGAAACTCAAGTGACCGGAAGTACAACAATAAGATGTCGATAATCAATAAAATTGATTAATTGAGAGGACATTTTCTTAGTACAGTTAACCAGGCTTTGTAGTGGTTTGTTCAGAACTGTAGTTCTGGTTAAGTAACCATTAATTATGTCCTTTCAGCTACAATGACGTACATTTTTGAAATACCTCTACTGTAGCTAAATGTGGCATTTGTAATAGACATAGTCAAAGTTAATTTTGTGATAGGCGTAGCCAAAGTTAATTTCAGGATCAGATAGGACAGCTACTGTTTGTAACAGGCATGGGTTCAATTACATGATGATGTAATTAATTAAATTACAATTACATTATGAAAATGGCATTGCTATTACAGGTATTTTCAAAATAATTAAATAACCATTACATGACGGTCCAATGTAATTAATTAAATTACACATTACTTTTCAAGTCAAAATGATTTTTGAAATACAAACGTCAAAATAAATTATCATACTGCACAGATTTATCACACAGATTTAATTTTATGATTCAATCTCTGTATGACCATGGTCAAGATATTATCATTTTGCTAGCTGTCCATCGCTTAATAATTTGACTTTCCTGAACGTCAAAGTAATTAATTACAGTATATTTAATATAGACTCCTATTGGGAAGACTATAAGCTTATACAGAAGTGTATATTTCTTGCACATAATCATAGCAATAAAGAAATATAGTTATTTATTTCCCTTACTCTCTTTCAGCAAGTGGATGTCCCTGGAGAAATGAAATCTGGAATGGTAGAAGGTATCTCTATTGATTCTTCTAAGTTGGAATTGGCCATGGTGACCAACAATGGATTTGAGGACCTTATGGACTCCAATTAGATGTTGAAGATGATTAATCACTTGAGGAGATGCTAACAACCATGTTGCCTTTTAATGTCACAGTACTCTCTAAAGGCGGCAGTATATTTACCATCACAAAAGAAGAATCAACAAATCGCGGAAACTAAAAAAATGTGGAAAAGATCTTTGTATACTGCATTTGTAGTAAATTTATATACAATCTTCAATTTACTTGAGTAGAAAGATTCACTAGTTATACAACAATTTTGTGTATGCAATCTTGTACTATGATATTGACATGGCAAGATTACATTGCTGATCAAAGCATGGAAAGAATATGGTATCTAAAAACTGAATAAAACAAGATATAAGCATCTGTATCATGTTTTTTTATTATTATTATTTTTCCATTATGTCTGTCCACATGGAATTTGTAAGCACTCTTGTGCATTCTTATACCACCAAAAGGGTGGGTAAACTGGAATCAGGTTGTCTATCAGTCCATCCATCTGTTTGTCTGTCTGTAGACACATCTTGTCTGGACAACTCCAATGAAACTTTTCAGTAATATTCAGGACAATGTGTAGATGTGCATGCACCATTTTCCCTCGAAATATTGATTGCCATGGCAACTGGTCAATATAGACGGGTTTTGCTCGTCGGTCAACTTCTAAGCCTGTGGACAAATTTCAACAAAACTTTGCAGGAATGTTGGGGAACGTGCACATGCCGCTGTATTTCAGAGGGTGTTTCTGTGCAAAAGGTCACCATGGGGAGATAGCTAAGGCTGTGGGTTTTGGGGGTATTAGTTATCATTTGGATTACAGTTTCAGTTATCCCTGGGCAATGTGGAGAGGATATAGTAATGATTTAGAGGATTGAATGTAGAGGTCACAGTACTTGCATAAGTACTATATGATTACTTTGTAAACGCATTGAGACTAAGACAGTATACCTTAATCAATTTTGGAACATGTATCCCTTATGAGAAGTCGGTTTCTTTAGAAATTCAGGGTCAGATGTCTAAGATCAAGGTCACAGTCAAAAAACGGAAAGATGCATGGGGGTGTTCTTTGCATTATCCTCATTTTTCTATCAATTTTCACAACCTAAAAGATATTCACATCTTGCAAATTTCAAGGTTCAAGGTCACTGTTAGGATGTTAAAAAATGATAATGCAAGAGGAATAAAATATCTTGCGACAAGTTTTAGAGAACAAAGAATATATAAACATGTCAACAGAATTGTAGAACCAGCAAAACAAGTGTAAAATTGAAACAAAGACAATATCTACTTGAAGATTCCCTGAAAAAGTACAAGGAGAATAAGACCAGGTGTTCCGAAAGAATAGGCATCTTTTATCTTAAGTTATGGTGACATATCATGTTTGTTTTAGAAAATTGGCATTCTTATGCAGTCATTTACAGACAATCTGGAAAATGAAGCTGTCCAATATTTGTATGTAGCATGTTATTTGCATGATGGTCTAACTAATGGTCTTAAACCAATAAGATACACAGTTTTTAAAGCGATAATATGGTGTCCAAGATCAACATTTCCTACAATGTATCCAAAGAAATGGACAACTTCCCTATCATTGCATCTTGGAGCCTACTTGGGACATGTATTACATCAGTAATACTACTATGCTTGTTATTTCTGATATCTGCTGGTCATTTTTTATTGGCTGCAATGATTTACTGCTTGCATATAGTTGGTTTCAGTATATAGCAAGCTAATAACAAAGAATTTATTTTTTTAATGGTCTTAGCATACCAGTACTTGCAGTACTTTGATTATGAATTTCTTTTGCATTGATATCATCATATGTTACACATTGTGAAAAGTTTTTAAGGAAAAATGAAGACGTATTACATAAAACACTCATTTCTGATTTGGTCGCGCAAGACCGAAAGACGATTTACAGGATCGGGCAGAATCGGGCGGTTTATATGTAGAGTTTGGCCATTAAATTGTTCTTTGTGTAAATATTTTGTTTTTAAATGACCATTATTTAAATATTTAAGTTTCAAATTGACCAAAAATGGCGAAAATATTGTATTTTTCTGGCAGAACGTACTGTGCCGCGCAAGAAGATGATTGAATTAAACATATTTATTGCAAATATTATTACAACAGGATTAGGTACAAGTTATTACAACTTATGAAACATCCTTTCCCCAATATATAACAAAATATAGTTAGACATCGCAATTTAGGGGGGAGAGAGAGAGAGAGAGAGAGGGTGGAGAAATGTGATCGATAGGGTAGACGATTTGCAGGATCGGACAGAATCGGGTGGTTTATATTTAAAATTTGTGCATTAAATTGTTTTTAGTGTAATTATTGTGGTGTTAAATGATATCAGTTAAAATATTGTTAATTTCATACTGAACCAAAAACGGCTAAAAAAAGTATTATGTTCTTTTCACATAATGTAATGTGCCGC
The DNA here is from genome assembly GCF_031769215.1 of Ylistrum balloti. NCBI lineage: Eukaryota > Metazoa > Mollusca > Bivalvia > Pectinida > Pectinidae > Ylistrum > Ylistrum balloti. The sequence goes on along the minus strand of NW_026781982.1, from coordinate 60,601 downwards.
ACTGGACCGAAAGACGATTTACAGGATCGGACAGAATCGGGTAGAATCGGGCGGTTTATATTTAGAATTTGGTTATTAACTTGTTTTTCGTGTAATTATTGTAGTGTTAAACAACCTTAGTTAAAATATCATAATTTCATATTGATCAAAAACGGCTTAAAAAAGTATTATGTTCTTTTCACATAATGTAATGTGCCGCACTGGACCGAAAGACGATTTACAGGATCGGGCAGAATCGGGCGGTTTATATGTAGAATTTGGGCATTAAATTGTTTTTAGTGTAATTATTGTGGTGTTAAATGATATCAGTTAAAATATTATCATTTCATAGTTTCACAAGGATCAAAAACGGCCAAAACAGAAATAGTGTGCACCGGCATGTTTTGTTTTTCATCTATCTTACACTTGATATTAAAATGCATTCTGCGTAATCTAAGAATTACAATTTGAAAGCCATCAGCTACAATGATATAATAGTGTCGTTAAAACAGCAATATATCACCACATTGCCCAGGTCCCGGGATCGAGGACCCTGCTTTCACGGAGACCCATTTTTTTTTTTTTTTTTATTTTTCATTTGTTTATTTTTGAAAATTATTTTTTATTAACATTTCAAAAATTGTCTTTAGCTAATTTCATGATGTGAAATAAATAAACAAATACATACTTTCAATTTCTCTGACATGTAATGGTATTCCTCGCCATTTCATAATATTTACACTTGCGTTGCATTCTCTCTAGATGAAGTAAGTCCAACCCAATGTTAATAATTTTCGATATTTACGTACGGTGATTAGGCTTGCGCATAGATATCAAATAAAATGTAAGAACTACTTGTCCAAGTTGCGAACGCTACAAAACGAGATTATAGTTTATGTCGTTCGGAAAAGTTAAGAAAAATGTCAATCCTTACATAAATAACATTAAAACATATGGAATTAATAAAAAATAAAATCAATCTGTAAACCTAAATCGATCTTGTTGGAATTAAGCGCGCGAGATAGGAATTGTGTCGCCTAACCTCAGTATGAATTATTCTGCTGCAGCCTTTCAGTCAAACATGTCATCTGGGTTTCTATCTAACTCATCCTTCCATGGATGCACGTTCACATTCAACAACACGCACTAGCATTATCAATATGGAGAAAATTGCGTGTCATGTTCATCGTTTTCCCGCTCTTTCGATCAGCTGATCGGGCGGCCTCATCACGTATTTATAGATATATACCTGCGCGATGTTAGATAATGAATTTTTGTACTATGATAGAGGAATATTGTGTAAATGATGAACTATTGATTTTTGAAGTTAAAAGAAGATGTCTAAATATTTAAATAAATATTGTAAAACATGTTGATTGTACTCTGCTATTTTGTTTACTGTACTTGTCAACGGCAGCGCCACCTAGTGGTTTTTTTTTTATTTACTTGGCTGTTCTATAAAGCGGGCGGCTGTTCGAATAATGTGTATAAGGTGATTATTTTTTATTTTTTATTTATTTTTTTAATTTCAAAGTGACCAAGTGTAAATATAAGGATTGCACGTCCACCAAGTTAAATATGTACTTACCCCAATGTAAATACAATTCGATGCAGCTACAGAAAATAAGAAACAATCCTTAATAATGCGAGTTTACAATTTTATACGAATAAAAGAGGTCGGATTGTGATGGAAAATTCCACATAGCATGTATATTCTAAAAAATCCAAATAAACCCAAAACAAAACCAAAAGGAAAGGGATCCTACACAATACGAGTTTCGATGTAGTTTTGTTAAATGTATCTTTTGGAAGTCCATCAAAATTTACCTAATAAATAGTCCTTATTGCTAATCTAACCCTTAACCTCTGGACCGGCGTTATCATGCCTGCTCTTTTTCGAAAAATCGCAGAGGGATCTTTATCGTGCGAGATGGACATTCCCACACGGGTCACCATTTTAAGTCCCGTCCGACGGACTGTTTGTTACTAGTAAGGTGCTAGTGCTGATAAATGTTTGGTGTCCATATCCATGTCTTCATTCTACATCTGTCTGTATTTCTGTAAACGAACCGTACCTGGCATCATATAGCTGTTCACATTCGGACATTTTTATAATAATGGTTGTGATTGTGATGTTAGTAGTAAGGAAAGGGAAGAGGGGTGAAATTGAAAGAGTAAATAGGATTAACTATGGTAGCAGGAAACAGTTAATTTGCATTTTTTCTGAAATTATTGGTCATGTTTAAGAGGTAGGTATAGCAGTTTGGTTATGAAAAATACATCATTACATGTATATATATTTATAAACTACACAACAATTACATTATTAGTAGAGAGATCAATTTGTGTTTAAAAAATCCTTATTTCGGACATGTGATTGCCATGGTTACCAACTGAAAATATTCAAAATACTACTTTTTGGTGCGTAGACACAGATTCGAGAATGCCCAATCAATCGTCTCCAATACAAAGCTAAAATATTATTCTAAGGAAATGGAACCCCACATTGTCCACTTCAACATGACAAGACCAATTTTAGAAAGTTTAATTGAAACTGTTACCTGAAGGGTTAATGAGATAAGATTAGCGATTGACCGTCTGAGTACTTACAAGTTTTGGATTTCAATTAAAGATATGTGGAGGTTGCGAGGTAGAGGGATGTGAAAAAGAGACTATTGAAAGGGGTGAAGAATTGAAGAGTGAAGTAAGAATTGGATACCAAATGTATTAAAACATTTTATATGATAGGGTGATGTACAAGATACGCCGGACTTCTGTTAGTTTGAAGAAAAATTGATATTATGCGAGTCATCTTTCGCCATATGGAACTTTTCTATTCTAGTCCGATTCTGCCCGATCCTGCCCGATTCTTCCCGATCCTGCCCGATCCTGCCCGATCCTGTCAATCGTCTAACCGCCAAAAAATGGCGTCAGACCAGTTTTCCATTAAGGATTTCAAGGGATCTGAAGAGGAGATGAGCATTAAAAGTGTATTGGGTATCATTTGCACAAAAACAGTTTCTCCTGTGCCTAAGTTCCTCAATTTAGTTATAAAAAACAGTAATGCTGTTGCAGGGAAGTCGTTTAGCGATGCTTCAGTGTATCTTCGACTAAATCATGAAAGTGGTGAGGCTGCAAGTTATATAAGTAAATTTCCAGAGTGTGGACTCGTTTACATGAAGGACATTTTAAATAGTTCTGTCCTTGAAGATTTTCAAAAAAGGGGAGTAGACGCCATCGAGATGCATTCAGATGTTTGTCGTCAACCATTCGTAGCGTTGTTGGGATTTCTTCGTGGTAACGTTAATGCTATTTTTTGACTTAACGAATAAATATATGAACGTAGTTCAAAAAAGGCTTTTGTTATGGCAATGGTTTTTTGTAAGATCATATATTTCTGAAAATGATCAAAAAGTAAAATATCAATATGTTTGATGCACTTCCTTTTCTTATACATGCGGCAGAATTACACATATCCTTTGCCATATAAAATATGAACTTTATTTATTTTACAACAATTGTGAAACAAGTTATTTAAACTTATCCTAATCACTCTGTTTGGCCCGGATGTAAGCACGCGAGGGGTCTTATGGTGGGAGGAAACCGGATTACCTGGGGAAAACCCATGTGGTCGGGCAGGTGACCTCTTACCTATTCACGTCCGTTCCAGGAATCAAACCCCGGACGGCTAGGTGAAAGGCGAGGGCGTTATCACTGCGCCACCTGACCACCCTATGCTATGCCAATTAACTGCTGTCAAACAAGTATATAAATGACTTATAATGATATATTTAAAAAGACATGTATTTTTCTGAAAAAAAAAGTCACAGATACAACATCTAATCCGCTCACCTGAATTGATCGACATGTGTATTGGACATTTGTCTGTGACAACATCACTAAATCACAGAGATGCTTGAGTTAGCTTAATGTGGTCAAGAAGTACACATTTTACACCAAATCATCATTTGAACGGGAACGCCATTTTCATGACAATTAAAATTATATGATGCAAAAATAGTGGATAACTGTGATTACTTTTATAAAGGGTAGATTCAAGTTTTTATTGTTTAGTCCTTTTTTTCTTAAATAAGCCAAATTTCTTGATAAACTTCTTTTTATACAACACAAATTATTTAAATAGAATTGTTTTTTTCATTTCTCTGTCTACAACTTGCTAATTAAATAAAATCAGAAGTGATCATCATTTTTCAATACAAGGTATACATGTTTTTGAACTTCCATAGACAAAAAAAAAAAGCCTGGCCTTTCATTCATGGTCGAGTTTTATTCACATGACGGACAACAACAAAGCATTGACATCAGAGGATGGTTTGATAGGTTATTTCATTACATCTGAGAGGATATTTGACATGTAAAATTGTGTATAAGAAACATTACAATGACCTATACTCATGATATTTTATGGTGAATTGTTTAAATCACTTTTTTTTTATTCTTTACTGGAAGTGTGACAATAATGCTAAAGTAACAGAAATTATCAGGTGCAAGGTCACACAGGTCAAAAGCTCTTGTGATATGGTTCAACAAAATGGTTGTTCTGAAGTACATGATGGTCGGGAACCAATGTCGAGACGATATAAGTATTAGTACTGGATGGATCTCTCTCAAATTTCATATGTAAGTTCCCCTTCAGGGGTGTTCAGTTCTGAAATTTTTACTTAAGCCTAAGGGCTAGTGATCATGAGCCACTTTTTCCTCACTGGCCCTGATCAAAACTACTAGCCCCACGTTTGGAATTTTTCAATTAACACTAAATGCTGATTTCTCAGCAGAATTAATCAAATCTGTGTTGCTTATCAAACTACATGTATAAATGATACTGTTTGTCTAGTTACTGTGCAATAAGTTGATAATTAACATGAAAGAAATTAATTCCTTTACATTGTACATGTATATTAAAGTGTTTGATACACCTAGATGAGTGTATTCTTTACGTTTGAGAATCTTGATGGATGGATGGAAACCTCATGTGGTTGTGAAATTTAACTATCCAGACCAATGAGTATAGAAACAGATTGGCTTTTAATGCAGATTAAGAACAGAAAAAAAATCACTAGCCCACATCTTGCCCTGACCTGAAAATCGCAAGACCCAGGTTTTGTGCTAGCATAACTGAACACCCCTGCCCTTGATATCTATGTAACAGTACACGGTTTCTTGTGGTCATGGTGATATTTTTGTTCATTAGATTGCCCCATTATGCAGGTTTCAATTAAAAGTAAAAGTTGGCATTGTGTTAGAGATTACTATTTTGGCAGTTACACACCAAAAACGAGCTTTACAGAAGTGAAATTTCCAGTGTTTACACATGTTCATATTGTGAAGGCATTCCTAGTTTGAATTTGCTGAAATGTAAGTATTTTTTTTTACCATGACAGTGTTGTTGATTAAAAGCAGGTGTTCAGAAATAAATTTCTTTTGTAAAGTTGCAGTGTTAAGACTAAATAAGCAGTATTTTTTCATTTTAAGTATTTTTAAGGGTTATAACCATGGAATTCATGTCAGAAATATCAGGGAAAATCTTTGATTTGTTTGATTCCTAGTTGTGCCCATTTGATTTTGGGTCTGATCAGAAAAACAAAATGGCAGACATGTGGCCATCTTGGATTTTGTCTCAACAAGGTTGTTATTGCTATTTCTTGAAGAGTACTGCACTTTCTTGAAGAGTACTGCACAGATCTTTCTTTAATTTCATATGTAGGTTCCTGCTGGTCCCTTGTTGTGCAGTTTGATTTTTGGTCTGATCAGGAAAGCAAAATGGCTGACAGACAGCCATCTTGGATTTTTTCAATGATGTTTGTTATCACTATTTCTTGGGAAGTACTCAGTTGATCTTTCTTAAATTTCATATGTAGGTTCCCATTGGTCCCTAGTTGTGCCCATTTGATTTTGGGACTTATATAAAAAAATCAAATGCCCAACAATCGGCCTTCTTGGATTTTTTCATTAAAGGTTGTTATTGCTATTTCTTGATAAGCGCTGGATAGATTTTTCCAGATTTCAAATGTAGGTTCACTTTGGTCTCAAATTGTGTCGGTTTTAATTTGAGTCTGATCAGAAAAACAAAATGGCCAAAGAGCAGCCATCTTGGATTTTGCCTATTGATGATTGTTATTACTATTTCTTGAGAAGTAATCTATGGGTCTCTTTCCAATTTCCTATGTATATTCCCCGTTGTCCCTCGTTAAGCCTGTTTAATTATGGGACTGATCAGAAAACAAACTTTTTTTGCCCTTTTGATTTTGGGACTGATCAGGTTAACAAAATGACCGACAGGCAGCCTTCTTGGACTTTCACTTTTGGAAGTTTGTTTTTGTGATTCCTTGAGAAGTGCGAGATGGATCTCTCTCAAATTTCCTATATTGGTTCCCTTTGGTCCCTAGTTGTGCTCGTTTGATTTTGGGAATGATCAAATAAACAAAATGGCTAACAGGTGGTCGTCTTGGATTTAGCAGTTGATGATTGTTCGGAGTTCTTATCATTAAGAGCAAAAACAGAAAAGAAGGGAAAAGATCCAACTTTCAGAGAATAAATAAAGATCTTAGGATGGTGGTTACCTTCTGTTTGTAAATACTGGCTGACAGGTAGCTTTCATAGATATTGACAGTTTTCATTTGTTTAATTTCTTGAAATATCTTGCATTGAGAATTACTGGATATATAATTCTGATGTTTGTACATATGATATATGTTTACCTTTGATTCCAAGATGTGTGCATTTAATTTTGGAACCAATTTGATAGAGAAAATAATCACACAGTTATGTCGCAAATATCGCTCTAGGATCTATTGTTTAGCCCATTCGGCATTGGCATAACACATCATTTGTCTCTGATATTGTTTATCTTGAACTGTCACTGTTCGTTTTTGTGATAGCTTAAATCAACCAATGTTTCATCATTTTAATTCATTTGTACAGTAAAACATAAGTTGAAGTGGGCAGGACCAAATGAAATGTTCAACTTATCTGACGGTTCCAGTAGACGTGTTTCTATGAACGGAGACATTGTGCAATGAAGATTGACCTCATTTTCATTGACTGTTTACTGTATACATGTCTCATAGCATGGTGTAATAGTAATAAATAAGTAACAAATGTATAAAAACAGTTATAAGTACAAATACAAAACAAAAAATGTAACATAAGACACCCGACATTGCTGCACACACATGTATAAACACCCACTCTCGAAACTCGAAATTGATACCGAAAGAAAAATATTCACATCCCTAAGAGTAACGAGTCCCGTCAACAATATCTTAATATAAAACTCAATTAATACATACTCATTCTACATTGATATAACATTGGTATAGCACTGAGGAGGGTTACGAAAAGGTGAAGGCCGCTGCAATGTCATGGTAGTCTCGGCCCCTTTGAGTCTGAGGGGCAGGGCCCAATAGGGGTAATAAAGTGCATATAGATATAAAAAGTTTCAGCTCATGCAAAAGTCAAAGAATTTTGCCCAAATTTGATCTGAAGAAATCAGGGGAAGAGGATTCAGGTTTGTATAAACAATGGGTCTCGGCCCCTTGGGGCCTGAGGGGCGAGGCCGAATAGGGGTAATTAGGTGCAAATAACTATAAAATGCTTCAACTGTTTCAAAAGTCACCAGATTTTGACCAAATTAGGTCTGAAGCATCCTCAGGGGAAGGAGATTCAAGCTTGTATAAACAATGGGTCTAGGCCCCCTGGGGCCTGAGGGGCGCGGCCCAATAGGGGTATTTAGGTGCAAATAGCTATAAAAAGTGTCAGCTTATGCAAAATTCAAAGGATTTTGTCCAAATTCGGTATGAAGCATCTTCAGGGGATGGGGACTCTGTCAGATTGCTTGAAAAGATCCTGTGATGGTCCTGACCAAGTGTGTTGATACTTTTCAGGTCGGTCTGACATCCAAGCTGGCTGCTATTTTGAATTTACAATTTAAACTTCTCAATTTCTACTGGTCCACTGGAACTGAAACTTGCCTAAAATAATTAGGACATGGTCCTGACCAAGTGTTATTTTTATGGTCGGTCCGAAATCCAACATGGTCGTCAGGTGGCCATCTTGTTGTAGTCAGATGACTGTTAAGGCCCATGGGCCTCTTGTTTTTTTCCTTTGGTTTTCAGCAGTCATGCTTATGAAAAAGTAAACAAAACATAGTTGATTTACAGTTAACAGACTACAGAGTCTTTTGTTTTAAGTTTGGTTGCCTACTTCAGTATAAATTCTAACTTTCACCGGTGTGGAAACACATTTCAGTCGAAAATTACAATAGAGCTCGTTATCATGGATATCGCTGACCGATCACATCAAGTCAACCAGACTGAAGCCAGGATATATTTACCTGAGACAAGGTGACGCCTGAATGTTCGACAAATAAAAGGGAATTTTGGTAGAATTTAGAAGGGATGGACCAAAAAATATATACGATGCAAACACAGTATTCAAATCAACAATGTTTGAGTCATTTGTGTTTGATCTAAGATGAAGAGAAAAAATCAGAACCAGAAAAAAGAAACATTCAACTTATCTAATGTATATGATTCAAGTATGTTTGACACAGTTAAGTTTTACTGTATGTTAATTTAGGCTTACCTATCTTAGACAAACATATGCATCATAGGTTCTCTGTCACTTTTTCAAATTTAAGTGTTGTCACCCAAATTTTGTCTCAACTTCAAGTTTACAGTGTCATTGTTCATAATATTACTTGTTGAATATTGAAAATATTTTTTCTTGGTAATTTCCAGTTAGAGGATAGATTATTTTTAAGCTTCACAGAGTTATATTCTGATAACTACTTATTTTGATATATTATGCACAGTGTCTTGAAGTGCCTTTGGTATTCTTATTACTCAAATACACCGAAATATACCTAAATACTATCAAATATACTCAAATACACCTAGAATTCACTGAAATATTTCTATTTTGTGCCTTATGTAACCTTTAGGTCTAATATTGGGGGTATATATATGTAAAAAAGGGGAATAACTCTTGATTGTGCCATATTTATACATTTTAATGTGAACATCCATAATGTTGTCAATTAAACAGTTATATGAAGTAAGTGACACTCTACATAAAAGTAAAAATTACACATAATCTCATGTCATCTGTTCTGCTTTGTCATGATGATATGGAAAAATATTGTCTTTTTAGGTCACCTGATACAGAGTCTTCTGGTTACCTATTACCATCACCTTTGTCTGGCGTCGTGCCTATTTTAACATTTTCTACTTCTCCCAAAAAACCCTGAACAGGTTTCAAAGAAATTTTGCAGAAACCGTATATGGCCTATGATGAACAAAAATAATGAATTACCCTGTTCCCACCCTACCAGGGTCTGAGGGATGGGGCCTAATGAATTTGATGCAAATCTTCTCAAAACCCAGATATGGTAGATTCAAATGCTCTTAACAGAGCTTTACCAAATTGTGAATTTCATGGCCCCAGGATCTCACATTTCCGTTTGGAAGGGGGTAAAGTTTACTATAGTTTATATAGGAAAAATAGATTTTTGAGCATAAATTGTTTAATTTCTAGTGGAAATATTTTAAAATTGGTTAGGAATATGAGCAAAGGATGATGGCTTGAAAGTATGTCTGTACTAATCCTGGCTGACCCCCAGGGGCTGATGGGGTCATATTGACTCAGGGAAGAGGTAAACTTTACAATAATTTTGATAGAAAAATTGCATTTTTGAGTATATTGTTTATTTTCCATTGGAATTAACTTTGTAAGAATTATTACTTTTGGATGACAGTTTTGATGACATGCATTGACACTGGCTGACTCTAATTAATGTCACAATTTCTTTTTCATGACACTTGAAAAATACTTAACCTTTAACTTTTTTTATTCAATATAGTTCATCTCTGGTGATCATCAAAGCTGCTTGATCTCTTGTTGGGAAAAATTTGTTTATATCCTACTGGAAATATTTCAAACTTGTTTTGAATTATTATTACAAGATCACAGTTTGACAATATACACATATTCCTAGCTGACCACAAGGGGCTGATTGGTTGGGTTGAAAAGGGTGAGATTGGCTGAAATTTGAAAAAAAACCTCTTCTTTTTAATTGCCAGATAAAGTAGACCCAAATACTGTTTTTGGATGAAAGTGTCTAAAGGTGCGTTACCAAAGTTGTAAATTTTGTGACGCCAATTTCTCCCATTTTGCCTTCTTCATACTTCACATTCATTCCAATTGTTTCACTTTTGTGAGTGACCATTTAGGCCAATGGACCTCATGTAAGGGAAAACGTTGACTGAGGATGGTAGATGGATACTGTAGTATAGTGTAAGCTTACTTTGCCAATTAAACTAAAAAAGATGCTTGTTGGTGAGACAGTTTACTAGAGCCACTTTGATCCTGTGGCCTGCCCCCAGCGACTCCGGTGTGGAACCATAAAAGGGCCAAATGGTTTAAATTTCAACAGTCTTCTCCTGACCAAGATACAGTAGTAACAAATTTTATGGAAAACTCTTCATAGATGTAAAAATCTTTGGTACTAATCCAAATTAAGAATTTTATGATTTCCGGGCTCCATGTTTGCCTTAAAATGGGGTTTAAGTCTTCTCTGGTTCATACACATGTTGAGTGTGATATCTTCGAGCTTACTCAGGCTTACTCCCAGGAGCTGATGGGCGGGGATGAAGAGGATTGAATTGACTTACATTATTTCATCCTCTTCTCACAACCCAGATATTGTAGAATCAAATACTTCATATGAACAGAAGGGTGTCAGTGCACAGCCATCCGTAAACAGTTTTAAGTTATTGATTCACCAAAATGACCTGTTACCTATGATTTTTGATGTTGGAAATCTTTCACGAAATATTTTACATATGTGATTGCGTCAATCATGTATTAGTTTAAAGTATGATTTGTATAGAGTAAATATTGTGAGCGATCCAACATGCGTATGTGGCAATGGGTGTGAAAATGTAATTCATTACTTCTTTGATTGTATATTGTATACACAACAAAGACAAGTTATGATAGATTGTATCGCGCATTACTGTAATGCTTGTATTGATGTTATTCTTTCTGGTTCCTCAATCTTGTCTGATGAAGATAGTGAAAGTATTTTTCTTTAAGTTCAAACATACATAAAAAATTGTAAAATATTTTAAGGTTAGTAGCATATTTATAGATAATTTCTTTACAAATCTATTTCCTACTCCATTCTTCTTTCTTCCTTCTTTCCCCCCCCCTCCCCCCCCCCTCCCCCATCTTTCTTTATTTGTATATCTATATATTTGATCAAAAATTGTTATTGTTGTGATGTAACTTGTATAATGAAATCTTTTGGAGAAGGCAATGTTAAGTTGTGATAAATTATGCCTGATCCATTTTAAATAAAGTATGTTTAAATCAAATAAAAAATCAATCAAATGGAAGGGTCAGAATAGGTAAGCGTTTCAGGTCCATTTTGTCCTCTTTTGAACCGAGGTGGTGTTCCCAATCACAACTTACATGCCACATATATGTATATATGTTACTTTCAGTACTTCATGAGTTTAATGACCATTTTTTTTCCAGGACGTGAACAACATGAAAGGTCACTTAGGAGACTAATCACATCCACTCTGCCAACAAGTGGAAATAAAGAAACTCAGATTATAGTTGCATTAGCCCATCACCTGTTTTCTCAATTGGTGCCAGGCAAGGAGTATGAGGTTGATAAATATGCAAAGCAACTTCCAACAACATGTGGCTGTGGCTGTAAGGCCAATATTTGTGCAGGAAACACCTCATTAGGTAAGATAAATGTGGGGTTTTACCGAAGCACATATTGTGTTGTCCGTAAATCTATGTATCTGTATATCTAAGAATTTATCTGGTCATGTAGTTAAGCTGAATGCTTAATAGTAAGCTAGCTATTATCCTTAGATTTAAGACATTATCATTAGATGGTTGGATGATCAAATCCCCCCTTCTCTATGATCTGTCTATGTGCCCAATTCTTGATCGACTTTAAAGATGAAAGTTGTAATCCATTTACTTTCTTGTCGAAGGTTAACTTCTAGAGACATAATTTTTTAGATGGGAAGGCAGCACCATATATTTGCAGTTGTTTCAATACCTTTCTATGAAATATGATACCAAGTTACTATCAAAGCAATATGTTTGTCATAAAAATGACAAGAATATAGAAAACAGAAGACCACTTTATTCATGGTAAAGTTGATTAATCACAATAGCAAAAAGCTCAAGATTGGATCTCTTTGCAATTACCTTATTATCAATTACTGATTTAGTGGTCCACTGGGAGCTGCTTAATATCATTTTTCGTTTGTCAAAGGAATATGTGATAAGTGGAATGTGACATTAACAGTTGACATGTTTTTTTCAGATATCTAAACCCCAAATTTTAACTTTCTGATGTGCCAAACTGATTTGTTTCTTACAGAAATTGTTTTTTAACCAAAAAATTTGTAATCTGCTTTTATTTCTATAACTAGCAAAGGGATTTTCTTTAATTTTGTTTGTTTTTCTTTGAAATATCTAACCTGCTGTCATAAATCATTATGTAAGCTTCATGATAGGGTGTCACTTGTCTCAAAATTGCTTGAGTGGAAATTCCATGTGAGGCGAAATAATTTCCAAGTCCCATTTTTAGCTCACATGGCCCGAAGGGCCGGTGAGCTTATGGGATGGTGCAGTGTCCGTCGTCTGTCTGTCCATCCCTCCATGCGTCTTCCGGTGTCAATTTTTTTTTATTTAAATGGCTTCTTCTCAATATCCAAAAAGGCCAAGTAGCATGATATTTGGCATGTAGGTTCCTGGATTGAAGCTTCACAAAGTTTGAGAAAAGAATTGACCTTGACCCATATTCAAGGTCACATGGGTCAAATCTGTTAAAATCTTTAAACATTTTCTTCTGATTAACCAAAAAGCCTAGAAGCATGGCTGACAAAGTTTGTGAAAAGTAATGACCTTGAACTTTACTTGATATCATAGGGGTCAAATTTGTTTAAATGACATCTTCTGACTAACCGAAAGGCATAGAGTAATGATATTTGGAAAGAAGGTTCCTTGGTTAAAGTTCTTCTAAGTTTGCGAAAAGAAATGACCTTGACCTTTATTAAATGTCACAGGGGTAAAATTTGTTGAAACCTTTAAATGATTTCTTCTGATTAACCCAAAGGCATAGAGTAATGGAATTTGGAAAGAAGGTTCCTTGGTTAAAGTTCTTCAAAGTTTGCGAAAAGAAATGACCTTGACCCATATTCAAGGTCACAGGGTCAAATGTGTTTAAACCTTTAAACGACTTCTTCCGAAATACCGCAAGGCCTGGAATTATTATATTTGGCTGGAAGGTTCCTTTGATAAAGTCCATTTCTTTTCACTAACCGAAAGGCCTGTTATCATTATATTTGGCTGTAAGGTTCCTTTGATGAAGCCCATCAAAGTTTATGAAAAGAAATGACCTTGACCCATATTCAAAGTCACAGAGGTCAAATTTGTTCAAATCTTTGAATGACTTCTTATACTTACCAATATTTGGTAGGTAGGTTCCTTGGATAAAGTTCTACAAAGTTTGTGAAAAGAAATGACCTTGACTTTTAACTCGATGTCATAGGGGTCAAATTAGTTCAAAACCTTTAAAAACTTCTTCTGACTAGCCGAAAAGTTTTTGATCATGATATTTAGCAGGTAGGTTTCTTGGAAGAAGCCCTACAAAGTTTGTGACAAGAATTGACCTTAACTTTTATTCAAGGTCACAGTAGTCAAATATATGAAAACCTTTAAATGACTCCTAATATATCATGTACCATGTGAGTGATTCAGGCCCATTGGGCCTCTTGCTAGCTCACCTGGTCCGAAGGACCAAGGTGACCTAATGCCATACTGTGGCATCCTTCATCTGTCGTCTGTCAACAATTTACTTCTTCTCTGGAAGAGATGATTGGAATTTCATCATATGTGGCGGAAAGTATCCCCAGGTCGCTGGGATTCAGATTTATACAAATGATTGGGCTGACCCCCTGGAGGCCTGAGGAGTAGGGCTAAAAAGTGTTGAATAGGCTATATTTATATAATCGACTTCTTCTGTGGGACTGCTGATGTCAATTCAAGTACATACTGTAAGAATTATCCCTAGGTGGTGTGGATTCAGATTTATACAAATGATTTGACTGATCCACAGGGGCCTAAGGAGTAGGGCTAAAAAGGGTCAAATTCGGATATATTTATATTATTGACTACTTCTCTGGAAGCAATGATTGGAATTTCATCGTATGTAGCGGAAAGTATCCCCAGGTTGCCAGGATTCAGATTTATACAAATGATTGGGCTGACCCCTCAGGGCCTGAGGGGCAGGGCTAAAAAGTGTCAAAATGGCTATATATTTATATAATCATCTTCTTCTCTGGAAGCGATGATTGGAATTTCATCATATTTGGCAGAAAGTATCCCCAGGTCACTGGGATTCAGATTGATACAAATGATTGGGCTGACCCCCCTTGGGGTCTTAAGGGGCAGGGCTTAAAAGTGTCAAATTGGCTATATTTATATAGAAGAAGGTGGGGCATATTGCTTTGCCACTGTCGGTCGGTGGGTCGGTTGGTTTATGTTCATTATATTTGCATTTATATTATATTTTTTAACTTAGAAATTTCATGTTAAGTTCTTTTCTCTGGAACTCATGGGGCTATTGACTTGAAACTTCAAACATGTCTTTTAGGTTATAAGACCTTCTCCCAGGCAAAGTTCCATAACTCTGACTTTTATTTTTAACGCCCCACGGTTAGAAAATTATCTGAGGTATACATGCATATTTTTTGGAAAGAAACGCAACAGGCGTATTTTGCATCATTAGCAATGCTCTTGTTGACAGAGTTATGCCCCTTTAACTTCGAAAATTTTCAATAATTCACAGTTTCCATTCTGTATCTCTGCAACGAGTTGACATATTGAAATGTAATTCGGCATACAGATATATAATGATAATTTCTTTGTTAAGTTATGGTATGGTTACCAAAACAATTCAATAGGTCAAAGGTCACCGGGTGCATTGCAGTATTTATGAAATTGGTTTCCACTCAATATCTTGAGAACCCTTTGCTTGATACTGATGAAGTTGGACATTGGTAGCAGACAACACCTACTGATTGTATATTAAAACGGTCAAAAGTAACAGGTCACAGGGTGCAATGGCATACTCTATGCAGTCGATATACATTTTGAGCCTTGTGTAATGGAGCAGCAAAATAATACTATAACAACTAATCAGTTTATTAGCTCACCTGCCCATGACGCGTCGTACGGCGTCCGTCCGGCGTCAACTTTTCCTTTAAACAACTTCTTCTCACTAACCAAAAGGCAAAGAGTAATGATATATGGCAGGAAGGTTCCGTTGGTAAAGCTCTACCAAGTTTGTGAAAAGAAATGACCTTGACCCATATTCAAGATTACAGAGGTCAAATGTGTTTAAACATTTAAATAACTTCTTCCGAAATACCAGAATGCCTAGAATCATTATATTTGGCTTGAGGTTCCTTTGATTAAGCCCAAGAAAGTTTGCGAAAAGAAATGACCTTTACCATATTCAAGGTCAAAGAGGTCAAATGTGTTTAAAAATTTAAATGACTTCATTTAAAATACCAGAAGGCCTGGAATCATTATATTTGGCAAGAAGGTACCTTGGATGAAGCTCTACTAAGTTTGCGAAAAGAAAAGACTTTGACTTTTATTCAAGGCCACAGGGGTCAAATTTGTTAAAAACTTTAAACGACTTCTTTTGATTAACCAAAAAGCCTGGCAGCATAATATTTGGTCAAAAGGTACCTTGGCTGAAGGCTAACAAAGTTTGATAAAAGAAATGACCTTGACCTTTACTCTAGGTCACAGGGGTCAAATTAGTTGAAAACCTTTAAACGACTTCTTTTGACTAACCGAAAAACATAGAGTAGTGATATTTGGTATGAAGGTTCCTTGGATAAAGTTCTACAAAGTTTGCAAAAAGAAATGATCTTGACCTTTATTCAATGTCATAGGGGTAAAATTTGTTAAAATCATTAAACAACTTCTTCTGATTAACCAAAAGGCCATCATATTTGCCCAATAAAGGTTTGTCAAAGACTTATATACAAATATGTGGAACCTTCAAATGACTTAATTAAAGGGATATATTTGGTTGGGAGTTTTCTTGGCAGATCTTCTTTCCTTTATTTAAATGAAAGCTATCAATTACAATTAACTGGAAACATTGTAAGGTAGTCTGAATTCAACATTGCACGGAGGGGCAGACTACTGAGGGACTGAACCCAAGTTGGGTAATTTGTCATATTTCTTTAAGCATCGACTCTGGAACATATGCAAACATGTATTACTGTTGGTAATAAATATCCAGGTGAGTGATACAGGCCCTCTGGGCCTCTTGTTTTCTGAAGGATTGTTAGGTCTAGGATAATCATTTTTGCATAACTAGGACTGAAGATTGAGGCCCATTAGGAGAAATAGAGCAAATTCTTAAAAATCCTACTTTTCTATTAGAAATGATTGGCTTTTGTGCTTAATTGGTGTGAAGCATTGCTGGGTGTAGCGGAATCAGTTTTATGAATGTTGAGTCTCAAATTCCTGATGGTGGGAGAGGTTAGGGCAAATAGGAGAAATAGAGCAAATTATTTGAAATCCTACTCCTCCTGTAGGATCATAGCTTTTTGACCAAATTTGGCGTGAATGATGTTTGGGTAAAGGAAAATCTGTTTTTGATAAACGTTGGGTCTTGGACCACTGGGTCAGAAGGGCCAGTGTCGTTAATAGACAAATAAGAGCAAGTTCTTTAAAATTCTACTCTTCTTGTAACAATGAATGAATTTTGCTCAAATTTGAATTGAAGCATGTTTGTATGAAGGTGAATCATTTTGTTTAAATGATGGGTCTTGGCCCCCTAGGTCTATAGGGGAAATTAATTATTACTTTTTAACACCCCATACCCGAGGTATATAGCAGTGATGGGCATAAAGAAATAAAAACATATTCATGGTGTAAGAACTATCCTTGGGTGTGGCTCTACCCCTCTGGACTTAATATATTGGTTATATCTTTGAAACTGTTGAAGTCCCCAACCTAAGCAAACTAAATCACACATGCCCTTTGGGATGGTATATATCTGGAGCAGAACCCTTAAGACAGTAAAAATCACATATGAATGACAATCACCACACTTGAAATTAAACAACACTGCTGGCATTTTATAGCCTATGTTTATATTTTTAACTCAGGGTCAGAAATGACGTGGCATGGCAGAGTAGACATCCTCCTGAACAATACTGTTGTGGTGGCACTTGGGAAGGAACAGACAGACAAATGTGAAGAGGAAGATGATGATGCAAGTTGTGAACCTGAAAGAAAACAAAGAAAGATAGAAACTGGTAAAAAATGTAACATTTGTGTTGAAGTGAACACCAGCAGAAGACATGAAAATGTTCTTCTGGATCAAAAGGTTTTAGAACAAATCATAGCTGAAGCTATAACAAATGGATTTGCTCAAGTTAACAGTAATAGGAGTGCACTGTCACATTTCTTAATTCCAACTATTGGAACCACATCTGATCATGTTTCTATTTGTCTTTATGACCCAGAAAATGACATCTTGCTGTACATAAAGGAACAGCTTGAGTTATGGTCTCCAGGGACAAAAAAGAACCAGCTGAATGTTTTTACCATAATTGTGATTTGGATTTTCTTGAATTTTACTTTTTTAACCCGGAAAAATTTTGCTGCTATAGTAGATCTTGACAAGTCTGGATTACATGCAGATTTAAAGCAAGATCTTTACTATTACAAAAAAGCAAGAGCAAAGGAAAATTTTATTTCATCAACAACTAATGAAGCATTGTGGAAAACAATCGTAGAACAACCAAGAGTGCCAAAAGAACCAACCAAAGATGATCCCCCGGTAGTGAAAACTTAAGTACAAAGTCGTCGTCTGTACGAAATTTTTCCAGACTTTTATTAGATTATGCTTTGAGTCATCAAAATGAAATTTGTTATATGGCTTTTTGTTGGGAGGGTACAGATTAAGTTTGATTCCCGGCTGTCTATAACCCTTCTTGGCAGAGTTATGCCCCTTTGAACTTAGAAAATTCTCTGGGAATATTATTTTCCGGACTTTCTAACTTTTTATGCCCTGGCGCGGTGTCCGTCGTTTGTCCAGCGTCATCTTTTCCTTTAAACAACTTCTTCAGACTAACTTGGGTGAAGCTCTACCAAGTTTGGGAAAAGAAATGACCCTGACCTTTATTCAAGGACAGAGAGGTCAAATTTGTTAAAACCTTTAAACGACTTCTGAAATACTGGAAGGCCTAGAATTATTATATTTGGCTGGAAGGTTCATTGGATAAAGTTCTACAAAGATTGCGAAAAGAAATGAACTTGACCTTTATTCTAGGTCACAGGGATCAAATTTGTTAAAACCTTTAAACGACTTCTTTTGACTAACCAAAAGGCTTAGAGTAATGATATTTGGCAGGAAGATTCCTTGGATAAAGCTCTACCAAGCCAGTTTTCGAGGCAACCTGTCCCTTTATCAATACACAATTATAACATAAATTACATATGGACATAAAACAAATGTAAAGTTATAAATCTAAATCGAGAGCGGTGGTGTAAATTTAGGTGTGTTGATAATCCCTTTGGCCGATCGACGCCGAAGGCCCTTTCGAAAGGACAAAAAAATCACTAGTATTGAAGATGGTGATTAAAATATCAAAAATGTTTGATATCAATCTTGGTATGTTTTGTACTCTAGACACTGAGCATATATTGGACCGCAGCGAAAACAATTGAATGTCACACTCCGAGGAAAAGTGGTATACCTGGTCTACCGGTACATCTGGGACACGTTCTAACTGAGGAATTGTTTGATAAGAAAAATATAGTGTAAAACAATAATGAATGTATGTGTAGTTGCAATAAGTAATCTGAAAAAAAAATCACCATTCAAATGCACAAAAACTTATATAAAAACATTATTTTGAATACGGTCAAATAGTCCCCAGGTTTGTTAACTCGCCCAAAGAAATGTCGTACCAAAACTTAAAATTTTCTACCTCCTGATAGGAATAGGAAGAAAAGCAGAAATATTAACTAAATAAAAATATGCATTAAGTATTGCAAGAAAATTTAATGTTTTCCGTTTTTTTTTTTTTTATTAAGGGGAGGATGGTTCCCGGAATACGTTTTGAAGTTTACTTGATGACAGCACGATTTGCCAGTGTTTCTGGAAGGTTGATGTCAATAGTGGCATGCTGGGATGAATGGTTACCATAAATGGTACTCTCCCAGTTTTTGGTCGGACTTGGTATTCGAGTGTACTAGCCCTATCTAATTATTTAACTCTCTTGATTTCGCGGTCAATCCGAGCTGCTCTTTATCCCCTGTTGAGTTGATGGGACTTCAGTTCTACGCAACGGCGTCTAAAAACGTCGATATCAGAAACAATACGTCTGATTCTCAACGCTTTTGAGTATGAAATGCCCCTTTTGGTGTAGGGTGGCAACTGGATGGGCGAAAGCACTGGTGAGTGTCCGGGAATCCGTGCTTATTTCTTGGTGAAACTTAGAAAATTTTTAATGAAATTCTCAAGAGTCATCCGTTTCTTCGTCAAAGGCTACGCAAAGACGGGGTCGGCTATAGAAGCTATCCATAGCCTGTACTAATTCCGCGTTAATTGGATTCCGTGGGATGGAACAGAAATTTAAGCCCTTAGAGAGCATTGAAGTCTCTTGGGCACTAAGGGTGTGGTCAGAGAGATTGACTGCTGTGCCTGATTCTGATGTTTATAAAATGCCTTCTCTTGAATTTCAACACGTCGTCACCTGATAACTCCTGATTCTGATGTTTATGAAATGTCTTCACTTGAATTTCAACACGTCTTCGTCCCGATAACTCCTGATTCTGATGTTTATAAAATGTCTTCACTGGAATTTCAACACGTTGTCACCCGATAACTCCTGATTCTGATGTTTATCAAATGTCTTCTCTTGAATTTCAACATGTCTTCGTCCCGATAACTCCTGATTCTGATGTTTATAAAATGTCTTCACTTGAATTTCAACATGTCTTCGTCCCGATAACTCCTGCTTCTGATGTTTATAAAATGTCTTCACTTGAATTTCAACACGTCGTCACACGATAACTCCTGATTTTGATGTTTATAAAATGTCTTCACTTGAATTTCAACATGTCTTCGTCCCGATAAATCCTGATTCTGATGTTTATAAAATGTCTTCACTTGAATTTCAACACGTCGTCACCCGATAACGCCTGATTCTGATGTTTATAAGACGTCTTCACTTGAATATCAACTCGTGTTCTCCTGATTACTCGCGTTTCTGATGTTTATAAAATGTCTTCACTTGAATTTCAACACTTTATAAAATGTCTTCACTTGAATTTCATACACGTTCGTCACTTGAATTTCATATCGATAACTCCTGATTCTGATGTTTATAAAATGTCTTCACTTGAATTTCAACATGTCTTCGTCCCGATAACTCCTGATTCTGATGTTTATAAAATGTCTTCACTTGAATTTCAACATGTCTTCGTCCCGATAACTCCTGATTCTGATGTTTATAAAATGTCTTCACTTGAATTTCAACACGTCGTCACCTGATAACTCCTGATTCTGATGTTTATAAAATGTCTTCACTGGAATTTCAAAACGTCGTCACCTGATAACTCCTGATTCTGATATTTATAAAATGTTTTCACTTGAATTTCAACACGTCGTTACCCGATAACTCATGATTCTGATGTTAAAGAGACCTCTTCACTTGAATTTACTTGAAAAAACACACACCTCCAAAATATCTGTAATATCAATGACTCATAAATTGATACAAGTTATAGTTCTAGTATTCACAGACTATTTCCTGGTGCTGTATATCTAGCAAATGTTCAAATTCTCTAAATGTATTTTCAAGTACAATTTGTGTGGGCAGATGATTCCACATATCAACAACTCTAAACATTAAAAAGATTTAAAACTTAAAAAAAAAAAAAAAAATGAAACCCCAAAACAAACATACCAATGAATATGATAAAAATCACCTGATAGCCCCTGTTGCTGATGTATATAAAATGTCTTCACTTGAATTTCAACACGTCTTCGTCCCGATAACTCCTGATTCTGATGTTTATAAAATGTCTTCACTTGAATTTCAACATGTCTTCGTCCCGATAACTCCTGATTCTGATGTTTATAAAATGTCTTCACTTGAATTTCAACACGTCGTCACCCGATAACTCCTGATTCTGATGTTTATAAAATGTCTTCACTTGAATTTCAACATGTCTTCGTCCCGATAACTCCTGATTCTGATGTTTATAAAATGTCTTCACTTGAATTTCAACATGTCTTCATCCCGATAACTCCTGATTCTGATGTTTATAAAATGTCTTCACTTGAATTTCAACACGTCGTCACCCGATAACTCCTGATTCTGATGTTTATAAAATGTCTTCACTTGAATTTCAACATGTCTTCGTCCCGATAACTCCTGATTCTGATGTTTATAAAATGTCTTCACTTGAATTTCAACACGTCGTCCCGATAACTCCTGATTCTGATGTTTATAAAATGTCTTCACTTGAATCTCAACACTTCGTCACCCGATAGCTCCTGATTCTGATGTTTATAAAATGTCTTCACTTGAATCTCAACACTTCGTCACCCGATAGCTCCTGATTCTGATGTTTATGAAATGTCTTCACTGGAATTTCAACAAGTCACACCCTGATTCTGATGTCTTCATTTGAATTGATGTATTATAAAATGTCTTCACTTGAATTTCAACACGTCGTCACCCGATAACTCCTGATTCTGATGTTAATAAAATGTCTTCATTTGAATTTCAACACTTCGTCACCCGATCGCTCCTGAGGCTGATGTTTATAAAATGTCTTCACTTGAATTTGACGTCTTCGTCCCGATAACTCCTGCTTCTGATGTTTATAAAATGTCTTCACTTGAATTTCAACATGTCTTCGTCCCGATAACTCCTGATTCTGATGTTTATAAAATGTCTTCACTTGAATTTCAGATGTTTGATATAAAATGTCTTCTCTTGAATTTCAACACGTCGTCACCCGATAACTCCTGATTCTGATGTTTATAAAATGTCTTCACTTGAATTTCAACACGTCTTCGTCCCGATAACTCCTGATTCTGATGTTTATAAAATGTCTTCACTTGAATTTCAACATGTCTTCGTCCCGATAACTCCTGCTTCTGATGTTTATGAAATGTCTTCACTTGAATTTCAACACGTGATAACTCCTGATGTTTATAAAATGTCTTCACTTGAATCTCAACACTTCGTCACCCGATAGCTCCTGATTCTGATGTTTATAAAATGTCTTCACTTTAATTTCAACACGTCTTCGTCCCGATAACTCCTGATTCTGATGTTTATAAAATGTCTTCACTTGAATTTCAACATGTCTTCATCCCGATAACTCCTGATTCTGATGTTTATAAAATGTCTTCACTTGAATTTCAACATGTCTTCGTGCCGATAACTCCTGATTCTGATGTTTATAAAATGTCTTCACTTGAATCTCAACACTTCGTCACCCGATAGCTCCTGATTCTGATGTTTATAAAATAAAATGTCTTCACTGATTCTGATGTTTATAAGCATTGTCAATTTCAACACGTCTGTGGGCACCCGATAACTCCTGATTTTATAAAATGTCTTCATTAAATTTTATAAAAAAAAAAATCTTCACTTGAATTTCAACACGTCTTCACCTCATAACTCCTGATTCTGATGTTTATAAAATGTCTTCACTTAAATTTCAACACGTCTTCGTCCCGATAACTCCTGATTCTGATGTTTATAAAATGTCTTCACTTAAATTTCAACACGTCTTCGTCCCGATAACTCCTGATTCTGATGTTTATGAAATGTCTTCACTGGAATTTCAACAAGTCGTCACCCGATAACTCCTGATTCTGATGTTTATAAAATGTCTTCACTTTAATTTCAACACGTCGTCACCCGATAACTCCTGATTCTGATGTTTATAAAATGTCTTCACTTAAATTTCAACACGTCTTCGTCCCGATAACTCCTGATTCTGATGTTTATGATTTCACTTGAATTTCAACATGTCACTTGAATTTCAATATCAACTCGTGTTCTCCTGATTACTCGCGTTTCTGATGTTTATAAAATGTCTTCACTTGAATCTCAACACTTCGTCACCCGATAGCTCCTGATTCTGATGTTTATAAAATGTCTTCACTTAAATTTCAACACGTCTTCGTCCCGATAACTCCTGATTCTGATGTTTATAAAATGTCTTCACTTGAATTTCAACACGTCGTCACCTGATAACTCCTGATTCTGATGTTTATCAAATGTCTTCTCTTGAATTTCAACATGTCTTCGTCCCGATAACTCCTGATTCTGATGTTTATAAAATGTCTTCACTTGAATTTCAACATGTCTTCGTCCCGATAAAACCTGATTCTCAAGTATATACAATGTCAACACTTGAATTTCAACATGTCTTCGTCCCGATAACTCCTGTTTTATAAAATGTCTTCACTTTAATTTCAACACGTCGTCACCCGATAACTCCTGATTCTGATGTTGATAATAATTTTTCACTTGAATTTCAACACGTCGTCACACGATAACTCCTGATTTTGATGTTTATAAAATGTCTTCACTTGAATTTCAACATGTCTTCGTCCCGATAAATCCTGATTCTGATGTTTATAAAATGTCTTCACTTGAATTTCAACATGTCTTCGTCCCGATCAATCCTGATTCTGATGTTTATAAAATGTCTTCACTTGAATTTCAACATGTCTTCGTCCCGATAACTCCTGATTCTGATGTTTATAAAATGTCTTCACTTGAATTTCAACACGTCGTCACCCGATAACTCCTGATTCTGATGTTTATAAAATGTCTTCACTTAAATTTCAACACGTCTTCGTCCCGATAACTCCTGATTCTGATGTTTATAAAATGTCTTCACTTGAATTTCAACACGTCGTCACCCGATAACTCCTGATTCTGATGTTTATAAAATGTCTTCACTTGAATTTCAACATGTCTTCGTCCCGATTACTCCTGATTCTGATGTTAATAAAATGTCTTCACTTGAATTTCAACATGTCTTCGTCCCGATAACTCCTGATTCTGATGTTTATAAAATGTCTTCACTTGAATTTCAACACGTCGTTACCCGATAACTCATGATTCTGATGTTAAAGAGACCTCTTCACTTGAATTTACTTGAAAAAACACACACCTCCAAATTCTGATGTTTATAAAATGTCTTCACTTGAATTTCACCATATAAGTTATAGTTCTAGTATTCACAGACTATTTCCTGGTGGTGTATATCTAGCAAATGTTCAAATTCTCTAAATGTATTTTCAAGTACAATTTGTGTGGGCTGATGTTTATCAACAACTCTAAACATTGAATTTAAAACACGTCTATTCACCAAAACACCAATGAATATGAAAAAATCCTGATTCTGATGTTTATAAAATGTCTTCACGTGAATTACAACACGTCGTCTCCTGATAACTCCTGATTCTGATGTTTATCAAATGTCTTCTTTTGAATTTCAACATGTCTTCGTCCCGATAACTCCTGATTCTGATGTTTATAAAATGTCTTCACTTGAATTTCAACATGCCTTCGTCCCGATAACTCCTGATTCTGATGTTTATAAAATGTCTTCACTTAAATTTCAACACGTCTTCGTCCCGATAACTCCTGATTCTGATGTTTATGAAATGTCTTCATTTGAATATCAACACGTCTTCGTCCCGATAACTCCTGATTCTGATGTTTATAAAATGTCTTCACTTGAATTTCAACACGTCGTCACCCGATAACTCCTGATTCTGATGTTTATAAAATGTCTTCACTTAAATTTCAACACGTCTTCGTCCCGATAACTCCTGATTCTGATGTTTATGAAATGTCTTCACTGGAATTTCAACAAGTCGTCACCCGATAACTCCTGATTCTGATGTTTATAAAATGTCTTCACTTGAATTTCAACATGTCTTCATCCCGATAACTCCTGATTCTGATGTTTATAAAATGTCTTCACTTGAATTTCAACATGTCTTCGTCCCGATAACTCCTGATTCTGATGTTTATAAAATGTCTTCACTTGAATTTCAACACGTCGTCACCTGATAACTCCTGATTCTGATGTTTATGAAATGTCTTCACTTGAATTTCAACACGTTGTCACCCGATAGCTCCTGATTCTGATGTTTATAAAATGTCTTCACTGGAATTTCAACATGTCTTCGTCCCGATAAATCCTGATTCTGATGTTTATAAAATGTCTCACTTGAATTTCACTTCACTTGAATTTCAACATGTCTTCATTCTGATAACTCCTGATTCTGATGTTTATAAAATGTCTTCACTTGAATTTCAACATGTCTTCGTCACCGATAACTCCTGATTCTGATGTTTATATGTTTATAAAATGTCTTCACTTGAATTTCAACACGTCTTCACCCGATAACTCCTGATTCTGATGTTTATAAAATGTCTTCACTTGAATTTCAACATGTCTTCGTCCCGATAACTCCTGATTCTGATGTTTATAAAATGTCTTCACTTGAATTTCAACACGTCGTCACCCGATAACTCCTGATTCTGATGTTTATGAAATGTCTTCACTTGAATTTCAACACGTTGTCACCCGATAACTCCTGATTCTGATGTTTATAAAATGTCTTCATTTGAATATCAACATGTCTTCGTTCCGATAACGCCTGCTTCTGATGTTCATCAAAATTTTTAACTTGAATTTCAACACGTCGTTACCCGATAACTCATGATTCTGATGTTTAAGAGACCTCTTCACTTGAATTTACTTGAAAAAACACACACCTCCAAAATATCTGTAATATCAATGACTCATAAATTGATACAAGTTATAGTTCTAGTATTCACAGACTATTTCCTGGTTGTGTATATATAGCAAATGTTCAAATTCTCTAAATGTATTTTCAAGTACAATTTGTGTGGGCAGATGATTCCACATATCAACAACTCTAAACATTAAAAGGATTTAAAACTTAAAAAAAAATGAAACCCCCCAAAACAAACATACCAATGAATATGATAAAAATCACCTGATAGCCCCTGTTGCTGAATAAAACACCAATGAATATGATAAAAATCACCTGATAGCCCCTGTTGCTGATGTTAATAAGATGTTTTCACTTGAATTTCAGCACGTCTTCGTCCGAAAACGCCTGATTCTGATGTTTTAAAGACGTCTTCACTTGAATATCAACTCGTGTTCTCCTGATTACTCGCGTTTCTGATGTTTATAAAATGTCTTCACTTGAATTTCAACACGTCGTCACCTGATAACTCCTGATTCTGATGTTTATAAAATGTCTTCACTTGAATTTCAACACGTCGTTTCATGTTTATAAAATGTCACTTGAATTCTCCCGATAACTCCTGTCTTTATAAATGTCTTCACTTGATTTCAACACGTCTTCACCCGATAACTCCTGATTCTGATGTTTATAAAATGTCTTCACTTGAATTTCAACACGTCGTCACCCGATAACTCCTGATTCTGATGTTTATAAAATGTCTTCACTTGAATTTCAACACGTCGTCACCCGATAACTCCTGATTCTGATGTTTATAAAATGTCTTCACTGGAATTTCAACACGTCGTTACCCGATAACTCCTCATTCTGATGTTTATAAAATGTCTTCATTTTAATATCAACACGTCTTCGTCCCGATAACTCCTGCTTCTGATGTTTATAAAATGTCTTCACTTGAATTTCAACACGTCGTCACCCGATAACTCCTGATTCTGATGTTTATAAAATGTCTTCACTTGAATTTCAACACGTCGTCACCCGATAACTCCTGATTCTGATGTTTATAAAATGTCTTCACTTGAATTTCAACACGTTCACCCGACTCCTGATTCTGATGTCGTCACCCGATAACTCCTGATTCTGATGTTTATAAAATGTCTTCACTTGAATTTCAACACGTCGTCACCCGATAACTCCTGATTCTGATGTTTATAAAATGTCTTCACTTGAATTTCAACATGTCTTCGTCCCGATAACTCCTGATTCTGATGTTTATAAAATGTCTTCACTTGAATTTCAACATGTCTTCATCCCGATAACTCCTGATTCTGATGTTTATAAAATGTCTTCACTTGAATTTCAACATGTCTTCGTCCCGATAACTCCTGATTCTGATGTTTATAAAATGTCTTCACTTGAATTTCAACATGTCTTCGTCCCGATAACTCCTGATTCTGATGTTTATAAAATGTCTTCACTTGAATTTCAACATGTCTTCGTCCCGATAAATCCTGATTCTGATGTTTATAAAATGTCTTCACTTGAATTTCAACACGTCGTCACCTGATAACTCCTGATTCTGATGTTTATAAAATGTCTTCACTTGAATTTCAACATGTCTTCGTCCCGATAACGCCTGCTTCTGATGTTTATAAAATGTTTTCACTTGAATTTCAACACGTCGTTACCCGATAACTCATGATTCTGATGTTAAAGAGACCTCTTCACTTGAATTTACTTGAAAAAACACACACCTCCAAAATATCTGTAATATCAATGACTCATAAATTGATACAAGTTATAGTTCTAGTATTCACAGACTATTTCCTGGTTGTGTATATATAGCAAATGTTCAAATTCTCTAAATGTATTTTCAAGTACAATTTGTGTGGGCAGATGATTCCACATATCAACAACTCTAAATATTGAAAAGATTTAAAACTGAAAAAAAAAATCAAACCCCACAAAACAAACACCAATGAATATGATAAAAATTACTTGATAGCCCCTGTTGCTGATGTTAATAAGATGTTTTCACTTGAATTTCAGCACGTCTTCGTCCGAAAACGCCTGATTCTGATGTTTATAAAATGTCTTCACTTGAATTTCAACATGTCTTCGTCCCGATAAATCCTGATTCTGATGTTTATAAAATGTCTTCACTTGAATTTCAACACGTCGTCACCCGATAACTCCTGATTCTGATGTTTATAAAATGTCTTCATTTGAATATCAACACGTCTTCGTCCCGATAACTCATGCTTCTGATGTTTATAAAATGTCTTCACTTGAATTTCAACATGTCTTCGTCACTTGAATTTCAACAAACACGATAACTCCTGATTCTGATGTTTATAAAATGTCTTCACTTGAATTTCAACACGTCGTCACCCGATAACTCCTGATTCTGATGTTTATAAAATGTCTTCACTTGAATTTCAACACGTCTTCGTCACCCGATAACTCCTGATTCTGATGTTTATAAAATGTCTTCACTTGAATTTCAACACGTCTTCACTTCACTGAATTTCAAATGTCTTCGTCCCGATAACTCCTGATTCTGATTTATAAAATGTCTTCAAATTTCAACACGTCTTCGTCACCGATAACTCCTCATTCTGATGTTTATAAAATGTCTTCATTTTAATATCAACACGTCTTCGTCCCGATAACTCCTGATTCTGATGTTTATAAAATGTCTTCACTTGAATTTCAACATGTCTTCGTCCCGATAACTCCTGATTCTGATGTTTATAAAATGTCTTCACTTGAATTTCAACATGTCTTCGTCCCGATAACTCCTGATTCTGATGTTTATAAAATGTCTTCACTTGAATTTCAACATGTCTTCAACCTCTAAACATTAAAAAGATTTAACTCCTGATTCTGATGTTTATAAAATGTCTTCACTTGAATTTCAACACGTCGTCACCCGATAACTCCTGATTCTGATGTTTATAAAATGTCTTCACTTAAATTTCAACACGTCTTCGTCCCGATAACTCCTGATTCTGATGTTTATAAAATGTCTTCACTTGAATTTCAACACGTCGTCCCGATAACTCCTGATTCTGATGTTTATAAAATGTCTTCATTGACAACCTGTCCCGATAACTGATTCTGATGTTTATAAAATGTTTCACCTGAATTTCAAATGTCTTCACTTGAATTTCAACACGATAACTCATGATTCTGATTTTATAAAATGTCTTCACTTGAATTTCAACACTTCGTCACCCGATAACTCCTGATTCTGATGTTTATAAAAATTATTCACTTGAATTTCAACACGTCGTCACAAGATAACTCCTGATTATTCTGATGTTTATAAAATGTATTCACTTGAATTTCAACATGTCTTCGTCCCGTCCCGATAACTCCTGATTCTGATGTTTATGTTAAATGTCTTCACTTGAATTTCAACTTCGTCCGATAACTCCTGATTCTGATGTTTATAAATTGAATATCTTCACTTGAATTTCACACACATTTGTCTCACTTGTTTATAAAATGTCTCACTTGAATTTCAACACGTCACTGAACTTGTTCTGATGTTTATAAAATGTCTTCAAAATGTCTTCACTTGAATTTCAACATTTGTCTTGATGGTCATAACTTTCTGATGTTTATAAACATGTCTTCACTTGAATTTCAACATGTCTTCATCCCGATAACTCCTGATTCTGATGTTTATAAAATGTCTTCACTTGAATTTCAACACGTCGTCACCCGATAACTCCTGATTCTGATGTTTATAAAATGTCTTCACTTAAATTTCAACACGTCTTCGTCCCGATAACTCCTGATTCTGATGTATATAAAATGTCTTCACTTGAATTTCAACACGTCTTCGTCCCGATAACTCCTGTTTCTGATGTTTATAAAACGTCTTCCCTTGAATTTCAACACGTCGTCACCCGATAACTCCTGATTCTGATGTTTATGAAATGTCTTCACTTGAATTTCAACACGTCGTCACCCGATAACTCCTGATTCTGATGTTTATAAAATGTCTTTTTTCATGACTTGAATCACAACATGTCTTCGTCATTCATGATAACTCCTGCTTCTGATGTTGGAATTTTAAAATGTTTTCTTCACTTGAATTTCCTTTTACGTAACACGCTGATGTTTGGAAATTAGGCTTGAAGCAGTTTTAATGCCAGGAGCAATCTGCGTTTAATCTTTTTTTTCACCTGAAGCATCAACTTATTTATTTACAAGGAACTCTGTGAAGATCATCTTTCAACATCTGTCTTCAGCCTGACATTGTGCGACAGAAAAGTCGGCAGTACGTCAGATTCAGGACTTCCATTATCTTTCATCATTTGTTATAGGCCTAATTGTAATTACCCAGCATACTATTAACATTTTTATTGGATTACAATCTTGTGACATTTCCATTGGATATTGGACATCCGGAATGGACATTTTGAATTCTTAAAATTGTACTATCCATTATCTATGTTTAGTTTCCTGGTACAGTATATCATCATTAATTGGTGTCTAATTTAGTTTTTGATCCTATATCTAATTTGACTTTACAATTGAGAAATCATCTGCTGTTATCAACTTTGTAACTTCTACATTTACATTTTAAATACAAACATGTATATAAGAATATTTTATATATTCTATGTTACAAAATGAGAAAATAAGGTTATACAAAGTTAAATATGTATTTTTAATTATTAACTTATTGCCTTTTTTTGACGATTATTGTTACACATATAATACATTTTTGTCCAGTGATATTTACAAGTAGTATGGTATATACAATGTTTTCTTCAAATGAGTTATTTTAGAAGTATTTAGTCAATTAACATGACCTTTTGCACATGTATAATGCTTTACATATTATTTAGATACTGACTTTTAGTAATTTCTAACAAAGAATTTATAATTCAAGCTTATATCACAAATACACCGGAAAGTATATTTATGCATTTATATCCATTATTGATAAGTAACCATTTCTTAACCGGGTAATGACAATAGTTTATCTTTAAGATTTAACACAAATATTCTTAATTACTGGTTTGATCAGATCTCAATGATCTAATTGTGTATTTTTGAAATATTATCTTGCAATGTTTAAAATTATGCTGTTTTATATATCGTTATCCTCAGAGTTCCAAATCAGTTATGAATTTCGACATGTTCACACACAATTTTTATTCACTCATTCTATGGAGAGTTTCACCCTAGTGATATTACACGGGGATTTAAATGTTTAAACTCTACCATTTTATGTTAGAGTCGAAGTCAGTGACGTGGTTGTACACGCACAATATTTCTATGAAAGACTTTGTTACTCATAAGACATATTTACATATAACACAAATACATACTTCTGTTCGGATGAAACATACTCGAAACATTTATATATGTATAATTTAATGATAAGGGACTTTCTGACTTTATTCCATTATCTCATTTATTGTACTAGTCATAACCTTATTGTGAGCGTGACGTCATGGCTTAGTATAACAGACGGTGGTACGTCGTAACTAAGTATACTTATTCATTTCTCATTAATTAATTGTAACACAGCACAATCAAAATATTTCCTCATTATTGAAATTTACCAAAGTTCAGCGATAGACTTGCTATCCAGTTGATTTATTTTTTATCAAATTGTATATCTTTACAAATCACAAATAAGTTTCATGGATATAACTATTTTTTTCTATTATTACAAAGGGACGTAATGAACTATATATATTATCATAGATGATGTCAAATTGTAACTATTTTGAAATCAATTTTATACATAGGGACGAATGAACTATTAAAAGTTAATATGTAGGATTAAATTATTCAAAATTGTGTTAGACATAAGTCAGATGTTTCATGGTCATTGTAACCTTATCTTGTTGTAAACAGCCGAATCTATTGCCATTTATGTGTGCAAGACCATATCAATAACTCATGTATAACTCAATCCTTGTTTACCTGTTATCTAATGTGTATTCGTACTTCACCAGTTAATTAACATGGCTAGTATACATACGACCACCTTTCTAGCCAGTATGTGTCGGTTCCTGAAGGCTAGATAGGAGAGAGGCTTGTCTCCACTGGAGGGACCCCGCTCGCTCGCGCAGGCTTTTTCCCGAGCAAGAAAATCTCAACACTAGTCTCAACTAATGAAATATAACACGTTTATCATTTTACTTCATATGAAATATAAGACGTAATGTTTCCTGATATTGACTGGCGCTGGTGTGTTTATTAGGATGTACGACAAAGGAAAGCACATGTTTTCTATCTCATTATTGATATTATTTGGTAAAAGGTGAGTACACTTGTTTCTGTTTAAGTAGGATGAAATTGCCGAAAAATATAAGACGTTAGATTTCGTGGTCTTGGCTGGGCTGACTGGGACCGTCTTTGTAAAGGTGTGTTTATTAGGATAAATGATAAAGAAAAGTACTCGATTTCTATCTCATTATTAATTCCAGATCGTCAAAGAGTAAAGCACTACTCTTTGTATCAATACGTTGAAATGCCATAAAATTGATAACGTTACACTTCTACGTGTTTGTATCAGTTACACACATATATGATTAGTAGC
This sequence comes from Ylistrum balloti, assembly GCF_031769215.1. Taxonomy (NCBI): domain Eukaryota; kingdom Metazoa; phylum Mollusca; class Bivalvia; order Pectinida; family Pectinidae; genus Ylistrum; species Ylistrum balloti. Next base: position 28,166 of record NW_026781982.1, on the reverse strand, counting down.
ATTGTGTAAGTCCGCACGAGTTGTCTATTGTTACTGTTGCCACTCCGTTCAGGAGGTAATGGTTTACCACATAAATGGCTTCGTGTTGTGTTACTGGTTTCAAGGTCAAAGGCCAGAATCAAGAAGCTATAGACAAAATAGTGGTCAACAGGCAGCTCACAGGCGCACCTTTTTGTTTTTTCTCCTTGTTAGTGTTAGGAAATATCCACAACAACACAGTGTAAGTTCCATATGTTTAATTATCAATATAAGATATGTGGCTTAAATAATCAATAAAAGTATATAAACATGAAATTGTTCAAAAGGTTTTGAATTAAGTCAACAGGCATATCAAAAATAAGATTATAAGATATAATAATCAAGACAATGAGTAGTTGTACTATATTATGATATATAATACATTTTGATGGTAATCAGAATAGCATCTAGGGGACAATTATTTGATACATATTTAGAGGGGGTGGGGGTACATTTCTAATGGTCATCAGAATAGTATCAAAGGTAAAATTATCCGATTCAAATTTAGGGGGAGAGGGGAGGGGAGGGGTACATTTCTAATGGTCATCAGAATAGTATCAAAGGTAAAATTATCCGATTCAAATTTAGGGGGAGAGGGGAGGGGAGGGGTACATTTTTAATGGTCATCAGAATTGTATCAAAGGTAAAATTATCCGATTCAAATTTAGGGGGAGAGGGGAGGGGAGGGGTACATTTCTAATGGTCATCAGAATAGTATCAAAGGTAAAATTATCCGATACAAATTTAGGGGGAGAGGGGAGGGGAGGGGTACATTTCTAATGGTCATCAGAATAGTATCAAAGGTAAAATTATCTGATTCAAATTTAAGGGGAGAGGGAAGGGGAGGGGTACATTTCTAATGGTCATCAGAATAGTATCAAAGGTTAAATTATCTGATTCAAATTTAGGGTGAGAGGGGAGGGGAGGGGTACATTTCTGAATGTAAACAGAAGAGTATCTAAGAGAAAATTATTTGAAATATCAGGATGGTGGATACATTGATGACAACCATCAGAATAGTATGTAGGGGACAATTATCTGAAATATCTGGAGGGGGATACATTTCTGATGGTCATCAGAATACTATACTAGTGTCGGCAATCACAAATACCCGAAATACATTGAATCATTGATACATAGGGTAGCCAGTGAAAAAAAACCCCAGGCAAATTACAGCAGTGATACATTGTGTACCCAATAACAAACTCCCCAGGGTATATCACAGTAGTGATACGTAGCGTAGCCAATAACAAACGCCCCAGGGTACATTACAGTAGTGATACATAGCTTAGCCAATAAAAAACGCCACAGGGTACATTACAGTAGTGATACATAGCTTAGCCAATAAGAAACGCACCAGGGTACATTACAGTAGTGATACATAGCTTAGCCAATAAGAAACGCCCCAGGGTACATTGCGGTAGTGATGCATAGCGTAGCCAATAAAAAACGGCCCAGGGTACATTGCAGTAGCGATACATAGCGTAGCCAATAACAAACACCACAGGGTACATTACAGCAGTGATACATAGCTTAGCCAATAAGAAACGCACCAGAGTACATTACAGTAATGATACATAGCTTAGCCAATAAAAAACGCCACAGGGTACATAAGAGAAGTGAAATATAGCTTAGCCAATGACAAACGCCCCAGGGTACATTACAGTAGTGATACATAACGTAGCCAATAACAAACGCCCCAGGGTACATTACAGTAGTGATACATAGCTTAGCCAATAACAAACGCCCCAGGGTACATTACAGTAGTGATACATAGCTTAGCCAATAACAAACGCCCCAGGGTACATTACAGTAGTGATACATAGCTTAGCCAATAAGAAACACCCCAGGGTACATATCAGTAGTGATATATAGTGCATACATCATATAGAATAGGGATAAAAGAATGGGAGATTTTGGGGTTGGGGATAGAGCCCTATGGACAGAGCGCTATGGACAAAGAGAGATAGCGCACTAGCCCTATGGACATGTCGTGTACCATGATAGACGCACATGTTGTGTACCATGATAGACGCACATGTTGTGTTCCATGATAGACGCACATGTTATGTTCCATGATAGACGGACATGTCGTGTACCATGATAGACGCACATGTTGTGTACCATGATAGACGCACATGTTGTGTTCCATGATAGACGCACATGTTATGTTCCATGATAGACGGACATGCTGTGTCCCATGATAGCCGGATATGCTGTGTACCATGATAGACGCACATGTTGTGTTCCATAATAGACGGACATGTTGTATCCCATGATAGACGGACATGTTGTGATCCATGATAGCCGGATATGCTGTGTACCATGATAGACGGACATGCTGTGTCCCATGATAGCCGGATATGCTGTGTACCATGATAGACGCACATGTTGTGTTCCATAATAGACGGACATGTTGTATCCCATGATAGACGGACATGTTGTGATCCATGATAGACGGACATGTTATGTTCCATGATAGACAGATATGTTGTGTCCCATGATAGACGGACATGTTGTGTTTCATGAAGACGGATATGCTATGTCCCATGATAGACGGCCATGTTGTGTCTCATGATAGACGGATATGCTGTGTTTCATTTAAGACGGATATGCTGTGTCCCATGATAGACAGATATGCTGTGTCCCATGATAGACGGACATGTTGTCTCATGATAGACGGATATGTTGTGTTTCATGAAAGACGGATATGCTGTGTCCCATGATAGACGGAGATGTTGTGTAACATGATAGACGGACATGTGGACATGTTATGTTCCATGATAGACGCACATGTTGTGTTCTATGATAGACGCACATGTTATGTTCCATGATAGACGGACATGTTGTGTCCCATGATAGACGGATATGCTGTGTACCATGATAGACGCACATGTTGTGTTCCATAATATACGGACATGTTGTATCCCATGATAGACGGACATGTTGTGTACCACGATAGACAGACATGTTGTGTTCCATGATAGACGGACATGTTATGTTCCATGATAGACAGATATGTTGTGTCCCATGATAGACGGACATGTTGTCTCATGATAGACGGATATGTTGTGTTTGATGAAAGACGGATATGCTGTGTCCCATGATAGACGGAGATGTTGTGTAACATGATAGACGGACATGTTATGTTCCATGATAGACAGACATGTTGTGTTCCATGATAGACGGACATGTTGTGTCCCATGATAGACGGACATGTTATGTTCCATGATAGACAGACATGTTGTGTCCCAAGATAGACGGACATGTTGTGTTCCATGAAAGACGGATATGCTGTGTCCCATGATAGACGGACATGCCGTGTTTCATTTAAGACGGATATGCTGTGTCCCATGATAGACGGACATGCTGTGTCTCATGATAGACGGATATGCTGTGTTTCATTTAAGACGGATATGTTATGTCCCATGATAGACAGACATGTTGTTTCCCAAGATAGACGGATATGTTGTGTTTCATGAAAGACGGATATGCTGTGTCCCATAATAGACGGAGATGTTGTGTAACATGATAGACGGACATGTTATGTTCCATGATAGACAGACATGTTGTGTTCCATGATAGACGGACATGTTGTGTCCCATGATAGACAGACATGTTGTGTTCCATGATAGACGGACATGTTGTGTCCCATGATAGACGGACATGTTATGTTCCATGATAGACAGACATGTTGTGTCCCAAGATAGACGGACATGTTGTGTTCAATGAAAGACGGATATGCTGTGTCCCATGATAGACGGACAAGTTGTGTCTCATGATAGACGGATATGCCTTGTTTCATTTAAGACGGATATGCTGTGTCCCATGATAGACGGACATGCTGTGTCTCATGATAGACGGATATGCTGTGTTTCATTTAAGACGGATATGTTGTATCCCATGATAGACAGACATGTTGTTTCCCAAGATAGACGGATATGTTGTGTTTCATGAAAGACGGATATGCTGTGTCCCATGATAGACGGAGATGTTTTGTAACATGATAGACGGACATGTTATGTTCCATGATAGACAGACATGTTGTTTTCCATGATAGACGGACATGTTGTGTCCCATGATAGACGGACATGTTATGTTCCATGATAGAGACATGTTGTGTCCCAAGATAGACGGACATGTTGTGTCCCATGAAAGACGGATATGCTGTGTCCCATGATAGACGGACATGTTGTGTCTCATGATAGACGGATATGCTGTGATTCATTTAAGACGGATATGCTGTGTCCCATGATAGACAGACATGTTGTGTCCCAAGATAGACGGATATGTTGTGTTTCATGAAAGACGGATATGCTGTGTCCCATGATAGACGGAGATGTTGTGTAACATGATAGACGGACATGTTATGTTCCATGTTAGACAGACATGTTGTGTTCCATGATAGACAGACATGTTGTGTCCCATGATAGACGGATATGCTGTGTCCCATGATAGACGGACATGTTGTGCCTGATGATAGACGGATATGCTGTGTTTCATTTAAGACGGATATGCTGTGTTTCATGAAAGACGGATATGCTGTGTACCATGATAGACGCACATGTTGTGTTCCATAATAGACGGACATGTTGTATCCCATGATAGACGCACATGTTATGTTCCATAATAGACGGACATGTTGTGTACCACGATAGACAGACATGTTGTGTTCCATGATAGACGGACATGTTATGTTCCATGATAGACGGACATGTTATGTTACATGATTGACAGATATGTTGTGTCCCATGATAGACGGACATGTTGTGTACCACGATAGACAGACATGTTGTGTTCCATGATAGACGGACATGTTATGTTCCATGATTGACAGATATGTTGTGTCCCATGATAGACGGACATATTATGTTCCATGATAGACGGACATGTTGTGTTCCATGATAGACGGACATGTTATGTTCCATGATAGACAGATATGTTGTGTCCCATGATAGACGGATATGCTGTGTTTCATGACAGATGCATATCTTATGTTCCATTATGAACGCACATGTTGTGTGCCGATCTAATAACGTTAGTTTCGTATGCAACATTTACTGAATATTAAATGTATCATGTATATCAGGAATTAAAAAAAATATATGTCGTAAGTGAAACAAGTTGAGACCTATAAGACTACTGTAAAAACAAAACCTACAGGTAAATGAAACGGTTAAACATCAAGTCAGAGAAAAATGGAAAACGATAAATAACTCATGAATTGTTAAAAAGATGGTATCATAAAAAGAGGATATCCTTTAAAAAGCGGTTGGTAAATGACAGACAAGTATTTCGGGAGAGAAAAAACGTGATTAAATATTAAAGGTCTGTGCCTGAATTGGAAACGCCAGACGGAGCAGAACATACAGGTACACATGGTAAGGGGCTGAGTTTTCAACCGTCGATTCAGGTGCAAGAGTATCAGCCAACGGCAATTTCAACCATGTTTGAACCAATTGTATCTCATATTCCTCAGAAAATTGCGCTTAGGTTTTTCTCTTACCGAAAAACGATACTGAGACTGAATAGAGTCGCGTGACTTTCTCTACTTTGACCAATCCATCTCATACTTTGACATCTTGCCTACTAGTTGTACAAGGTGCGCGTACAGTAACTAAATGTCGCATGATGTACAAAGGAATCTAAAAAAATTAAAATGTTAATTTGGTGACCGTACTCAGCAGAGCATATCATCAAATGTTTAATGAATTATGACGAATTTTGAGTACGTTCTCACCGGAACATTGACTTGTGCACAAGCACAAAAATAAGTTTGAGCTTGAGAACAGCTTCGTGAATACGGGTCCTGACAATATGGGAAAAAAAGCTTTTGTAATCTTCAATGGGGCTATATTAGAGAAATTTAGGAATAAGGCTGAGGAACTACTAAATTATTTACACGATGGCAGACCGGCATCTGAGAGAGGGGCGTCGTTGGACTGTGTAAAATATGATAATACTTTTGCAGTATAACTAGTATTGATTATTGTGACGACCAAGTTCCAGATATTGCTCCAAAAATCAATAAAACTTTTAATTTTATTAGAGTAAATTATATGGAAATAAAAGATGTGCTGCAAATACTGATACTTGGAAAGGCCTCGGGCCAGGATGAAATTAGTCATTATATGCTAAAAAATGTTTGTAATACTGTTTGTAAACCACTTGAGTTACTATTTAATATGTCACTCTCTGTTGGTGTTTATCCCAAAGTATGGAAATTAGCTAAAGTTATGGAGTTGTTTAAAAAGGGTGATAGACACTCTCCTTCTAACTACAGGCCAATATCTCTACTGGGTACTGTTGGCAAAGTTTTCGAACGTGCAGTTTTCAATCATATCTATAATTTTTTCATAGAAAATTCGTTGTTTTATCAATATCAGTCTGGTTTCTTGTCCGGACATTCTACTATATATCAACTGATTGAAATGTATCATAATATATGTCTAGCACTTGAAGAAAAAAACATACATGTACCGTCTTTTGTGACATAAGCTTTTGATAGAGTTTGGCATAAAGGTTTGTTTATTAAATTAAAATCCAATGGAATAGACGGAGAGCTATTGGCTTGGTTGAAGGACTATTTACATCAAAGACATCAAAAAGTATGTGTTAATGGGTCTTTTTCTAAATTAGGTTTTATAGATGCTGGGGTTCCACAGGGTTCTATTCTTGGCCCTCTTTTATTTCTAATTTATATTAATGATATAGCAGATGTACTTGATTCAGCTTCAAGACTTTTCGCAGATGACACTTCTCTCCAATGTTCTTCTTCCTCCTATCAAGAAATTCAAACTATCCTTAACAAAGACCTTGAATCTCTTAATTCATGAGCTAAAACATGGCTTGTAACTTTTAATCCTGACAAAACGGATGTACTTTTCATCTCTAATAATAATGAAATAGAAGGTTTGTTAGAATTAAAATTTGATGGAAAGATTTTAGATTTCACTGATAGTCACAGACATCTAGGTGTTATTCTCAACTCAAGTATTAAATGGGGGGATCATATTGAAGTGATTTACTCATCTGGTATGAAAAAAAATTGAAATTTGTATTAAAACGGAATGCGCCTTTAAGAATTTATCGTACTTTTATATAACCCATTCTGGAATACGCTTGCGAATTGTGGGATGGTTGTTCTAATTTGGAATCTGTAAAATTAGAAAAAGCCTAACGTGAAGCAGCTAGAATTATTACAGGCCTTCCTTCTTATGCTAGTATTCATGCTTTGAATTTTGAAACGGGTTTAGAAACTTTGTCTTCTAGAAGGAAAAGAAGAAAACTTCAACTCTTCTACAAAATGCATACTAACCAAACACCTGAATACCTTTCCTCGTTACTTTCCTCTACTGTACAAGATCAAGCTCAATATTCTTTGAGAAATAGTTATAATTATAGAATTCCCTTTTTCCGTCTTTCTACAACTAATTCTTCTTTCTTGCCGTCTACTATGCGTTGTTGGAATAATCTGGATAACTCAATCAGGTCGTCATCCTCATTAAGTGTTTTTAAAAAGTCTTTAAAACCTATCGATCACATTTCTCCACCTCATTTTGGGATAGGTGACCGTAAATTAAATATCATACTAACGAAACTTAAACACCAATGCAGTTCTTTAAATTATGATTTATTCAGGAGAAACCTTGTGGGTTGTTCTTGTGGACATTTGTGTGAAAATTCTTATCATTTTTTCTTTATGTGTTGTCATTATAATTTACAAAGAAATGTTCTTTTTCAACATTTAGATGATTTAAATTTACCCATACATTGTGATTTAGATTTGATATTGTATGGAAATAATGATCTTTCTTTTGAAACAAACTCGAAAAATTTTTTGAATGTCCAAAATTTGATTAAATCTAGTAATAGGTTCACTTGACGTCATCTACCTAAACTACCCCCTCAATCCTCTCTCTCCTAAAATATGTAGTTAGTGTATTTGTTGCCATATGGCTATTGCGTTGTCTAACTACATTTTGTTATATATTGGGGAAAGGGTGTTTCATAAGTTGTAATAACTTGTACCTAATCCTGTAGTAATAATTTTTGCAATAAAATATGTTTAATTCAATTGATGATATATTCGGTTATAAATCTACTTCCGGTTATTAGTATCACATACCGTTTCACAGGGCACCTTATCTTATGCATATGATCCTCAAATACATATTGGGCTGCTACGTTGAGGCCTTAAAGTATGAATTTGGGATACAAACGTTGAACGATCCACTGTAGTAGTTGATTGTTTCACGAATTTAGGATTATATGGATTGTGTTGAAAGACCCACATGAAGTGGATTGACAAATCCGTGTAGTAGCGAATTGATTGATCATATCTGGATAAAGTACATGATTGTATTTAATGTTGAAAGTTTCACGAAGGCGATGTTCATTCTATCTGCCGGATATGTTACTAACAAAATTTTGACTCCGCTACTTGGCTCAACAATACATTTTTGCCTGTAATGGCCGATTTTAAGCTGGACTCGATGTTGTTAAACTATGATAACATTGATTTGGTAGCTAAACTTATATCTCAGGATTTAACATAGTTAAAATGAAGTAACCCGTTTTTGTTCTGATTAAATCGGTTTCAACCCATCTTTACCGTGGCATGTGTTTTGTTGTTTGGTGTGGCTGCGGGCGGTATTTAACAGTCATCTAAAGTTTTTGTTTCTTTAGTGTTAACAGAGATATCAGGATTCTGTTGGTAAAAGTGGGGTAATAACATGCCGGTATATTTTCATTTTGCGGCAGTCGGTTTAGTAATCTTGTCAGAAATTTTGCTACATAAGGTTAATATATAGATATATTGGTTATTTTATAATTCACCTGTTTTATTGGAATAGTCCCTGTGTGTTTATTTAAATAAACATACAGTACATCTTTCACTGTACCTATATATTCGGGCGATGACAGACGTACATGTAATAAGGTTTTATTGTGTACGCAACGTTAACTGAATATTTTATTGCGAAGAAAAAATATTGCGAAAAAAAGAACGATGTTATATCTAAGAAGTGATACGAGTTGAGACGTATACGGCTTTTGTAAAAACATGACGTACAGGTAAATAATAAAACATAAAAAAATCAGAAAATAAAATAAATGGAGGACGTTAAATAAAGCATGAATTGTTACGCACGTGGAAATTGATGAACTTTACGTTTTTTAAAAATCTCTTTATGTCCGTATTTTCAGTGTCTGTTTAGACTCGTGATTAATAAAGATATCAGATACGGGTGATATTTTATCTAATACAAACTCGGATTAATCACTATTGCCAGAGTTTCACAATTGCCTCCATCGACAGAAATGAAAAGGTATGCAAAAGTTATATCACTAGATTCTACTAACACTTTTACACATTGATTGAAATGAGAATTAATATTGTATCACTAACATTGTTGTAAATTAGATAAAATATTTATGAACTTTTATCTAATTTTCAACAATTACGGACCAAGCTATCAGCTTATATTAATCACTCTTGTTGGCCCGGATGTAAGCGCGCGTGGGATCTTACTGTGGAAGGAAACCAACTTGATAACCATGCATTCTGATTAAAGTACGTATTGTTTATTTAAATAAGAAAATGTATCTTTCTTGGTGATGAAAAGATGGGATTTCAAAAAGTTATTGGTAAACAACTGACAATTCTTTCAGGAGAGACAGAGAGAGAGAGAAAAAAAATACTGACGACTACAGTGTATCTAATTATAACATTGGCCTCCGGATCAATCAGCGAAAATGTATACCGGAGTCCGGTTCCGTATATATATAATTTGATTATCTATTTCCAGTCTATCGTACTACGTTTTACGTTTCCTTTTATCGTCGATCGTTCAGCGTTTAGAATTCGTTTTCCAGTTATCGTCGGCCGTTTTGCATTTGCGTTTGCAATCGTTTACATTTGCGTTTGTTTCTTTTGTGTTCAAGTGGGAACGTTGAACGTTTAAGGATCTGTAACTATAATTTTGGCTGGTGTGAATTTTTCTTTAATTGAGCTGTAGAGTGTCTAGCTTGAAACGAAAGGTTGTTATTTCGAAACCCACCGGGGATAAGGCGTTTTTCCATTACTCCTACCTATTACAGATATGGTGCCGTTTACTATTTCAAATGTATTGAGATGCTTCCTTGGAGATATTGAACCTGGTTTGTCTTTTTTTGACTTTATAAATAAGGGAGCAGTTTAGAAGTTGTAAGTATACGTCACACAACAAGCCTTTACTAGTGGGAATTTCCCTTTAGTCGGAAATTCTGACTGTAAATTGGGATATGTATATATCACAGAAATCAAGTGTATCACCAGTGTTGCTATTAGGTACTAAGTGTTGATACTAAGAGGAAAAAGAAATAAAACTTCAACTTTTCGGTTTTTTCGATTTTTAACAAATGAGGACTTCTTCAGACCGCCATGAATTATGGTGTCCTAATGTACACAAAGTTGAAATGACGGCATATGTCAGACCGATTCCTAATATCGTGCGTGCCTTCCCAAACAGCTATATTGTCTCAAATTCTGCGGAGCATGGAGTTAATAGGGACATAGACTGTTACTAGATGAATTCGGTAAGTGCGTTGGCCAACTGCTGAATGTTATTTGGGATATTTGCTTGATTCCAAATTATTCTATCAAATTCATCCCACAAGTTATCTATTGGTGACAAATCGGGTCTATATGGACGCCAGTCAATAGGAACCAAGTTCTGGGTTACAACGAAAGTACCGACAAACTCTTGCAGCGAGTGGCCTAGCGTTATCATACTGAAAGGTCAATTAGTACTTTATAATGAAAGGGACAACATGAGACCTCAGGATCTCATCTCGACAGTTCATGACTTTAAATTCCCGTTAATGATCACTAAACGTCTCTTTAAACCATGATTTGACCTTATACTGAGACGTCCGAATCCCGGTCTGTCATCAACTTTTCCCCTGTCGTTGAGACGTAAAGTTAAACTAACCAACTTATAGTCGATTTGTGAACTCCGAAGGGAGTAGTGACCTGCTGTTGAGTTATATAAACTAAACGTACAACCTATATAAACTAAACATACAACCTATATAAACTAAACATACAACCTATATAAACTACACCAACCACCTATATAAACTAAACATACAACCTATATAAACTAAACGTACAATATATAAACTAAACAAACTAAACATACAACCTATATAAACTACACCAAACACCTATATAAACTAAACATACAACCTATATAAACTAAACATACAACCTATATAAACTAAACATACAACCTATATAAACTAAAATACAACCTATATAAACTAAACCTACATACAACCTATATAAACTACACCAACCACCTATGTAAACTAAACGTACAATCTATATAAACTAAACATACAACCTATATAAACTAAACATACAACCTATATAAACTAAACATACAACCTATATAAACTAAACATACAACCTATATAAACTAAACATACAACCTATATAAACTACACATACAACCTATATAAACTAAACGTACAATCTATATAAACTAAACATACAACCTATATAAACTAAACATACAACCTATATAAACTAAACATACAACCTATATAAACTAAACATACAACCTATATAAACTAAACATACAACCTATATAAACTAAACATACAACCTATATAAACTAAACATACAACCTATATAAACTAAACATACAACCTATATAAACTAAACATACAACCTATATAAACTAAACATACAACCTATATAAACTAAACTATATATAAACTAAACATACAACCTATATAAACTAAACAACCTATATAAACAACCTATATAAACTAAACATACAACCTATATAAACTAAACATACAACCTATATAAACTAAACATACAACCTATATAAACTAAACATACAACCTATATAAACTAAACATACAACCTATATAAACTAAACATACAACCTATATAAACTAAACATACAACCTATATAAACTAAACATACAACCTATATAAACTAAACATACAACCTATATAAACTAAACGTACAACCTATTTAAACTAAACACATAACCTATTTAAACTAAACATACAACCTATATAAACTAAACATACAACCTATATAAACTAAACGTACAACCTATATAAACTAAACATACAACCTATATAAACTAAACATACAACCTATATAAACTAAACATACAACCTATATAAACTAAACATACAACCTATATAAACTAAACATACAACCTATATAAACTAAACATACAACCTATATAAACTAAACGTACAACCTATATAAACTAAACATACAACCTATATAAACTAAACGTACAATCTATATAAACTAAACATACAACCTATATAAACTAAACGTACAATCTATATAAACTAAACATACAACCTATATAAACTAAACGTACAATCTATATAAACTAAACATACAACCTATATAAACTAATACAACCTATATAAACTAAACATATAAACTACACCTATATAAACTAAACATACAACCTATATAAACTAAACATACAACCTATATAAACTAAACATACAACCTATATAAACTAAACATACAACCTATATAAACTAAACATACAACCTATATAAACTAAACATACAACCTATATAAACTAAACATACAACCTATATAAACTAAACATACAACCTATATAAACTAAACATACAACCTATATAAACTAAACATACAACCTATATAAACTAAACATACAACCTATATAAACTAAACACAACCTATATAAACTAAACAACCTATATAAACTAAACATACAACCTATATAAACTAAACACAACCTATATAAACTAAACCTATATAAACTAAACATACAACCTATATAAACTAAACAACCTATATAAACTAAACATAAACCTATATAAACTAAACACAACCTATATAAACTAAACATACAACCTATATAAACTAAACATACAACCTATATAAACTAAACATATAAACAACCTATATATAAACTAAACATACAACCTATATAAACTAAACATACAACCTATATAAACTAAACATACAACCTATATAAACTAAACATACAACCTATATAAACTAAACATAAACCTATATAAACTAAACTATATAAACTAAACATACAACCTATATAAACTAAACATACAACCTATATAAACTAAACATACAACCTATATAAACTAAACATACAACCTATATAAACTAAACATACAACCTATATAAACTAAACATACAACCTATATAAACTAAACATACAACCTATATAAACTAAACATACAATAAACTATATAAACTAAACATACAACCTATATAAACTAAACATACAACCTATATAAACTAAACATACAACCTATATAAACTAAACATACAACCTATATAAACTAAACATACAACCTATATAAACTAAACATACAACCTATATAAACTAAACATACAACCTATATAAACTAAACATACAACCTATATAAACTAAACGTACAACCTATATAAACTAAACATACAACCTATATAAACTAAACATACAACCTATATAAACTAAACATACAACCTATATAAACTAAACATACAACCTATATAAACTAAACATACAACCTATATAAACTAAACATACAACCTATATAAACTAAACGTACAATCTATATAAACTAAACATACAACCTATAGAAACTAAACATACAACCTATATAAACTAAACATACAACCTATATAAACTAAACATACAACCTATATAAACTAAACATACAACCTATATAAACTAAACATACAACCTATATAAACTAAACATACAACCTATATAAACTAAACATACAACCTATATAAACTAAACATACAACCTATATAAACTAAACATACAACCTATATAAACTAAACATACAACCTATATAAACTAAACATAACACCTATATAAACTAAACATACAACCTATATAAACTAAACGTACAACCTATATAAACTAAACATACAACCTATAGAAACTAAACATACAACCTATATAAACTAAACGTACAATCTATATAAACTACACCAACCACCTATATAAACTAAACATACAACCTATATAAACTAAACATACAACCTATATAAACTAAACATACAACCTATATAAACTAAACATACAACCTATATAAACTAAACATACAACCTATATAAACTAAACGTACAACCTATATAAACTAAACATACAACCTATATAAACTACACAAACCTCATATATAAACTAAACATACAACCTATATAAACTAAACATACAACCTATATAAACTAAACATACAACCTATATAAACTAAACATATATAAACAACCTATATAAACTAAACATACAACCTATATAAACTACACCAACCACCTATATAAACTAAACATACAACCTATATAAACTAAACATACAACCTATATAAACTAAACATACAATATATATAAACTAAACATACAACCTACTAACCTATATAAACTAAACGTACAACCTATATAAACTAAACATACAACCTATATAAACTAAACATACAACCTATATAAACTAAACATACAACCTATATAAACTAAACATACAACCTATATAAACTAAACATACAACCTATATAAACTAAACATACAAACAATATAAACTAAACATACAACCTATATAAACTAAACATACAACCTATATAAACTAAACATACAACCTATATAAACTAAACGTACAAACTATATAAACTAAACATACAACCTATATAAACTAAACATACAACCTATATAAACTAAACATACAACCTCGATCAACTAAACATACAACCTATATAAACTAAACATACAACCTATATAAACTAAACATACAACCTATATAAACTAAACATACAACCTATATAAACTAAACTAAACCTATATAAACTAAACACACCTATATAAACTAAACATACAACCTATATAAACTAAACATACAACCTATATAAACTAAACATACAACCTATATAAACTAAACACAACCTATATAAACTAAACATACAACCTATATAAACTAAACATATATAAACTAAACCTATATAAACTAAACATACAACCTATATAAACTAAACATACAACCTATATAAACTAAACATACAACCTATATAAACTAAACATACAACCTATATAAACTAAACATACAACCTATATAAACTAAACATACAACCTATATAAACTAAACATACAACCTATATAAACTAAACATACAACCTATATAAACTAAACATACAACCTATATAAACTAAACATACAACCTATATAAACTAAACATACAACCTATATAAACTAAACATACAACCTATATAAACTAAACATACAACCTATATAAACTAAACATAAACAACCTATATAAACTAAACATACAACCTATATAAACTAAACTACAAATATAAACTAAACATACAACTATATAAACTAAACATAAAAACCTATATAAACTAAACATACAACCTATATAAACTAAACATACCACCTATATAAACTAAACATACAACCTATATAAACTAAACATACAACCTATATAAACTAAACATACAACCTATATAAACTAAACATACAACCTATATAAACTAAACATACAACCTATATAAACTAAACGTACAACCTATATAAACTAAACATACAACCTATATAAACTAAACATACAACCTATATAAACTAAACATACAACCTATATCAACTAAACATACAACCTATATAAACTAAACATAACATATAAACAACCAACCTATATAAACTAAACATACAACCTATATAAATATAAACTAAACATACAACCTATATAAACTAAACATACAACCTATATAAACTAAACATACAACCTATATAAACTAAACATACAACCTATATAAACTAAACATACAACCTATATAAACTAAACATACAACCTATATAAACTAAACATACAACCTATATAAACTAAACATACAACCTATATAAACTAAACATACAACCTATATAAACTAAACATACAACCTATATAAACTAAACATACAACCTATATAAACTAAACATACAACCTATATAAACTAAACATACAACCTATATAAACTAAACATACAACCTATATAAACTAAACGTACAAACTATATAAACTAAACGTACAAACTATATAAACTAAACATACAACCTATATAAACTAAACATACAACCTATATAAACTAAACATACAACCTATATAAACTAAACATACAACCTATATAAACTAAACGTACAACCTATATAAACTAAACGTACAACCTATATAAACTACACCAACCACCTATATAAACTAAACGTACAATCTATATAAACTAAACATACAACCTATATAAACTAAACATACAACCTATATAAACTAAACATACAACCTATATAAACTAAACATACAACCTATATAAACTAAACATACAACCTATATAAACTAAACATACAACCTATATAAACTACACAAACCACCTATATAAACTAAACGTACAACCTATACTAAACGATCCCTATATAAACTAAACATACAACCTATATAAACTAAACAGGGTACCAATTATATAAACAAACTGTACAACCTATATAAACTAAACTCTATATAAACAAACCTTATATAAACTAAACATACCACTTGTATAAACTAAACCACCTATATAAACTAAACATACAACCTATATAAACTAAACATACAACCTATATAAACTACACAAACCACCTATATAAACTAAACGTACAACCTATATAAACAAAACGTACAACCTATATAAACTAAACATACAACCTATATAAACTAAACATACAACCTATATAAACTACACCAACCACCTATATAAACTAAACATACAACCTATATAAACTAAACATACAACCTATATAAACTAAACATACAACCTATATAAACTACACCAACCACCTATATAAACTAAACGTACAATCTATATAAACTAAACATACAACCTATATAAACTAAACATACAACCTATATAAACTAAACATACAACCTATATAAACTAAACATACAACCTATATAAACTAAACGTACAATCTATATAAACTAAACATACAACCTATATAAACTACACCAACCACCTATATAAACTAAACGTACAATCTATATAAACTAAACGTACAATCTATATAAACTAAACGTACAACCTATATAAACTAAACATACAACCTATATAAACTAAACATACAACCTATATAAACTACACAAACCACCTATATAAACTAAACGTACAACCTATATACTTCTTTTGTGTTTGTGTATTGCGTCATCTTCTTTTGTGTAAAAATATTGCGTCATCTTCTTTTGTGTAAAAATATTGCATCATCTAATTTTGTGTAAGTGTATTGCGTCATCTTCTTTTGTGTAAAATATTGTGTCATCTTCTTTTGTGTAAGTGTATTGCGTCATCTTCTTTTGTGTAAAAATATTGCGTCATCTTCTTTTGTGTAAGTGTATTGCGTCATCTAATTTTGTGTAAGTGTATTGCGTAAGTGTATCGCGTTTAAAAATTACAAGACATGTATTGACTACGTCAGTCGTAAATACCCATCGAAACTGGAAATTAAAGACACGACAGACTCTACATCAGCTGCTTATCTCGAAACAGACATAGATAGCTTTCCATCAAGCTGTTTGATAAGCATGATTATTTCCACTTCTGTGTACCAGCAACTCTGTATCTCCAATCCATAGGTTTTACATATCGCAACTGAATCGATATTCAGGGCCTGTTGCCAAAATCACGATTTTCGTGATATGAAGCTGAACTTGTTAGATGCTAGTTTGTATATGACGAATGCATATACAATTTACCTGTGTATAACGTCGTTCTATAGTTTTGTCTCTAAAGATTCCGTAAACATGTACAATTTACCTGTGTATAACGTCGTTCTGGAGTTCTGTCTGTAAAGATTCGATATACATGTACAATTTACCTGTGTATAACGTCGTTCTGGAGTTCTGTCTGTAACGATTCCGTATACATGTACAATTTACCTGTGTATAACGTCGTTCTGGAGTTCTGTCTTTAAAGATTTTGTATACATGTACAATTTACCTGTGTATAACGTCGTTCTGGAGTTTTGTCTATAAAGATTCCGTATACATGTACAATTTACCTGTGTATAACGTCGTTCTGGAGTTCTGTCTATAAAGATCCCGTATACATGTACAATTAACCTGTGTATAACGTCGTTCTGGAGTTCTGTCTATAAATATCCCGTATACATGTACAATTTACCTGTGTATAACGTCGTTCTGGAGATCTGTCTATAAAGATTTTGTATACATGTACAATTTACCTGTGTATAACATCGTTCTGGAGTTTTGTCTACAAAGATTCCGTAAACATGTACAATTTACCTGTGTATAACGTCGTTCTGGAGTTCTGTCAGTAAAGATTCTGTATACATGTACAATTTACCTGTGTATAACGTCGTTCTGGAGTTTTGTCTGTAAAGATTCCGTAAACATGTACAATTTACCTGTGTATAACGTCGTTCTGGAGATCTGTCTGTAACGATTCCGTATACATGTACTATTTACCTGTGTATAACGTCGTTCTGAAGTTCTGTCTATAAAGATTTTGTATACATGTACAATTTACCTGTGTATAACGTCGTTCTGGAGTTCTGTCAGTAAAGATTCGGTATACATGTACAATTTACCTGTGTATAACGTCGTTCTGGAGTTCTTTCTGTAAAGATTCCGTAAACATGTACAATTTACCTGTGTATAACGTCGTTCAGGAGTTTTGTCTATAAAGATTCTGTATACATGTACAATTTACCTGTGTATCACGACATTCTAGAGTTTTGTCTATAAAGATTCCGTATACATGTACAGTTTACCTGTGTATCACGACAATAATATTGCCAGATATAAATTCTCTCGTTGATAATCCAGGTAGGTTTACATATCTAATTATGATATGTCTTGTATCATTTGTCATCAATTTGAGTACAACTAAAAGAAAAACTCTCCTCAGTCAATAATTGTTATTATGTTGGAATAATTTTCTAAAAATTACTGTTGTTGGATTAAATGTAATAGATTTTAATGTTCGTTAATTGTATACTGAAAAATACTTTACATCAACCCTTCGTGTATTTTTGGATAATTTAGTTTTTGTAGTGGTGTTGCATTTGTGTTACCAAATTTCATAACGTCATGTTTATTGCTATATTGTTTGTTTTCGAATATTTGCTACAGTATTTCTGTCATGCTGTAATGAATGAAACGTCTGTACATAATTATAACTTTGAATAGAATGTTTGACAAAACAGCTGTAAAATTAAGATAATTAATTATTTTGAGATAATTAATTAGTAGTAATTAGTGTTAGTTAATGATATATCATTGTGGCGGAGGGATTATATTGGTTATATTTTCTTCTCATATTGGAACATGTTTAGATAAGTTAGAAGTTCAATGTACTGTTACAGTTGAGCAGAGAGAAGGATAATTATATCGAATTTAGATTCTCTAAATTCCAAATGGACGTTTACATGCATAGATCTCAATATTAGGTTGAGAGGTTTAATAGTTTAACAGTGGTGTAGACTATCTATCTCTCTTATAGTATTGGTCACTGGCAGGTTAATAAGGTGAAATTTATTAATTATATTCTCGAGTCCGCGAGTTTGAAGCGTTTATAGTCATTCATATAGATTGATGGTCAATAATTGCAACAATTAGACATATGCTCTTCCCTCTGTTCTCACGATGTTTTAGGGGATATTAGGTAGGCAGACTAGGGTCTGGTAGTTTTTGGGCTAGGACTCTCAGAGGGTACAGTTCGAGAGCGAGAAGAGCTGATACTGATATGACGATCTCGAGGAGCGTGGCCTGAGAGCGAGGCGTTCATGATGTATGGACTATGTACAGCGACATGACTTGTAAGAAAATAAACACTATACAACCACTTTAATTAACTTGTTAATCTTGTGTGTATTGTACAACATGTAGAGTTAATTGATTGGCGCCGTTGACCAGGATAACAACAGGTGAAGTGAAAATACACTTGGGAGAAAATGGAAAAAGAAAGAAGAAATCAATAAGGCAGAACAAAAAATAAATCTCAAAAACGAGTGAGTAGTTTTTGGTTTTCTGATGCTAAAATCGCGAAATGGCTGAACAGGGAATGTTAGAGAAGGTTAATGCGGTAGGAACAGTAATGCAAGGGTTATCAGTAAAATTAGACTCAGTTAATGCTTCTTTGCAAGACTCACAAATTGGCCGTTTTCAAACATCACTGACTTCTTAAAATTTACAGAGCGTAACACAATATGTTTCATCCTTCGATGGTACAAACGAAAAGAAATGTAGAAATTTGACAAAGGAACATCTTGACAATAACTGGACAGACATAAGATCTCAACTGGTTGCTAGATTTGGCGAGGTAGCTGACGAACAACACGCACTCTCTCTGTTATGTCAATTAAAAAAAGCTGGGGAAAACGTTGAGATATATGGTGAAAGACTTTTGAAGATGGCATACGGGGAGGTACAACTAGTAGGATACCTTACTGACGGACTCATACAGGATCACCTAAGAATCAAAGTTATGCAAGACAGACCGGCGACGATAGAAAAAGCAATTATTGACAGATGAAGAAAAACATCTCCCATATGCAGTAGACTACCTCACGACCCTAAGAAACATCTTTGGAATTATTATAGATTTTTGACCTGCACGACTGTATTAGTAGACGAACAAATTGGCGTGGTTATTTTGAATCCTGTGTTAGATGTTAATGGTCGATTTGACTTGTATTAAGCGCACAATTTGCCAATTCCAAAGGTTTCGCACCATGACAATCTCTCTTCTGATGATTCGGTGGGAATGACAGCAAAATACCAAATTGAAGCTAAATACATAGCTGTTAATGCAGAGCGAACAAAATATGTTTTGTTAACAGAGAGAGAGAGAGAGAGAGAGAGAGAGAGAGAGAGAGAGAGAGAGAGAGAGAGAGAGAGAGAGAGAGAGGGGGGGGGGGGAGGAATTGCTTATTTAATGAAAATTTTGTAAAATCAATGTGCTTATTTAATGGTAAAATTTTGTAAAATCAGAAGCCCCATTTATCCGATTAATTTGGCTAAACTTTGTGTTACATCATTGTTTATGAAGAATCAAGATTGAATAGAACGGAAATGTCAGACTGTGGTAAGGCCACTTTCTATTTTACCTGTTGCAGAATATGTCAGGGATGGCATGTGGGTGGTTGCTACCCAACAAGATTTAGAATTTACGGCAGTGTTTAGGGTTAGGGTAAGGGCACTTTGACGCACTTGCGTCGAAGATGGGTTAGGGTTAGTTAGGGAACGCCCACTTTTGTGACGTCAGATGCCAGTCATCATTTATTGAGAATTAATGTTCTTATTAGACTTGATTAGAATTACCCCCCTTTGCTTCCCATGATGCATTTTTCTATTTCAAAGGCGCCATTTCTCTTTGTTTTGTGGAGATGTTGAGGATTACCTGCTGTGTTTTTTTCTCTGGATGATTGATTGCTATAGTAAGTGTTATTTAAGTGATTTGATAGCTGATAACTGCAAGAAATATTATTAGGAGTTATTATTAGGAATGTTTGGTTTATGAGGTATTTGGTTAATCGATAGATGCTGAATTAATTTTTGGGAAGGCTATAGTTAGCCTAGTTAAGGTTATGATTACTTACAAGGTCGTGAGGCTATGTCACGAAATGATTGAAGAGGGAGGAATACCGTTTAGTAAGATAGCTTAAATGTTTGAATGCTAATGTTTTTGAAACATTCGTGGATAATGATAGGCTAGTGGCATGGCGATTGGGTTAGGGCTGGGGTAGGGTTAGTAACTGAAATGGGTGGCAGCAGTACCCGGTTGAAAAGTAATCCATCACTCTAAAACTCGTTCATGCCAATTTTATTATCCATTACCCTACAACCCGATAATAACCACTTCATTAACCATCACTCTATTCCCGGTAATACCCACTTCATTACCCATCACCCTATAACTCGGTAACACACAATTAACTACCCACCATCCTATAACTCGGTAATACCCTCTTCAATTACAGCTTCATTACCTATCACAATATAACTCGGTAAAACAGACTTCCTTGTCCATCATCCTATAACTTGGTAATACCAATCTCATTTCCTATCATCCTATAACTTGGTAATACCAACTGCATTACCCATCGCCCTATAACTTGGTATTACCCGCTTCATTACCCATCACCTATAACTCCGTAATACCCATTTCATTATCCATCACCTATAACTCCGTAATTCATATTTCATTACCTATCACCCTTTAACTGGGTATCCGTTTACTGATTTCTTCCTACTTTCTATCCAATCGCCCCATAACTAGTTTATACCCAATTTGTGACCAATCACCAAATAACTACTGTTATTCACACCTTATTATTCATCATCAGTAGATTATACCTACTTTGTAAACTCTCACAAGTTTATACCAACTTTGTTACCAATTACCCCATAACCAGATTATACCGATCATGTTAGCTATCATCCAATTACTAGATATTACCCACTTTGTTTCTCATCACCCTCTACCTAGTTTACATACACTTTGTTATCCACTATTTCAAAACTAGATGTCTTCTACCCGGTGTCAACCGATTTGTTGCCGTCTTGGATAGGCAGAAACATAATATCAGGATATGGTACAGTAGTAAATACCAAATACAAAGTATCTCTCTAATTGACTTTGATTTCATTAAATTTCTTCCAGAAAGATGGATTCCGAGAGGGAAATGGAGTCACACGCTGGTAAGAAAGTTGTTGTTGCTGTTGTTAGCGAAAAATAAAAGTAGAATTATACAGTGTTTTTGTTATGATATTCTTTTCAGATTTGTTTTTAATTTATTTCTTGTCATTATAGATATTGCCAGTTTATTACAGTGTGAATTGAAAAAGTGGAAAAGGGAAGAAAAGAGAAGGAAACGAATATCAAGAGAACGAAAAAAAACACATAATTTCATAGCAAGAATTATAAGGGAGACAATCGAACGAGGTAATGATAATCTTGTCAGACATTATAAATTTTGATCAAGTAAGTTTAGAGATAGTTCTAAAAATGTAAAGAAACAAAACTAAAAGCAAACACAAATGACTAGCATCTGCCGTCAAAAATGTGAGCGTTCCCTCTCGAATGTTTCTCGAAAGTCAAAGTGCCTATACCCTAACCCTTAACATTAACCCTAACCAACACCCTAAAGACTATAGTGTACTTCGTTCAAAGCCCATTTCCATAAGACAAACTACAAATATACTTACATTAAGGTTGATTCACGTATTCTGCTATGAAGAAAGCTGAAACAAATGGTAATTATATAAGCCTTTATCAAAGTATCAATATATCTCTTCCGACCTTTTCAGAAAATGCTCAGGTGAAGAATATTGCTCGTATAATTCGGAGAAGCGCCCATTTTCTGACACAGTATCGTCAAAATCCTGTCTTTCTTCATAGGACATCATCTGAAAAAAAATTGGAAACAATAATTAGGTTTTGGATTAGAGATAACAATGCATGAACTAACCCTAATCCCATCTCCCCAACGAGAAAGAAAGACTTAAATGCCATCTGAATCATCTCCCTAACGACAAAGAAAGACTTAAAGAATAAATACAATAATAAAGAAAAATTAAAGAAAAAAAAAGTAAAAAAACATTATAAATATCATCAAAAAAAGAAAGAAAGAAAAAAACACACGCAAAAATACTAAAAAAGAAACTAAAAATGTTACTAAAGTAAAAATGACTCGTGGTTAGGGGTAAAGTGAATACAGTTAGGGTTAGGGTTAGGGTTAGGGTTGGGCTGGAATTCTTCTCAAAGAATCTACTAAGTCAATTGGAAGTCTGTAATTGGCGTTTAGGCAAAATTGGTGTAACCGTATATAAATGTAGAACCGGATAGTTGTGAAATTCTTGGGTGATATTCACAAACAGGGGACGTTTGTGATTACAAACATGTTATTCAATTAAAAAACGAACTGGAAGACGTTATTTGAGAAAAAACGATTGCTGTGGTGGTTTTTGTGTGAAAATGACTGAGGTTACAAAAAAAGTGTGCATGTTACCAACTGAAATGTATTTAGTGATTATTAAAGCTCACTTAATCATTGGTTTTAATTAAAGTTGATTTTTTTTTTTTTTTAATGAAATGTATATGATATATCATGATACTACAAGATGGGAAAAGCTCGTAATGCTTGCAATAACTATGTTAATCACTTATATATAATTCGATATGTTTAATAACAAGTTTCTGTAAGTGATCATCAAGTTTATTTAATGATATCTTCAACAATAAAACACTTGCAGGCATTTGAAATAGGGAAACATGTAATTCTGGTGATACTTTAACATTGTAAAAGCTCCAACTGGGGAAAGCTCGTACCGAATCCAATAACCAGCTTAATTACTAATATACAATGAAGCATTGTCATGTATAAGTAACTCTAACGAATCATGGAAGAATTTTAATCAAATATGCAAAACTTGAAGAGTTACAAGCGCTTGAAATAGGGAAACACTCAATTCTTGTGATAAATTGGGTACTTTTGTATTGTAAAAGTTCGACTTGTGAAAAGATCGTACTGCATTCATTTATCATGTTATATACTTATAAATTATTAAATACTGTTAATTATTAGTTACTCTAACTAATTATGGAAGAATTGTAATCATATATGCATCAATAAAGGAGTTATAAGCGTTTGAAATAGGTATATAATAGTCGATTTTTTCCAAGGGAAACAATCCCTACAATTTTAGTTGTAGGGATTGTCTCCCTTAGGTGATGCTACTTTGGTGATATATCATAATGGGATTAATTACACCAATTATACAATAACTAGGTGATACCCAAAGTGTTACCTATTACCCAATAACTAGGGGATACCCAAATTGTTACCTATCACCCAATAACTAGGTGATACCCAAAGTGTTACCTATCACCCAATAACTAGGTGATACCCAAATTGTTACCTATCACCCAATAACTAGGTGATACCCAAAGTGTTACCTATCACCCAATAACTAGGTGATACCCAAAGTGTTACCTATCACCCAATAACTAGGGGATACCCAAAGTGTTACTTATCACCCAATAACTAGGTGATACATAAAGTGTTACCTATCACCTAATGACTAGGGGATACCCAAAGTGTTAGCTATCACCCAATAACTAGGTGATACCCAAAGTGTTACATATCACCCAATAACTAGGTGATACCCAAAGTGTTACCTATCACCCAATAACCCAAAGTGTTAGGGTGATACCCAAACCTATGTTACCTATTAACTAGGGTTATGTTAGGGTTAGGGGATAGGTGTTAGGGTTAGGGTAACTAGGGTTAGGGTTAGGGTTAGGGTTAGGGTTAGGGTTAGGGTAAGGGCACTTTGACGCACTTGCGTCGAAGATGCGTTAGGGAACGCCCACTTTTGTGACGTCAGATGCCAGTCATCATTTATTGAGAATTAATGTTCTTATTAGACTTGATTAGAATTACCCCCCTTTGCTTCCCATGATGCATTTTTCTATTTCAAAGGCGCCATTTCTCTTTGTTTTGTGGAGATGTTGAGGATTACCTGCTGTGTTTTTTTCTCTGGATGATTGATTGCTATAGTAAGTGTTATTTAAGTGATTTGATAGCTGATAACTGCAAGAAATATTATTAGGAGTTATTATTAGGAATGTTTGGTTTAGGGTTAGGGTTAGGGTTAGGGTTAGGGTTAGGGTTAGGGTTAGGTAACAATTTGGGTATCAACTAGTTAGTGGGTGATATGGTAAACTTTGGGTATTCCCTAGTTATTGGGTGATAGGTAACACTTTATGTATAGGGTTAGGGTTATTGTTAGGGTTAGGGTTAGGGTTAGGGTTAGGGTTAGGGTTAGGGTTGGTTAGGGTTAGGGTTAGGGTTAGGGTTAGGGTTAGGGTTAGGGTTAGGGTTAGGGTTAGGGTTAGGGTTAGGGTTAGGGTAAGGGCACTTTGACGCACTTGCGTCGAAGATGCGTTAGGGAACGCCCACTTTTGTGACGTCAGATGCCAGTCATCATTTATTGAGAATTAATGTTCTTATTAGACTTGATTAGAATTACCCCCCTTTGCTTCCCATGATGCATTTTTCTATTTCAAAGGCGCCATTTCTCTTTGTTTTGTGGAGATGTTGAGGATTACCTGCTGTTTTTTTCTCTGGATGATTGATTGTTTTTTTCTCTGGATGATTGATTGCTATAGTAAGTGTTATTTAAGTGATTTGATAGCTGATAACTGCAAGAAATATTATTAGGAGTTATTATTAGGAATGTTTGGTTTATGAGGTATAGGGTTAGGGTTAGGGTTAGGGTTAGGGTTAGGGTTAGGGTTAGGTAACAATTTGGGTATCACCTAGTTATTGGGTGATATGTGAAACTTTGGGTATTCCCTAGTTATTGGGTGATAGGTAACACTTTATGTATCCCCTAGTTATTGGGTGATAGGTAACACTTTGGGTATCCCCTAGTTATTGGGTGATAGGTAACACTTTGGGTTAGGGTTAGGGTTAGGGTTAGGGTTAGGGTTAGGGTTAGGGTTAGGGTTAGGGTTAGGGTTAGGGTTAGGGTTAGGGTTAGGGTACACTTTGACGCACTTGCGTCGAAGATGCGTTAGGGAACGCCCACTTTTGTGACGTCAGATGCCAGTCATCATTTATTGAGAATTAATGTTCTTATTAGACTTGATTAGAATTACCCCCCTTTGCTTCCCATGATGCATTTTTCTATTTCAAAGGCGCCATTTCTCTTTGTTTTGTGGAGATGTTGAGGATTACCTGCTGTGTTTTTTTCTCTGGATGATTGATTGCTATAGTAAGTGTTATTTAAGTGATTTGATAGCTGATAACTGCAAGAAATATTATTAGGAGTTATTATTAGGAATGTTTGGTTTATGAGGTATAGGGTTAGGGTTAGGGTTAGTGTTTGGGTTAGGGTTAGGGTTAGGTAACAATTTGGGTATCACCTAGTTATTGGGTGATATGTGAAACTTTGGGTATTCCCTAGTTATTGGGTGATAGGTAACACTTTATGTATCCCCTAGTTATTGGGTGATAGGTAACACTTTGGGTATCCCCTAGTTATTGGGTGATAGGTAACACTTTGGGTTAGGGTTAGGGTTAGGGTTAGGGTTAGGGTTAGGGTTAGGGTTAGGGTTAGGGTTAGGGTTAGGGTTAGGGTAAGGGCACTTTGACGCACTTGCGTCGAAGATGCGTTAGGGAACGCCCACTTTTGTGACGTCAGATGCCAGTCATCATTTATTGAGAATTAATGTTCTTATTAGACTTGATTAGAATTACCCCCCTTTGCTTCCCATGATGCATTTTTCTATTTCAAAGGCGCCATTTCTCTTTGTTTTGTGGAGATGTTGAGGATTATTGCTGCTGTGTTTTTTTCTCTGGATGATTGATTGCTATAGTAAGTGTTATTTAAGTGATTTGATAGCTGATAACTGCAAGAAATATTATTAGGAGTTATTATTAGGAATGTTTGGTTTATGAGGTATAGGGTTAGGGTTAGGGTTAGTGTTTTGGGTATCCCTATTATTGGGTGAGGGTTAGGGTTAGGGTTAGGGTATCACCTAGGGTATTGGGTTAGGGTTTGGGTATCACCTAGTTATTGGGTGATATGTGAAACTTTGGGTATCCCCTAGTTATTGGGTGATAGGTAACACTTTGGGTATCCCCTAGTTATTGGGTTATAGGTAACACTTTGGGTATCCCCTAGTTATTAGGGTGGTTAGGGTTAGGGTTAGGGTTAGGGTTAGGGTTAGGGTTAGGGTTAGGGTTAGGGTTAGGGTTAGGGTTAGGGTTAGGGTTAGGGTTAGGGTTAGGGTTAGGGGTAGGGTTAGGGTTAGGGTTAGGGTTAGGGTAAGACTGCGTTAAGATGGGGGAACGCCCACTTTTGTGACGTCAGATGCCAGTCATCATTTATTGAGAATTAATGTTCTTATTAGACTTGATTAGAATTACCCCCCTTTGCTTCCCATGATGCATTTTTCTATTTCAAAGGCGCCATTTCTCTTTGTTTTGTGGAGATGTTGAGGATTACCTGCTGTGTTTTTTTCTCTGGATGATTGATTGCTATAGTAAGTGTTATTTAAGTGATTTGATAGCTGATAACTGCAAGAAATATTATTAGGAGTTATTATTAGGAATGTTTGGTTT